>NW_028301552.1:8585000-8957500 GCF_042242905.1 Orbicella faveolata | reverse complement strand
GTGGAACTGTAGCCTCGTTCTAATGATAACTTGTTAACATATCGTCAAATGACCGATTATGAAGCTAAGATAGAACATTTTCACAACAGCTTTATAGCATCTATAGTGTTTAAAAACCATCTACTATTCAGCTTATTGATACTAATTCCTGTTTAATTTACTGTTATAAGTATAAAACATAGAAAAAGCGTGTTTTCTTGTTTTTCGTCACTTTACCTCCATATCATAAAGTAAATGAAGAAGTCTAAGCCGTGTATTACACTGTGATAAAACACTCCGGACATTTGAGAACACTCGAGAAATGTAGAAAACACGAGCCGCAGGCGAGTGTTTTCTTCATTTCCCTCGTGTTTTCAAATGCCCGTCGTGTAATAGTGTAATACACGGCTTAGGCTTCTTTATTTCTTAAATAAAACCGGGATTAAGTAAGTTTTATTTCTGTAGGTTCATGGGAAGACCTTAATTGAACAGTTTTAATTATTTTGCTAACAGTGTGCCACACCCATACCAAAGTTTTCTCCGCCCCAAATATCCATCATGACGTCATACTGTCCTAGCTTCTCGAACCAGGCCTTCTCTACCACAAACAAACCTCCGGCTATCATTGGCGTCCTGAGAAACACAATACACTTTCATGTAAGTTGATCTGTGTTCACGTCAATGTTGAAATCCTCCGTTTATTTATAGCCAGAACTTCATTACGATTTTTAAATAGAGCAATTTTCAATTGAGTGTCATAAACCCAAAACCAAACCAATTACTTTGTATTAGACTATTCAGCCAATCTCAAACCATAGTGAAAACAAAACCAAATCCAAAGTAATTGCCTGATTACTTCCGACACTCAATTGAAAACCGCGCTATACGCTACTGTATAACATGGTACATACATAAATAACCATGACACTTAGCGAACAACTATGTCATAGCGACAAAAAGGGTGATAGAGTAGTTTTCAATAGGGTGATGTGAAACCAAACAAAAGTAATAGCTCTGGCCAATCACAAAGCACACAGACAATCCAATGAACCAATCAAAACTCAAAGCAAATAGGTGTAGCTTAGCTTACTCCTAATGGTTGGATGAGAAAGTGGCGCAAGCATTTTAAACAAATCGCTTAGCATAGCGATGCACCATTAAAATCAACGAAAGCAAATGCGATATTACTTTCAAAACTATTACTGGTATTGTGTGTACATCCAACGACAGGAGTAGATCTATAACCGCCATGTACAACTGTACCTAATAGGAGCGACAGGCTGGCTTCTTCTTGCTTGTTTTTCCTTTGGTGTTAAGCTGTCCCACTTAAAATGAAGACTCCAGTCAAACCCTAAAAACAAAGATGCAATAGAACAAATTATTACTACTGTGAACACATGAAAAGAATGACAAGTAAAGGTCACGTAAAATGGAAATGTATAACAGGATGCAAGTTCTAAGTTACACTTTGAACACTGTGAAGTCATGGCACAAAGTTCATCTATTTACATCCATTGCTACAGATATCAGCATTTTTTTGATTCCTGATTTTTTTCCTAACTTTTCCTTAAATTTCCCAGACTAAATATAAGCAAAATGTCAGATATGGTAGCAGCAGCCTCCAGCCTACATATACAGTCATCCTTTTAACCTCGAGTGCGACTTGAGATCACAGTGACCTGAAATGTTTCTTCCAGTGTTCAATGGTATTGAACAGTTGGTATCATGATTTTCAGTTTTCTCTGACTTTTCTTCGAAGGAAATCAATTTTCCTTGACTCAAAGAACCTCTTACCTCCCTTGATGTCTGCTGAAGCTCCAAGATAATTGAAGTCATCCATGTTGATTACATCAATAATTGGACTCACTACTACTGTTCTATCCTGAAAATGTAAAATATATACACGGTCAAGCAACCAATTCAGAGAGAATATAAAATAATACCTCTGTAGAAGGTATATGGCAGCTTACATTGGTGGACTCCAGATCAGGCAGCCCACACTTGAACCATGGATGGGATCACTGTGTTGTGTGTAAGGGCAAACTACCATACTCCCAACATCCCTCTCTCTAACCAGGTGTGTGAATGAATAGGGGCAAATTAAATGCTGAGGAATACCCTGCAAGGAACTGGTGTCCACCCAGAAATACTCCTAGTCATGCATTAGACACCAGATGCAGATCTAGGAAAAATGATGACCGATTTCCAAAACAACGAGTGCCAAAGGTGCCAGCTTCTAAAGGCGTCCAGGGCCATGCTCTGCAGGTAATGTTTTGGATTTTAACTTCCTAAAGTCCTTTTTCCTGGGTTTCAAAGTCGTTCTGAAAAATCTGACTGATTTCCATAAAACGGTGGAAACCAGTATGGATCCATGCACCAGTATGGATCCATATGAGAGTGCCAGCCTGATAAGCTACTGAGGCTTGAAGACAACAACAACTGCAATATTTCCGAGCTACATGTGCTTCATGCTACAGTCATGACTTTCAAGTATCACCAAGATAAGTTAGACTGATAACAGAGAAAGCAGCACTTATTCCTACCTGCACAATTCTATATAACAATGGCTCTAACCAGCCAACATTGCACTCGCAGTGACTATCAAGAAAAGTTAATATTTTGCTTGAGGCAAAGTTTGCTCCTTTCACACGGGATCGTATTAAACCTGAAAAAGATGGCATTAATGGCGTGAATCAGTGTATGAAACTGCATTGGGTGTGGACAATAAGAAATAAATGAAATAATCAAAAGGCCCTTTTGGGCCCTTCCATCATACTTTTGTGCAGTACAATGTGAAAGTGGCTTGAAGGGACAGCTGTATTATGTGGCTAAATGTAATCTACATGTAGGAAAAGTTAGACTCGAACAAATAAAGCCAGTGGTTTCTCCTTTGACATTATGTGACCTGTGGGGCACTGGCCCTCAGGGAATTTGCAGGGCTCTTGTGCTTCACTGCACTACATGTACAATTTAGTTAGCTGGTCTTTTCGCATCACTTGCAGCTTGTGATAGTGAATCTTTGTGGATTCCTGCTCCCTCTGAGCCACCCTCCCTCTTGGTTTGCTGGTTTCTCGGTAAGTATTCGGTCAGGTACAGTAAGTTGTTTCCACTATTACCTTTCAGTGTGACAGTGCCATTCTTGATGCGCTTGTGAACGGTAAGCATTTATTTGCGATTCGCTCGTCGCTCTCGAAAGCATTTAACTGAAATTGTTATACCTCCCAACTCAAATACGTTTTTCGATTGGAGGAGAAAGTGTCACGTGTCGTGGGTCAAAACTCACTAACTCCCTAGGGCGAACAAAACTCACTAACTCCCTAGGGAAACAACAACTTGAACTATTGACTTGCATTTGATCAGGTCGTGCTCCTTGAAACCTCAGCAAATTTGTGTGCCAGGCGGTGTCAAGCCCTCAATGATGCTTCGCCTCAGGGAACATTGAGAGTATCAGGGAAATGAAACTCACTGTTTCCTGTGGGACCAGTCATTAAGTGTTTTGTTATACCTCCCAAGTCAAAATAGAGAAAAACTCTGAAGAAATCATTTGTTTGACACCAGCTGGCTCACAAATTTGCCCTGGTTTCAAGGAGGACGACCTGATCACATGCGAGTCGAAAGTTCAAGTTGTTGTTTCTCTAGGGAGTTAGTGAGTTTTGTTCGCTTCTTGGGGTGGTTCCCTGTTCTAGGGTTGCCATGGATACCTCCCTTCAGCTTACGGCTTTTTGATCCCCACAACCCTTTAGGCACCAGTTCCCAAGCTCATCTATTTGTGATGAGTTTAAAAGGTGATGATGTGTACACAGTAAACTTAACTTAACATATAACATGTACTGTACCTTCTCTCTTGTCATTTCTAAGAACCTTTACTTTTGGGAGACCCAGCAAGAGCTCACCATCATCAGCTGTAAACAAAAACAATAACAACAAAAACAGAGGTAAAATCAACTGCAGAGTGAAATCAAAACAGTCTTTTATACTCAAGCAGTATTTTTTTATACATGTGCACGTATGATTGAAGTTTCACAACTTGAGAATTTCATATATCAAATAAAAGTTAATGGCTAAAAGATTATCCTTCCTTCCTGGGTGCTAAATCAATTTGTAGGTAGTAGCAAGAGAACTATTTTTTCCAACGAAACATCCAATTTAGTGTACATGTATTCCCATCACACGCTGCTCACTCGCTTAAGTGCTTCCACTTCAGTTCTGACTGAATGATAGGCATCTAAAGCTAAATATTTTGGCCTTGTATCAAACACAAAAACATTAGTTAAAGAACAAAAGAAAAAATGTGGAATTACCATTGTCACTATAATCATCTACCAAAATTATTTCGTTGATTAGGTTTGGAGGACTTCTATTTAATATACTGAAAAGAAGACAACAACAAAATTAATGTTACAAATTCTGATTTTCTTGTTTGGTACAAATGTACATTGTTCATGTACATAGAAACAATAATAATTAATTTTGTCTCCTTGGAAGATCAATAATAACTATACATTTGTCGTAGTAATATTTATTTATTACTCTTTCAATGTACTATCCCTAACCCTTCCCCCCCCCCCCCCCCCACTGCACCCTATTTGTACCAATTAAATATAAGTTTCCTGAGGTTTTCTTCTGCAACATTTAATTGGTAGTAGTCATCTCAACTGGCGACCAAGTAAAGCATTTTCAGTCTTAAATCTTTTGCTACTGGGAAACGTAATTTACCCAACATACCTTGTAATAGTTCTAAGAAGTGTGGACCTTCCCTCATTGTGAAATGTTATTATAACAGAAGTTGCAGGAAGATCTTTAGGATATTCTTCATACCTGCATCTGAAAACAAACAGAACAAAACGAATAAATTAATATAGTTACATGTACTACATACATGCACTTGGAAGTACAATGGATTGAAACTTGCCTTACAGCCACCCCCATTATTACAGTCACCTTGTTATTACTGCCACTATATTCTGACTCTAACAAAAGCTCAGTAAGTCATTTCCTTATTATTTTGAAGAACAGTCCCTTTAACTAAAATGGCCAAGTTCCCGGGGTTCCACTGCCATTTCCACTCACTCAATCTTTGCCTTTGATCTATTGTCAAGAAAAGAAAAACTACCGTCCTGCAGTCTGCATTTTCTGTGAGTGGTCTTCTTGCAGTGCATTCATCCCAAAAATGGTATTTGGTTATGGGTGTATTAAATACAATTATTAACAATTAGATTGTGAGCTTGAGATTTCTATGAGGTGATAGCTGATGAGGCCAAAGGCCGAATCAACTATTGCCTCATAGAAATCGAGAGCGAATAATCTAATTGTTCTAGTAGAATTCTAACTGAAATTTACTTCAAATAACGGTTTCCAATTATTTTCTTGATGTATTATTAAACTTTGCGCCTGAAAAAGATCGCTCAGATTGACTTGTCATTTAAAATTGAAGTTGTGTGCTTGCGCGCATCAGTTTTTTCAATAATTTCAACTTTTTTAAAAGTCAAGAAACCGTAAATGTCCTTCGTTTAGACTTCTCGGGAATTCAATTATCCATTTGCATCGAAATTTTCTTCCAAAACTTTGGAAGAACGATAGACTGATACTGTTCAATGGCTCAGCCAATCAGATTGCAGCATTTGCATTAGTATACTTGTAGAATTCTACTAACATTTAATATCATACATGTATGTATATATACTGCTTCAACTTACTGCGAGTGTCTAGTATCTGGAACACTTCTATCTGCTCCAATAGCATCACTAGCAGCTTGATTAAATTGATTCCTATTGTATTTATCTTCTCCATCTTTTAGTGCTCCTCCTTTCAGATAAGCTTCTGCACTGAAAGGTGGCCTGTTCACTCCCTCTTCTTCATGAACATACTGATGAAAAACCAAACAATATAGTAAAGGCAAGTTTAACAAGTAACTCAAATAAATAATTTGTTACCTGGACAACAGGCCAAATTTCATAAATGTTACTGATAATAGTTCCTCCTATTTTGGGAGCAGGGTTGGCGCAGTGGTGAGAGTCCTTGCCTCCCACCAATATGGCCTGGGTTCGATTCTGGCCAGGTGTCATGTGTGGGTTGAGTTTGCTATTGGTTCATGCCATCTCTTTTCTCCAGGTTCTCTTGTTTTCCTCCCTATACAAAAACCAACATCTCCAAATTCCAATTTGACCAGGAGAGAGGACCTGCATGAAAACCATCTAAGGCTGATGTGGCTTCCTCTCTGAATGTTATCATCTATTTTTATTTATTTCTATTTTTTTTTTTTTCATTTAATAATAATTCTAACATGGTGTCAAGGCTTAGGGAACTAAAACCAAGAGAAAGTATCTAGATTCATTCTTAAGCCTCAGTGTTTTTTGTTTGTTTGTTTGTTTGTTTTTTCATTTGTATTACCCCCCTGGACCTTAGCACTATGTTAGAAATTAAACATCTTGCAAAACAGCATATTTGCCTTCCCTCAATTGAGAATGTAGTGTAAACAATCATGAAAATAACTGGAATGAAATTTTTGTGATGGGGAAAATCTGCAAGTTTTAATGGTAGGGAAGTTTTACATGTATCTGAATCTCGATATAAAGAGCTACATCAGAGATACCTAGAGTATCTTAAAAAAAAAAAAATACTGGACATTTTTCCAGTTCATTATACTGTGTATAAAATAAATTATTATTGGATTGCCTGTGAAGATGCTCTGTCTATGGCATGCATGTAGCTTATCGTATCAAGATTACGGACTACATGAACTTGCCATCCTAATCATTTCATCAGTCACATTCATCCCTGCTGAATTTTTATTATTTCATAATAACACTTCTTAATTTGGTGTTATAGTTATGTAGAAAAATGTATTTCTTTCTCGTGTTTTCCTTCAAATATCTAAATTTAAAGTAATTTTATAAACCAGAAATCAGACAAAAAAATTTGCAGCAAAACTCCTGTAAGCAAGTTGATGAAAGAATACAAATCTATTAGAAACAAAATACAAGTTTTCATGTACCAACACGAACATCTTTTACGTACAAAACTGTATTGTAACTAAAGGTTTTCTCACATTTTACCCCTTCCAGCCCTGTGTAAATATATCAACAATTAAGCAATTTCAACTGGCACGGAAATTCTATTTACATCACTTACTATCTGCCAACATTGAAAGGAGAAAAGGGGATGTTGACAAGTATTTCTGTGTTGCTTTATTATGATCATTATTTCGAGTGGTTGCATGAAGGTTGTAGCTGTATACATATATGTGTAGACCTGCACAAATAATTGGAACAAATCACAAATCTGGCAAACTTTCATTAATCATAAATTTATAATGGCTTTAAGTGTCTGTTGCCAGGCATATTTTCTGTAATCAGCAGTATTTCAAAATTCACCATTAGAAAAAAAGTCCTCGATTTCAGTTACAGAAGGTATTTAATTGTGAAAACAAAACAGACCTTTACACATCCAATTTACATGGGGTAAATTATTACTGGAAAGGAGCAGACAGTCCCCAATAAATGACATATTATTAGATTTATCTGTGAGATGTTTGTTCACAGCTGTGTAAGTGCAAAACAAGCCTTCACGTAGCTTGTTTTTAAAATAACCAATTTTGATAGTAAGCACTTCGATAGTCAGGAATAGCACCGTTTTCTAAGTTTACTGGTCAGACTGAAACGCAATACGGCGTAGAAATATTTTAAAGTCTGAATAATCCTGCTGTTGATATGATGATATCTGCTGAAGTATACATGTATCAAATATAATTTACCATATTTTTAATTCTGTTCTTCTGGAAAAAACATCAGACAAGAAACTTGGTTTTATTATGTGGCACCTGTTGGCATGATTTCCCACTTTTGTGGTTAGCTCAATACTGTATCATAAACTTCAGTTCTTGTTAGATCGATCGGATTAAGATGGCACAAAAGATATATTTTCCTGCAGTAGACTTGCAATTTAAAAAGCTAAACGTCTCCACTACCTTACAAATCTATGCAAAACTACCAGCGGCTAAGGGAGGAGTAAAATTTCTAGACAAACCTTCAGAAAAATCGTAAATTATTCATAGAATAGTACTTGCTTCCCTGCAGCGAGACCAAAACGAAGTGCACAAAAGACAATGGGAATCTTTGACACTTCAGAGAACTTGCGAGGTAGCTCATTGTTCCATGAATTACCCATTCAGTGAAAGTAAACTACGCTAAAGTTGCCTTAAATTAGTAGCAAATTAAGAGGTCGATGACTTGACAATCTGGCTGTAACTTATAGGCTGTAAAATTAGGGTACAAATCGACGCTCTCCTTCTTACCTTTGGCGGCTCGCTCCGTAGAAGTCCCGAATCCGATGTAAAATAAAGTATTCCAAGAAGCCATATTACTATCACAAAGATGATAAAAACTCTTCTTTTTCTGATGATCATGATGCAGCTCGGAATGATTTTTTTTCGTGTATGATATTGACATTGCAATTTTGCATGCATGTGGTTTTCAGTCAGCGTTACGAAATGCTTGGTAACCAGGTACCTAACCATTGGAGTTATCGCTGAGTAACCGCTGCTTCAGTCACTCTAAGAAGGCTTAGCATGTCATCTGGTCATTATTTATTTCACGGAGACATTGGACATTTTCGGTTTATAATATCGAAATTTCATCTGGTGATGTGTTAAAGAACTTGGAAGATTCAAATGATGAAATTAAAAAAAAAAAAAAAAGTAAATAAATAAAAAATAAGAGTAAAGATATGAAGGCATAAGAAATTCGACGAAGAATTCCCAGTTGAAAAGTAATCATGTTGCAAAATTCAGACCGCTCAGATCAGAGAAGCAATCAGAATTCTCCTTTACACCATGGACCAGTTTGCTTAAGTTACGTTGCTAAAAAAGAAAACAAAAATAGTTGACAAACTTTCAACAATCGTGATTTGACACAAAACTCCTGCGCAAAATAAAAGTTTTACCTGGCTTAATAAAATGCCGGGAAAACTCCTGCTCACTGTACCTAAGGGGCCAGCAACAGAGTCGACCCACTCACTTGTTTCCTCCCTATGGGCAGGGAGACGGAATTGCGACTGCGATATCCGGAACATTCAAATTGCAATACGACAAGCTTTGAAGATCAGAGCGGGTAGCCCGCCCGGCGGGGGGGGGGGGGGGGGGGGGGGGGAAACTTCGCATATAAAAAGGACGGGGGTGCTCGTCGGAAATTTTGAAAAAAATCCCTAACAGGTACCAAGATCCTGTTTTGTGGGCGTGGCTTGAATTTTTTTCACCCCTAAGAGGTACCAATTCGAAAGCAACACATAATCTCGTTGAGCGACTGACAGTGCTAAAAACTCTCTTACACTTCGACGGTGCTTCGTCATTAATTTCGACCGGCATAATGAAAAGCTTTACTAAGAGGCCCAGATTAGAAATGACTCGCCTTTTTCGGGCGTTGAAAAGTCGTTTTAACGAAAAAAAGTGGCGACTATGAAGCCTCCACATCATTTCATTTTGTAATGTTGCTTGACGTCTTTGTCAACGAAAGACCTATCGAGTCATTGAGAGCTGAGAGGGTATTGTTATAGAGTATTGTTATAAGTATTATTATAAATTCATGATTAATGTCTGGCAGTTTGACGTGATTGCATTACATTGTGCGGAAGTCGAAACTTCGGTACGATAGAGAGCGGCGAAAATCGAGCCTATTATGTAGTGTTGTCCTAAGAAAATGGAATGAATCATGCATCCCCTTCGTTTCATGCTAACTTCAGCGGATCGGATGTTACAGTAATAATGGGTCAGTATACGTTATCACAATTTTTCAAAGGCTCGACCATCTTTTAATCTTCGGAAGTGCTCGGATGGTCTTGTTAAGTGTTCGGAAATCTTTTTTCTTCGGCTACCTTCGAAAGTCCTCCGATTTCCGTCTGTATTGTTCGTACTAACTTCGGAAATCGTACATGATTGTAATTTTTACCCGAATTAAAACTTTGCACCCGCGTTACACTTTTCTGCACTCGTGTTACAGGGAAACTTCACCCTTTATTAACCATTCAGAATGCAGTATTTTTTCATGTTTATATTATTATGAGAAACACAAAGCAGGTTAAGAGAAAAAACTCAGATTTCATCCTGTAAAATAGTGAAAAACAAAAACAAAAAAACTAAACAAAAACAAAAACAAAAACAAAAACAAAACACATAAACATATGTCATATAAGTCTTTCATTACTTGGTACCTACATAGTTATATATTGCCCCCATAGTTATATATTGCCCTCTCCCCATCGGGGCTTTTCAGGACCAATGTAAACAAACAATGATAAATAAACATTCAAATAAACATAACTAGGTTAAGAATCCCAACTGGCGGGAGGCAGACCAGTTGGCTATTCACAAGCGCAGCCGAGAAGTTGAACTCGGGGCTACCGAGAACAACATCAGCTAGTGGTCAGAACGGGATTTGAACCCGGGACCTACGGATTTCAAAATCCGGCGCTCTAACCACTCGGCCACGCTGCCTCCCTCTCAGAACGGGATTTAAGTATACATATTATTAATCAGTATATTGCATAGTAATAACAGCTGTGGAGCGTTTTCACATGACGTCATGGCGGCCATGTTGGTGCTCTCCCAACAATGAAATGCATGGGATCTATAAGCTTTTGCTTGAGAAAACCAATATGGCCGCTTACGAAAACGCTCTTTTAAAGATTGCTTGCGGTGGTCGCTATTTAGCTAGCTTTCTTGATATTCTACTATCCGGACGGGGTACTAACATTAATTTAGACTATGTGCCACAAAGAGTCTTGAACCCTGACCCTGTTGAGGGATAACCCATGGCTTGACCATCTAGAGGAAAATTTTCCTTATATTACAAGCTCAGTTCAAATAGTTTTGCCCACCCATGAAAACAAGTTGCCCTACTGCTGAAAACGCTAAGGAAACCCCTGGCGTCCGGTCCTCTTTGATATTCGACTCCTGCGTCGGGTAAAATAAAAAAATATATATTTGCAAAAATTCCCTTTTCACCCGATCTCGTTAACTTCTTTAGCTAATGCAATGTAAAGGCCCCCATTTAAGGATCGCAACAGAATCACAATAACAAAAGGGGAAAAATTATACGCTATTTAAGGACCGATAGCCTCAAAGACCCTACCTTATTCCACAAAAGATGCCGGAATACCTTGCATATAGGAGTGCCCTCCTTCTCACAATGGCAAACAACAACAACGCTTACATTTAGGATCACCCCTTCCCTCTTCCCAGCCGCACATACCTGTAAAGGCTACACATGGTAGTACTCAGAGGAGTTTACTACTAGCTGGCACCGCAAGACATGAACGCAACCTTATAAAAGCCTATAAGTATGGTTTAATTTAACTATTGAAAAAGTTTTTTCCTTCAGATTTGGGTATATTCATCTGGATTATGTATTGTATAATTTCATTATGTACATACAAAAGAAAAGTGTAAGTTTACAACGTCCACGACCAGCCTGACTGACTAATCTGGCCAACACCTAAAGCTGTCCCTTCTTGGCGGCGCATTGGTCGCAAACCCTGACAGGGTGATCCCATCCTCTGGAAGGCACAGGTCTCCTACTTTCTGAACAGTTACTACACACGCCCATACCACAGGCACGGCAATGGTGTTTGGTATCACTTTCCTTGAAAGCAGCATTGCAACAGCTACAGGTTACAATGTCGGAGTCTGGTACCCAGTACCCAGGTCTGGCCGCGTCGGTGATCAATTCCTTGGGGTATTCCATGGCGCTTTTTAAAATGCCGACAGCCGATTGGACGACTTCTGTTACTTTTCGAGCAGCGACGGGCCCAAACGGCTGATCAGAATACAGGCTATAATCTTCTTCAATATGAACAATTTCTTGTGGCGTTTCCTCGTCTAATGCATCCGACAAAGCACTGATCAATGAAACACAAACGAGAACATTTGTGATGACAGATACGTGCAAAGAATCGTTCCTGAAACTGGCAAAATACCTTAGCAAACTTTATGTCAGTGATGATTTACGATTTCTTTTGCCAGGTTTTGAGAGCATTTTTGTTTCTGAGAGCACAATGTGATCAAGATCACAGTTCGTACAAAACCGACACAGGCGCGACAGCGAGCTGATTTCAAGTAATTTCCAGTTCGACCAGGATAGAGGACCGACATGAAACCCAGCTAGGACTGATGTGGCTCACTCTCTAAATATTGTAATTTAAGTATTGTACATGTTATTGACATCAGAGACTTCATCCAAAATGCGGCAGTTTTCGAAAATTAATAAATTTTTTAGTAACTTCAGTCTCAGCCTTTTTTAAAACCGAGTATAGAAAGTCCGGGTTTCTATTTCACAAGACCAAACCAGCAAGTTCTACTGAATCTATTTTTTTTTTTTTTTTCGAGAGAGAGAGAGTTGAAATTCGATCGTTCGATTTCCCGTCACTTAAAAAGTAAACCGTACCTCAAATCGCAGGCCAGCTGCGGCTGAGTCTCTACTGTTGACGATTTTCCAAAACAACTGTCACACACTCGTACAGGCGCCTGACCCCAGCCTCGTTCTGGTACAGGTTTCTTATTGGTTGAACATGCATCGCAGACTCCGCCTCCGCAGGCGCGACAATGGTGCTTAGTCTCCCCATCGGCGAAAAGACGACGACATGACTGGCACGCCTGAAAATGAATGTAAAAGATGGATGATTGCAGTGAAAAATTGTGGTAAACGTAGTGTTGCTAGTTCCAGGCGTAATAACTTTGAGATGCATTGGACAGTTTTTCTGTGTAATTCTTCACTTACTTGGTAAGATATATCAGCAAACGATGTATGGGCTCATTAGGGCTTTTGCCATCCAAACTTTTTGTATTATTCAAAAGCCAATATATCCTTCAATATTTCACACAACGAGGAAAAAATTCATCAGTTACCATGTTTCACAAGCTCCTTACATGTAAATGTTAAGAGTCAATTCGTGTCCAGCATGATGCCTTCAGTGCGCCAAATCGTATGCTAATGAGGCAAAATGTAAACAAAGACCCATTCATGTGTTCTTCGATGATTATTTGATCACTGATGATCAGTCTGATTTCTTGAAACCTGGAGGCAAGTGTTTTTTTGTTGTTGATTTTTAAACACAAGCCGCTTCAAAAACTTTGTAATTGAAGCGTTTTTAATTTCTAAACTCACCGTTATTTCGGAGTTTGGGACCCAGTAATCCGGGGCCACTTGGTCCGTGATCCAATTGGTCAGCGCTCTACTGGAAGGACTGCTCAAACTGCTGACCGCTTCAGTGACGTAACTGACATTATCCAAGAGTCGCCGCGCCGCGTTACCACCGTCTAGCGGAGCTAAGTTGTCCTGAAATCACGATACAATAAGACAGCTTAATTTTACCATTCATCCAGACCAGATGTCTCTTCATGTGAAGTGTTAATTGGACATCCACGATTTCTTCCTCAAAGCAGATAATTTTTTCTCTGGTGTACAATACTGCTCAATCAATAGAATTACCCACAGATTCACAAACACTCTGAAACCCCTCCCTCCCTCCAACCCCTGGAAAAGGCCTTCAAAAGTGTTTCCTTGTTTTTGAATGGCTGTTAAGTTGTCATATCCGCCCGGCGCCTAAGCTGCGTAGCAGGCGAAATACAAACGAGCTATGGGTTTTCCGTTTCGCTTCTCCAAGCCTTCCTCCACCTCCCCCAAGTTAGCAGGAAACCTAAGCAAACCACGACGGCAACGGCAACGAAAACGTAACGTAAAAGGTTTAATGAGTAGAACAATAGCCATGCACGTGCGTTATAAATCTTTGTACATTTCTTTGCCATCCTCTGCAAAACAGCAACGTGAAATAATCATCTTCTGCATATTTTGGAGAATGTAGGCCACGACGACTAATTTTTCGAGTTTCGTTTTGGAATTGATCGCTGGCATTACATATTTAGTTTAAACAAGTTTTTACACCGATTGGCGTGATGAACAACTTCAGATAGTTACGAAATTCGAGAGTAAAATATAACTTCATTTTTTACTAGGCGTTGTCCCTGGCGTCGCTATTGTCATTGCTTAAGCTCCCTAGCAACGGCAACGACGACAACACAGGTTTCTTGGTGCCCGCCGTATAAGGAGGACATGTCAAGTTTCCCGTAACAACCGAATCTCACCCCAGGCCACGCGTGACGAAGCTCGGTCCTGACGACAGTGTTGACTGGGTCATCATTTCCAAACCAATACTGACGGCTGCGGTAAATCACACCGCATTCGACGCATTCCAGAACATACCTGGGAAACAACAGACAGGATTTGCAGCTTTAGTGAAAAATTCAACTTTAAGTGGTTGAACAATTTTTCCAAACCATGCTTCAGCAAGGAATTTCTCTCTGGCGCGACAAGGACTCAACGCACGATAATGCTATAAAAGTACGTTCTATTAAGCCTCTGTGCGTTAATTTCGAGATCAATTTTTGTGGTTACTGGTTTAAGCTAGCCACCACTATGCCATCGGTTATGTTAATCCGTTACTTTTCGGAAGCTTTTGGAGGAATCCCACGAAGCGAGGCCAAAAGAACCTCGAGATTTGCTTGGATTCTTTTAATCAATTTTCACCTTAAAAACGCGATTTTTAATGAAAATAACCGTTTTATTAAACAATACTTTGCAATAAAACCTTAAACGGTGTTAATGAAATCTCGCCCGTGTCACGCGTTTTTTCCTCGCTTCTGTCTAGAAAGAGGACGATATAGAAAATTCAGAGAAACGTCAGTCTTAATTCTTTTTCATGTCACTCTCGTAACGTCTTTTTTGTACCCTACGTTTTTTGGAAGTCATAAAATCAAAGTGCCCGACTCACTTGGTGAGAAGGAACGCATTTTTCATTAACACCGTTTTCATAAACCCAGTCAAATAGTATATATATAAATTATTGTAGACGCGACGGTATACATGAAGTTCTCAGGTCTGATATCACGGCCACTATACTTTTACTAAAATACCTACCCAGACCAGGCATATTTGGCAAAGCCCAGCCAAGAAGAATCCCCAGAGGAACACATTTTGGGGACTACTACGGTCTGCTTTCCTCTCTCGTAACAGGCCTTATTAATGAACAAGAAACAATAAATATCATTTTGAGACAGCAATGGTAACATTCGAGATTGGCTGAGACAGAGAAGACCCATGTTTGAGAATCCGAAACTGAGATTTAAACCAATTTAGACTTACAGAAAGGAAGAAACACAGAATAAACGGGACCGCGTGACTCGTCACCGAAGATTTCGAGATTACGAGATCATATGCCCACGTTTTTCTAGTTACCATTGCTCGCATTAGCTGTGCAATCAAAACAATGTCAGTGATTTGGAAATAAGAAAAGAAGAAAAGAAGAAAAACAAAGAAGAAAAAAATTGAAATTAAACTGCACCTTCCAACGGACTGTACGTGAGTCTGGAATTTATCGAGTACGATAGAGAGCTTAAATGGGTTTTAGCTGGTCAAAATTTTAACTGTCAACTAATACCTGCGATCTGCACAATTCATTGATAACTCAGAAATGGGCTGAAATTAAGACAGCGTCCACACCACGCCGGAGGAATTTTGAGAACGCAGCTTTATTTCTACGCCTAGCGTTCACACTAATCCGTCACGAGAACGGCGCTTTTCGAAAACGCTCTTCAAACCGGAGGAATTTGAAAACGCCGGCTTTTCGTTTTCGTGTGGACGCAAAACATTTTGAAAACGAAGCTTTTCGAAAACGATAGCATCGCGATAATCATGTGACTTCCCTGATCGAGTTTTCATGATACACAAATCCAAAATGACTGTTGATTGTTGCGTTTTTAAATTCGTCTGGCGTAGTGTGGTCGGAAAACATTTCAGTGATGCGGAGTGAAACTTCCTTTTTCAAATTCCTCTGGCGTAATGTGGAAGGTCTTAACCAGTAGCTAAGAAATTGCAGAAAATTTACCCCATATCTGAGATCTCAGTAGTCTCATCGGTAGAACTTTCCACGGTTTGTTTCCTTTATTGCGCTAAGAAAAACTAACTAAGGGAGAGCTTTCTGTTCAGCTTACCCTGCAAGTGAACATCCTGTTGTCATACTGTGCTTGATAGTGACATCTGCCGTCACTTTGATGCTCGGCTGACTCATCATTTTCATGATTCATGCTTTTTTGACAGCGTGCACTGTAACCATGGAAACAAACGATGCAAGTTTTAAAGAGCTTGTTATGTACATTGTAGCCTAACATTGTGCGCGTCATTTCAGACAAAACAGAAAAAGTTATATTCAGATTGCGAAACTCTTTAATTTACTATGCAGGAAGATGAACTGGCCTAATGTTCTAATGTTCTAATAATGGTCATCATTTTGTGTAGGACAGAGAACAGGCTTTTGCATTGTGTAATTTACTACAACTACGCAATGAAAAAGTTTTTTTCTAATGTTTCTTAATGGCCATATCATCTTAAAGGCTCCACAAAGCTACTTCCAATGGACACAGAATTTCTGTTAATGGTTATGCTGACCATTCTATTGGGTTGATGATTACTTTTAATAGGTAGGCTTCAGAACAGCTCTAATGGCTCTAATGGATGGCTTCTCAACAGTCAGATGACTAAAAGATGCTCAACACCATGACCAGTTAAATGAACAATATGTTTACCAGCGAAAGGCCATGCAAAGTTTTAGGCTCATCGCACAGTAGGAAAGGAATGTATGGCAATTATGAAAGAAGGAACCTGCAGTGGAGCCATTAATGATACTGTCTTCCTGTCCCTTCATGCTACAGCCGAAGTCACCTACCAAGTGTTCTAGACAAGTGCAAGATGATTCCAAGCCGCAGCGATTAGGAGCTTAAGCAGGAGGACCTGATGCTACATACAAGAGTATGGCATGGAGGTGGAAGGAGGGATGAATGGGAAATTAATCCTTAGCTAATGGTACTAATTTATACTACAGTGATACTCAAGCCAGTTACATATACTTTAAGACTACTCACTTGCATGAGAGACAGGTTGCCTGGCAGGTGAAGTATGCATCAGGGAAGGTGTTAGGTATCATTCTCTCAATGCCACCACTAAACTTCTCATTCAGAAGCTAATTAAAACAAGTGAACATCAAAATCAGGAACTGTACAACAAAACTCAAATCAAAAGCCTTGGTCCCACTACCAAAGGTCCAATGTCACCATGTGATCATAAACTGGTTTCTTCATGGACAAAAGTACACTGAGTAATATTGATAATTTAGAACACCAAAAAACTGCAATGGTTAAAAAACGGTTATGTACATGTAGAACAATGCAGCTGTGTGTAATTTGTATTGACAATAGCAGTTAATACAGAAAATTAATATAAAGCTTTACCATCAAGGCTTTATAGATGACGGCAGGTGAGCGTGATGAACGAACAGAGCTGTTAGCTAAACATTCTTTCACAGTTTGTTTCAGTTCTGTGAAGACAGTTGGCGGCGACTCAGTCCTTGTGCCCAAGTATTTGATGGAGCTGAATGCATGAGGAACTCGGCCTACATCTGCAAACCTCTCCTTGATAATCTCGTCAGGACTTTTCACATTTGTTGTTTCTAATGAAGTAAAAAAGTTAAATATTTACAGTGATAAAAAAGAAAAGCACCTTCCAAATGGGGGTTGTTTAGGGCACCTGTAGCAGGTGAGATGGCATTACTCTACTCAGTAACAGTGGAACCCATTGATCTGACCACTAACAAGTTGTTAGAACCTGGTTGCATTATAATTAATGGCATACTTAAGAGGTTTACAAGAAAATTACTGTCTGAGCTTTATTCCATGCAACGACAGTCTCATTATATTGTAATTCAGGGCTGTCAATAAGTTTTGAGTCACCTGTAGCCTCATTCTCCACACCTGTAGCAAACTTGTTACTTAACAATGTGGTTGAATTCTATCAGCAACAGGCAATTTCACCAGTAACCTCACAGGAAAATCAAGCGCACTCGGCCGTAACAGGTGTTACAAGTTATGGCCCTTATTGACAGCCCTGTGATTGGTATGGATTCTACAGTTCTTGTAATTAGCAGTAAACCCTAAAGTTATGTGACCTGGAAACTTATTGGTCTAACCATTCCAACACTGACCCATCCCTGGTGGTCTTCAAACAACATGTGACATGGCACAGGGTTGAGAACCAAGGGGTGATGGAAGGAGGGAATTGAAGAGGAGCTGTCTTCCGCTTTCTCCCAACCCATCTCATCCTTTGCTCCCACCTCCCCCTGTGTCGCATGTTTTATAAAGTTGTATGAAGACGACTGGGGACTAGCTAGTTTCCAACATGTAGTTAGCGTGCATGATGCACATGCAAATTATATGAATATAATAAAAATAACTACACTTCACTTAAAACTGCAGATCTGAAATGAAGCAAAAGGTTAAATTAAATGTACACATGTCTCTCTACAAACTTTTATTTGTAAACCTCTTCCAACCTGAAGGGTTAGTCTCATTTTGCGATATTCCAAGCAAGTGGGTATGCTGCGTCTCATGAAAAATAATCACCGCTGGCCCCAAACTACACAGAGGCACATCCATGTGACATCTTTCAGTGGCGTCTTTTAGCTCCTTGGTGAAATGCTTTAGATACGCATCTGAGGCATCCCCAAGGAAAGTGAACATGTCTGTATGAAGCCTCTCAGCTCTTGTTCTGTACAGGATAATGTCAGATATTGCCAGGACTTTTAACAACAGCCTTGTCCGCTGATTCTGGTTCCCAGACATGCCTAACAACCCCTCTGTATCCAAGACAATGGCACGATTGACATCATCGTATGCAGCCCACACGCCCACTGTACAGGAAAGCTGAGATGATGAAGTCGGAAATATCTCTTGGCCATCAAAAAATGTGTGGTTTAGGGTGTGCGACTTTCCATCACCCGTATTACCAAATATGGATACAACTTTCATGCCTGTTTCACCATTACATGAGAGCTTTGTTATAAAGTCATCGACTGTATGCACCTGTCAGAGAAGGAAGAGGTATATTCATTTGATTTTATTAAATACTAATAATAAAATTTGCTACAAATCTGACACAACAGGGGATGGCCTTAAAAAAGGTCAAAAAAGTGTGTGGGTTTAATAAACCTGGTTATTCTAGATAGTAGCCAATTACTGCAAAGTTTACAAGGGTGGGAGGCACGGTGTCATGGGCAGTGTGCTCATCTTGAGATCAAGTGGTCTGGGTTCAATTCCTGGCTGAGGACATTGTGTTGTGTTTTTGGGCAAGACACTTTACTGTCACAGTACCTCTCTCCACCCATAACATCTCACCCAGGGGGGAGTAAAATTAATACTCCCAATCACTTCACGTTACAGAAACCAGAGATAAGCCCCGACCTGATGGGCTACTTGGCTCGTATGAGACAAGGCTGTAGAACAGACCTTCATGTTTCTTCATGATTACCAGTCACACAGCGAATTTGAAGTTAAGTCACTACACTTATAAGTTTAACATTTTTGATTGAGCTTGACTCTCTGGTTTGATTTTTTTTAACCTGACTAAAACATAAAGACACAATCTCTGAATAATTTGTCAGAACTGCCAGGCTAAAAAAAGTGCCAGATATTTGCTCTCTTAGGCCTGGCTTCGCAGCAAAAGTGCCCTGTCTGTGGTAGTGCTCTACGCAACTTACTATGTACAACAAACAGCACAACACTCGCATCTAACGCTAGAAATATCCTACACACTGTTGTATAACGTCACGAGTAATTACATTCAGGTTCAAAGTGCAATTCAACTGGTCCAGTAAAACAAGAAAGAACATCTCTCGCATGTGTTGTTCGATTGTGTAATGTTGCTACGGCGAGTTCAGTGATCAATATCGCTTTTTCAAAAACCAACGCTACAGTGATGTACCTGGAGATTTTCCTTTTCGTCTAGTAGCAAGAAGCTTCTTTGCTCTTGATCTGTAGTGGTGTTTTCTGCCGCTGAAGATGGTGAAGCCTTCTCCGAAGTTGGCAATTTACTTCCCTGTGTTACAGTAGAAATCAAAACGTTAATCAAGACTTAATACACGGCAACATCTCAGAATCAGATAAATAATCTTCAGCACTAGTTCCTGGTGTTATATAAACCAGCTGTTACGCTAAAAATAATAATTCAAGCTATAAATATTAGTCCTCGATTGCGATATCAGCATTCTGTCCACTGTATACCTTGATTTTGCTCTTTCGAGCAGACGATTTCTTTGTTGGATGGTTTAGTGGTATAGCTTCATCTACGTCATTGGAATCGGGTAATGTAGCGGCCATTTTGGGAGTTACTTTCATGGACGCATTCGTCTTGCAAACAAACTGGAAGAAAATTTCTTCTTTGTAAAGTGCTGACTCGAAATAAAAGACCTGGGTACGACAACAGACTTGGTAGCCACGCCGCCTTGGTCTTTCCCATAACGCCCTTTGGCGTTCTTAGCTTTGTAACCTGGTCGTCTTGTCTATGTTCTCGAGCACAAGATGGGAAAACCGAAGGAAAATAGTGATTCCAAACGTAAAAGAAAACGAGTTGCAGTCGAATCAAGTAGCGATGATGACGAGAGTGAACAAGACTTAGAGGAGGTGAACGCAGTCGTTTATAATGTCCAGGTTTATTGATGATAGTAGAAGTGGTAATTGACTTTGAAAGTTGTTGTTTACGCGCAGGAACTGAAGTCACTCGCCAAGCGCTCTAGACAAGCGCAAGATAATTCCAAGCCGCAGCGATCAGGAGATTCAGACAGCGACTTGGACTCTTCAGAGGGAAGTGATGATGAGGTAAAGCTTGAAAGGATTCAACGAATCCTTTCTTTGTGTTTCTAATTTAACACCCTACAATTATTCGCGCGTGACGCCAATCGACTTGTAAAAAGCACTACAAAGAACGCTTGAGCTGCTTCCCAAACATACTACTGTTCGTAGACAGGGGCTATGTAATGGCATTGAATTATATTTAGCAGTACAGCTATCGTCATGCTCTTCTTTGGCAAAGTTTGCAGGAGTAAACCTTGTTCTTTGTAAAAGTAAATTATGTGAGTACTCGATCACACCTCTTCCCTTCATGTCAGAATGCTAAATTTGTTTTGCATGGGCCAAGGGGCTTGGGCAAGAGGGAAGGTAACACCACTTATTAATTTTGGAAAAATGTTAATGGTTGCAAATGTACAGCTATATGCTGGTGCACAACTAAAGTATTTTCGCACCAGATCATAGGAGCTCTTCTACTTCATGGCCACTCTAAACTCCAGAGAGGGGGTTATGAGGGTATTAAGTGTAGACACTTTTTCTGAGAGTGATTTTTCCCATTTTACTTAGGGGTGGACAATTTGACTTCTGCTAGGGAGGGTGGTGGATGGGTATTTGAGTAAAGAATATTCTACAGGCATGCTTGTACAAAAAAAAAAAAAAAATCATGCAGACGACCATTGCCAAATCAAAAATCCATGCATGTTCAGTGAGCCAAAAAACACATGTAACATGGAGAAAAAATATCATGGACTCATCCTGAGAAAAAAATTTCCTAGTGTGTGAAATCGTAAAAAAAATTGTGCTTGTACCAAATCATCCCCTCGAATGTCAAAGGATCCATCCCTTAAAGGAAAATGGCTATTGTGTTAAAATACATGCATGCTTTCTTATCCACTGAAAAAATGTAATTATTGTCTTTAAAATTTGCTGCCTTCATGTACAGTAAATGCAAGAGTTATACGTGTGGGACATGTCAAACAGAATTTTCAGAGTCAAAGGATCACACTGTCTGGGATTGTAAAGAATACAATGTGGTTTTAATAAAGTTGTACTGTCCTGAGAGGTCTAAGTTTACAGTATGAAATAAAAGTTTCTAAATGTCCTATAAATCACTTTGTGTTCTTTTTGTAGTGGACTATGGATTCTGAAAATAGCAAAGGCAAAGCTGCTAAAGCTAAGGAAAAGAAAAAAGGTCCTAAGAAGGCTTCATCATCTGGTTCGTCATCAGAAGAAAGTGGTGAAACGTCATCTGGTGGTAAGTGCTTCTGTTTACGCACATGTATGTAGAAATTTTATCACTGATACAAGTTACTTTTAGTACTAGCAAAATAATAATCATTAGTTGCCAACCATGTAGGATCTTTGAGGATTTCTAAAGGTCTTGTAAAAGATGTACAAAGACTTGACAGAGATGTTGAAAGACAAGGATCTTTGTAGGATCATTGAGGATTTGAGGCAAATCTTTGATGCTGACAACAATCTTACAAAGATCTTAGCAAAACTTTGCTGGTATTGCTGCAAGAAACTCAAGATCCTTGAAAGTCCTTGAAATCATTCACAATCCTTGAAAATCCTTTTTATACTGTATATGTTTGGGGATCTTGAATATTCTAAGGATCTTTTTGGTTGCTATAAATCATATTGTATGAAGGCAATCAACAAACCTTGGAAGACAAAAACAGACAAAATAAAAAAAAAACCCATGACCCACAAACTTGGCCTTTTGAAATGGTTGAAGTAAGCATCTACTTCCTGAAAGGTCTGTTGCGATGATTGACAGCAGCAAAACACAAAACCATTGATTGAGAGTTTCCTTAACTATTACTGACAGCTACTGTGCAGTAAGCCCTGCCATTCCTCAACACAAAAATGTTCTTCTCCTACATGTATGTTTGCTATTCTTTCTTGTGTCAAACAGAGTCCTCGTCATCATCATCATCCTCGGAAGATGAAGAAGATGAACAGTATCACGATGGCTGGGATGATAACTTGATGGGAGATGAAGCAGACAGGGAAAGACTTGAAAAAATGACAGAAAAAGAGAGAGAACAAGAAATATTCAACCGTGTTGAGAAAAGAGAAGCTCTGAAAACTAGATTTGAAATTGAAAGGAAACTACGGCTTGCTAAGAGAAAAGAAAAGAAAAAGAAGCGTGAAAAAGAAAAAGCAAATCTTGAGAAAGAGGGTATAGCTTTGAGGAAAAAGGAACGAAAAAGGCATATTGAGGAGAAGAAGGCCAAGGCACTGGACGATTTAAAAGCCAAAAGATCAGAAAAGAAGGAGAGAAAAGTTGCAGAATCATTGGCAGAACAGAAAGAGCCACAGTTGAAAGCCAGCGACGTATTTACAGATGATGAGGATGAGGATGAACAAGAGGAAAGTAAATCAAGTTCAGGGGAAGGATCATTCCGAGAATCTGAAGAAGAGTATGTAAATAATATTAACAACCAGGGGCTCCACCAGTAGTATTTACTGTATTGGCAGACAAACTAATTGGATTGGTCTGGCCTCTTCAATGGGGCCACTGTCCCTACAGCATACAGTTTGTACATGTACTTTTTTAAGGTTGGAAATGAAAGGAGATTTGTCATTTAGACAAATTATACTGTTAGAGTTCCACACAAGAGCACTTCTTCTGTATTGAAATACATGTACTGTTTGCAATCTTTGGAATTTTTCAAATGTGTTTACGAAAGGATGACTTGCTGGAGTCTAGATTGAGGACTGTGTGTTCCAGGGGATAAAGGACCATGTAACATTGTCTTTCAGGTACTTCCTGGCCCCATTTGGCCTGAACACAGTACAGAAAGCATTGCAAACTTGCAGCAATATATTGTTAGGAATACTTTCAGAAGTACAAAATTTAATATTCATCAGTACATGATATAATTGTAGTGTTCAAGATTTAACATGAATGTTCGTGCCAGTTGTTGTTCTAATCATTTATTTATTTTTTTTGTGTTCCAGACAAGGTGACGAGGAGCCTCAAAGAGTAGCATCAGTGGATGATCTGGAAAGAATAAGAGTATCACGGCACAAGCTTGAAAGGTAACAGTGAATTTATGTTATATTATTATATGGCTAGCTCCGTGAGCGGGCAAGGTGAACCAAATCTTTCACTGTGATTGGCTACCCAAGCGGACAAGATGGAGCTATCTTGCCTGCTCAGGACTACACTGTACATGTACCCACCATGTCCCACGAGAAAGCCAAATAATAAATCCTTTATTGACCAAGCTTGTTTGGTCAAGATGGCTGGATATTGGTCTTGTTCGTTTTTTGCGTGTTTATGGACCTAGACGGAGATGAGGTCCATGAACTCGCAAAAAAAGTCTAACTTGGCCAATATTCAGCCATCTTGACCCCACGCTTGGTCAATAAGTCATATGTATTGCACTGAAAATACTGTCAGTAACGGTTGTGCTACAGTATGGTGTGTAATATAATGTACATGTAAAGTACATTGTTTAATCCAAACAATATTTATTGGATGTTACTCATACAGTGTACATGTAGTTTGGTAATTAAAGTTAATTTAAAAAAGCACATTGGCTGGTGAACAGGAGTGAGAGGAACGTATCAGCTAAATGTAGTTGTGTATCATACAATCAGGGCTGTGCTCTAGAAGTTCCCTGGTGCCACAGGCAACTAACTTTTGCCCTTGGGCAACTGGAGAAAAAAAAAATTTTTTTTCATATTTAAACTTAAGGGCTGGACACCCTGGATTTCATGGTTAGCAACCTTTGGGCTCCTCATAATAATTATTTTTTCTTAGACCACAGCCCTGTCAATGCACGTAGTAATTTATTTTAATTTTGAAATTATAACCAGGTTTTGTTACTTGTCATTTTCAGATGGGTACACATGCCATTCTTTGGCAAGATAGTAGCTGGATGTTATGTCCGTGTTGGTATTGGAAGTCATGATGCGCGGCCTGTTTATAGGGTGAGGGTTATAGATTTTAGGTTCTTAGGTACTTCTGCTAAGTAATCTTTGACATTTTGAACCAGTTGTCCTTCTACTGTACACCCTTTTCCCTCCAAAGTGGTCTTGGAATACAATACATGTACATGTATGCCAGCATGTAATTTTGGTTTTTGATTAAGTTTACAAAGCAACAACATCATGGAGGAGTATGGTTAAAACAGATTTTTCTTATAAACTAGAACATTATGTTAAGTTCTCCCAAAATTTTTACCAAGATAAAGTGTCCCTGTTATAGGACCAAGACACTTTAATATCACATAATTTGTATGTAATTTATTCATTCTATTTTCTAGGTTGCTGAGATAAGAGATGTGGTGGAAACAGCCAAAGTGTACTCTTTAGGAACAACAAAAACCAATAAGGGATTAAAGCTGAAGTAAGTCGCTACACTGTACATTTTAAGTAATTTGACAGGACTTCTTGGTAACAAAATCATGATAATAATAAATAGTCCTTGCCTTTTTTGGTAAGAAAATGTTAAATTTTGCTCTGAGGTGAATCTAGCACCAATACCCTACACTATCTGATTTATTTCTTTTCACTTCAATATTTCAATTAAGGTCAATTAAGCAAGTAAGAGATTCTCCCTGGCTTTGCGTGAAAAATATTTTAAAATTAAAGTCAAATAAAAGCAACAACATAAACTACATGTGCTATGTTTTTGGTAATAACAGCTTGTGTATGCCTTAAAGCATCCCCTGTTTCCACATGTTCATGTTGTTTCAGTTTTTCAGCAATAGCAATGAGCAAATTAAGATGCCCTGTTGGGTCAGAACTTTCATTCATTATGAAATACACCATGTATATAATCCAAAACTGAATTTTCAATCAAAACACTTTCAAGAATTTCCAACCCAAGGCAAATTCATAGTATAGCAACATACAGTATATATTACTTAACTCACTTATTTACTGTAGATCAGTTGTTTCACTTAAATCTGTTCTATTTTCTCTCTGTTTCTTTTAATAGACATGGCAATCAGGAAAGAGTGTTTCGACTGGAGTTTGTATCCAATCAGAGATTTACAGAAACAGAATTTATTAGATGGAAAGAAGAGGTATGGATGTGGATTCTTTTAGCCCCATGATCTCATATATAAATTCTTGTTATTTAGCAGTTTCTGTGCTTTTCTTTGCTAATAAATTGGAGAAGTTTTTCATTAAGAGGCAATGATAAATAATTATAAATAATAATAACAATAATAATGAATGATAGGTATCATTTTTATAACGCTAATTCTGTGTAATCTGTTTAGTGCTTTAAAGTCATCACTTAAAAAATAGATTTACAAAAATGGACTTCACAAAACATTTACAGCAAACAAAACTACCCTCTTACATGTACATCAGAATTATGAATTAATAGCCCTTTGGGATGAGTGTGTTTTAAGTGCCATTTTAAATAAAGATACAGCAAATTGTGATTGATCCTGGGCAGACCTCTTCGGGCAGGGCATTCCATAGGCTCAGGGTAGTTGCTGCAACTGAGAAAACTCTTAGGTCATTTTTTAATTTTTGATACCTGTGTGCTTGGTTCAGTGTGGTAATTGAGATAGGAAGTCAGTGGTTAATCACTATTTGACTGGTGTGCTTTTGTTCTTTGGGGGCAGTGTGAATCTCATGGCATTCCTCTACCTACACTTGATGAAGTGGACAATAAGGCCACACAATTTAATGAAGCGCGGCATTACATGTACAACGAGGATGATGTCGACAAGGTGTGTGATCGGTGAAAGCCAGGTTTTGTGTAAATATCAACAAGAGATTACATTCTTTCCTGACCATTCCAGACACTTTCCACTTTACTGTGAAAATGCAACATACTGCAGATATCATATGTTTTGTTTTAAAGGTCAATAATTTTTATTTTTTTTACCGTGATACAGATTGTAGCAGAGAAGCAGAAGTTTAGAAAAACACCATTTAATTACGCTCAGAAGAAGAATCATTTAATGCGATCAAAGGTTAGTACAGACAGGTACCACATGTGCCCATTTGTAGAAAGGTGACAGTGTAATAGGTAGTTTCTAGACTCTGAATCAACGGGTTTGTGTCTTACATGTAGGTGGAGTAAGCGTGGGGCTTAAGGTTAACTTTTTGAGACGCTGGTCCATGTCTTGTTAGTAGCATGTACATGTAAGGTTTTACTATCCAGGACAATTTTTAGCTAACCAAATTTCCTGCTAGTTAGGTTTTGGTTCAGGATTTTTTCCCGTGCCTAGATAGATCTCATAAGGTTTGAAATTGAGAATTTGAGATATTGACTTTTTGTTGTTCTGACTATGTTCAGCTTTTGCATTTGTTATCACAAATAACAACTATGCCAAATTTATTTTTGATAAAAGAAAATTGCCAAGGAGGCTAGGTAGAAATAAAAACATAAAACCCATAGGTCAATTCTTTGCTAATCTGCGACTTCTTGGCTAATGTCAGTCTCAAGCTCTGCATCGTGTTGTGTTACTGGGAAGAACACTCTACTCTTGTAGTGTCTCTCATCAACCAGAAGTTAAAATTGGTGCTAATAAGATAATTAATTGTTAAGGCAGCCTAAAATAAGTTTGAAAGTGACTTGTAATCACCATGTATCTCATCCAGGCGTAGCTTAGAAATACTGCTATTGCCATGGACACCGTGGTATGCTCCAGTTGTGTAGACAATTTAATTTGGACACTCATAAACTTGTTACATTGTACATCTTTCGCCCAGTTCTATATATATAATTTATTTGTTTATAGGAAGTAGCAGAACAAACCGGAAATTTGGAAGAAGCAGAAAAAATTCGCGGTGAGCTGGAGGATTTGGAAGAGAAAGCTCAGCATCTGGACAAAGTGCGATCAAAGAACCTAAGTGCTATCAGGTGCGTGGAAAATAGGAGCTTAGCACCACACTGCTTAATTTACTAATTCTCCTTACAGGATGCTATATTTCATTTCTGTTAGCTTTAGTTAATAGTGCCCCAAGCCATGACCCGCTACTGTAGTTGCTGACTTTCTTAATTCTCACTATTGTTTGCTAGATAATGCATGGATATACATATGAGAAGAAAATAAATGTCAATATTGGGGCTCTTCCCATTCGACCAGAAATTCCGGGAATTACGGGAGGAAAATCAAATAGACCGGAAATTGCTGGTCAGAAATTTTGTAAAATATACTTCGTGAAGTTGTCCCCTTTACCTGAAATTCTAGATAAAGGTTCTAGTCGCCACTAGAAATTCCCGGTTTAGAAATGGAAACAGGAATATTTGATCGAATGGAAAGCGCCCTTGGTCATCCTGGAGAATACTGTTGACTTATTATGTTTCAAACGTTTTACAGTTACATCAATGAGCGGAACAGAAAGAGGAATATTGTTGAGGCAGAGAAAGCCGCGGCAGTAAGTTTCACTCTTGTAGACAGGGAAGTGACTGCTGTTTTTATTAACAAGTGATTTAATTTAGAATATTATGATTCTTATAATCCAGTCTTCATACACGCGTTAGTAATTGTTCCGAAACTTGCCCATTACAGTAACTTTCGTCAGCAAAGTCGGGGACCCTCCTCCTTTCGAAAACAGGTCCACGATGTTTAGGAGAATATTGATTGGTTCTCTGAGCGGTCCTCATCTTGCAAGATGGACCACTCTCGGATAAGTTTTAGCGAGTTGCGTGTTCAAAACATTCTACAGAAGAAAACAGTTTGTTGTTAAAAAGAAATCGTTTTCCTTCATGTGCAGAGGACAATTTCAGTTGAACTATCACAAAAGCGATCTCTAAAACTAAAATAGATTCTTAACTTTGACGCGCGCATTTACCGAGAATGGACTGCGTACACGCATTAATTTATCGGTAGAGTTTTGAAAGAGCCATTGCAATAAATTCTTTATTGAACTAACTTGTTCGATACTGACCACACGTTAGTTCAATAGCATAGATTAATTTTATTCAATGTCTAGAAAACGAAAAGTGGCAATTGTTGGGCACAAGTAAAGTGTTGTCTTGCAAAGTGCCTGTAAGGTTTATTTTCAATGGTTCTTTACTTTTTACACAGGAAGAAATGATGAACGAGGAGCAAAAAGCTGATCCATTTACAAGACGAAAAACGCTTCCTCAGCTTGTGTCTATGGTAAGTTTGATGCTCTGACATTGTGCAGAAAGTAAATTTCAAGTAGCATCTAAAACACGAAAGACCGTGTTTGACCACATTACCAAACACCGAGAAGAGAGTTGAAGATACGACACGTTGCGGAGTATTTTTGACAAACTTCGAGGTGTTTGGAAATGTGATCAAACTCTGTCTTGAGTGTTTGATATATCTTCTCAATCGAAACTAAAACTAAGGAGAAAACAGAGAAATAAAATCGTAAAAATCTATGCTAATTAAGATGAGATACCTAAACACCGTCATGGTCACAATTTCCTTTGATTAAATAGAAGTTCTCTTTGAGTTACATTTGAAAAAATAAATTGTTGAGGTTTCGACCACGCCAATTGAGAGGTCAAATTTCATAAATTCCTTACATATTTTGGGATTGAAAATAATTTTTTTTTAAAAGTCCATACATTAAAGTATAAGATGAGAAAATATATGAGCCAAATTGAGTGATTATTTCCACGGTTGTGATGAACGTATGCATGTTATAAAAATCGAAAAATAGCATCTAGTACCAACTTAAACTTGATAAATTATTAATGAGTTTGAGAATAAGAAAACTGCAACTCGTGATAGTAAGAACCTGCATCACCGTGGAATACATCGTGAGCTAAAATTTGTCTCGTGCGGTTTTTTCACTGAGGGCATGTACGGGTCTACTTTGAACCATGAATGCATGAGGAGATTTTTCCACAAAGTGTAAAGTGCTTTCAACAATTTTAGTTCCTTATCTCTGCCGGTGTTTACAGTGTATCGTCTTTTTCTGTAGCATGAAGCGACTAGAGTATTTCTGCTCCAACGAGAATGGTATACAGACTGATGAAGACTAGAAATAAGCAGTCGAAACATTGTGATCTACATCACAAACGAAAAACGACAGTACTTTATAATTATGAGATGCTTGTTTGTCGCAGTAGTATTTTATGGCTCATGATAACTGACCTAACCTGTCTGCATTTGCTTTCAGAGCAGGAATGTGTAGTTTGATTCGATGTTCACCGTTTTCGCTCCTTCCTTTTTTGTAATTTTTAGGTGAAGAACGCCCCAAGTCCTGTAACGAGAACTCTCACGGAAAACGAAGAAAATATTGAGGTAGCACCGTCATCTTCAAGTTCACAACTCACCATCACTGACGGAGTGAGTCTGGATTCGTGTTTGTTGTACATGAAGTGTCTAAGATTTGTGTATCACTTCTGCTGCGTATAAAACAACGTCCGAAAAAACACCAAACATTTTGGTGTGGGAGGCCGGGACGATAAAGGTAAAAGTTCGTATAGCCAATGAACAGTTTGCAAGGTCATGAAAGGCCCGTTTCCATTCCAAAACGGGCAAGCTTAATTTTAAGAGCAATTTTATTGTGTTAGTGTGTAACTTGGTGCAACTTGTTTATTGCAAACAATAGTGAGAATTGCTGTAGAATAAATAAAGGCCTTTTTGGAATGTCTATTACATCAACTGTATTTTCCTTCTTCTAGGCTTCCTCCTCAAGTCAACCAACGGAAACAGCTGTAAGTTGTTCACATTTTTGAGCAAATGATCTCACTAACCTCACCTCATCTTACCTTATTCCACCAGTACCCGTCCCTGCCCCTCATTAACCCACCCGTACCCTGCTCAACCATATCCTATCCTATCCCATCCCATCCTATCCTATCCTACCGTATCCTACCGTACCGTACCGTACCGTACCCTACCCCACCGTACCCTACCGTACCCTACCCTACCCTACCCTACCGTACCCTACCCTACCCTACCCTACCGTACCCTACCTCACCCCACCCCACCCTATCCTACCCTACCCTACCCTATCCTACCCTACCCTACCCTACCCTACCCTACCCTACCCTACCCTACCCTACCCTACCCTACCCTACCCTACCCTACCCTACCCTACCCTACCCCTCCCTACCCTACCCCGCTTTATCCTATCCTGCCCTCGCCCTTTCTCTCCATGTCTGTCTCGCCTCACCTCGCTCAAGGAATGTTTCCAATTTCTAAGCTTCTGATTTTTCTCGGTAGGTCTCTGATATAGATAGACTGTTGCAACTACCAGAGGCCGCAGCTGGAGCCCAGGTCCTTGAAAGAAAACCTTCGCAGTCAGAAGATCTATTTTCCGCTCACAACTTTGACATCACTATCAACCTCGACATCCCCGCACCTGGGACAGGTAAATAAAGTCCTTTTAAGGTACCTTTGAGGCCTTCTTTATAAATTTATTTAACATGGATGTGGCGCTAAAGAAAACTTCTCTTTGTTTCATTGTGTGATTAATTCGAGCCCTCTGTTAACAGAATCACGTCCAGCTGTAGCAACTCCAAGACCTGCAAATAACGAGAGGGACGGGGCACCAAGACGATCACTAAACCTTGAAGACTACAAGAAACGAAGGGGACTGATTTGAATTACGTGAAAGTTGGACTGGACTTGGGTCGAAAACACTGCGTCGACTCGAGTTAGATCACGTAAAAGGAGACAAAACTTTGTGTATATTCATGTTTCGTAGAACAAAGCAAACATTCTCTGTGTTTTTCTTGCTCCTTAGCTTTTATGCATGTTTTGAACTGAGAGGCGAAGTTACAATTTTAAGAGTTTGTCCGGAAGTGCGTTCTGTTTGATCAAGGGAGTAGGCCGCCCACTACAGTAACAGAACACCCAAATGTTTTGTTGTTAGCTGGGCAACGGTAAGGAATTCTCGTAGCCTAACAGTTACTAGCCTTCGTAGCTTGGTGGTGTAAGCAATTTGAACGCGCTAACAAAGCGGCCAAGCACTTCAAATAAGCTACGCAGGCTAAACAGTTACAGTATTTTCTTATCACTGTCGGAAAACCAAGAAAGCTTTTGATCAATTACAGCGAACGCAGATAACGCAATTGACCAATCAGGACTCAAGGAAAGCAGCCCGTGCAAAGCGCGGGAAAACGCGCGTGAAGGAAGTCACGTTGACATTGGTTCTGTTCCAGATTGGTCCAGTACGTTACACGATAATTCTTTTTAACTATTTACAGAACAAGTACGTGATTACGTCAAAAGAAAACCAGTAATTGGAAACCGCACTTGAAAGCGATATGACCCTGAATGTGATCCTGTGGATTTACTTAAGATTTAGTCGAAGTACTGCTTTTAATCTTGCCCAAGGGTGCACCTTTTTACCTTTTTAGACATTTATAGTCATATTTGCCTAAAATCTGAGCCTGATGCAGCCCCTGCAAGCCGCGAAATATTGGTGTGTTGTCTGACAGACTGGAGTAGATTTAAACAAGCTACTGACGACTTTTGATCAGAGTTCCAAATTTGACCGCGAAAGTTCACTGAAACTGTACGAAAAAAAATATGTCGAAAAGCGTTCTTTCATTATTGCTATTCATGAGTAACTTATGTAATTAAGTTGCCTGAGGGCCACTTTGTAATAGGAAAAGAATGTTTCTTGATTCCTTGTCGTGGCCCGGCATCTACGAGATTTACGCGCACAAAATCACCAGGGCTACCACGTGTTTTCCCGCCAAAATATTTTGGTTCACCATATTGAGTAGCCTTTGACTGTTCCAAACTTACGAACCCGTAGATTTAAGTTAAACTCGCACTAGAATCCAAAGCTCTTCATTGATCCAAAAAACTGAACCTTCTTTTACTCATCTTAATACCTAGATAATCCAAGAGCACTTTGTTTTCGCGAGTAACGACTAAAACAAACCCGTCATTCGCTCCCGATTTGCCATTGAACCCCAAACCCACTGGGTTAGCCTCGAGAGTGATCAAAATCTTATTTCATACCATATCACTACATCGTCAATGAGACAGGTGCTGAGAATAACGAAAATCGTCAACTTAGCGAAATTGGTTTGATGTATTTCCAAATTCTCTGAACTAGCATTTAAGAATGTACCGCAAAACATGAGATTTAGTATGTTGATGTTTGTGAACTTTCTGCCAAATTTATTATTGTGTTGGCTGATAAGCCTTGCCTTTCAGGGACAACTCTTGTAAATAACATCCAATTACCTGTAATTACGATTCTGTGGTCTTCAAGTGTTTTTTGAGAGCTTTGTGTGTGTTTGTTACTTTTAGTCATGTTCTCAGTGGTATTAAAGGGACTTTTCTTTTCCCATGTTGAACGACATCATTTCGCGTACTTGTTAAAACGATCTTTTGCCATTGTCAACTTCGTTTACTGAAATAATTGAAAAAAGGCAACTTTGTCATAGCAGAGACACTGCGCCGGGTGTTTAAAAGGAAGCTTGGACAGTGTTTAGAAGTTATCGCGAGATCAGGTTCAAAACAAAACATATTCTTAACACAATCAACCGGTCATCTACGTTATTTTAACTGGAATAATACAAATTGTTAACTTCAATTCCGCCATGAGCTAGGTTTAACAAAATGTTGGTTTAATTTTCATCCAGCGGTCATGCCGACAAAAATGTAACGCTTCTTACGGTTTTGGTGATCTAGCTGTTTGTAATTGGAGTGTAACTCTGATAAAGCGAAAAAATACAAGACTTTCGTGAGAAAACGTTAGCATTCGGCCGCTGGGAATGCTGAACATGTTGGAGGGAAATATGGTTGCCAAGCAACACGATGTGCACTTGTAATTAATGTGAAATCGTTGGGACTGCTGTGCTGTTTTCTGAATATGACCTTTTTCCAGATTTGTGAAAAGCAACCAACAATATCCTGGAACGGTTTTCGGATTACACAGCATTTAGTCCAGAAGTTGTTTAGATTACTTGTCTTAGGCATAAACGCGGCCTGACGCGAGATATTGGCGGGAATCGAGCCTTGACTGGTCTTAGTTCGTAGCTAACACGGTAGATGTGTTCTTCGAAATTCTCTTTCATACATACCCTTTCATGCGTTACTACATTGTATTGCTTTCCAATGAAACTCATTTTATGTAACGTTATTGTAAATTTTTTGTAATAAATTCTGCAACAGACAGTGTATTATCTGTTTTGAATGTCTACCCACAGTCAACGGTCGAGGGGTTGCTTTAAGGTCATTCCCCAGTATTGCATTGCGAATCCCTACTGAGTATAATTTCACGCGTGATTAGCGCGCGCGCATTAAAAAATGGCGGCTTTTTCTTTACAGCTGGACCTCGCCATAGAGGTAAATCGTCATTTTCTCGCAAACGAGTATGGTGACCTATCATTTTTTTTCTGTTGTTTTGAATTGAGTAATAAATTTCTCTGTGTAAAATAAATATGGACCAATTCTCATTGTAGAACAAAAAGCAATCGTCGGAAACGTGAATTAAGCAAGCAATCGTAACTACAATCATGGTGCTATTATAAGGATTTATATGGGTAAAAACAAGGTGCTTTTGCTCCTAAACGAACATGGGGACCCCTCATTTTTATTTCAAAATTTAAGTTCCTATAATATAAACAATCGATAGGCAAAGTTTCACAAAAATCTCAGTGCAGGTTCTATTTCAGCGGAATGACCTTAAAATGTGAATAATTTCCATTCATATGTTGAAGTTCAATAGTACCCTTCGTACAATTTGTTTCTGTCCATTGTTTCATGTTCACAATGATATATTACCATAAACCACGACAAAAGGAAAATGCCAAATTGTGTAAGGGAAAATGGAACCCCAACATATACATCGAAGGGCGGTTTTAACTCCAGTTTTCAAATTTCAAAAGTTGAATTGAATATTTAGTTTCTGAGGCAAGCGTCCTTGGGAAATATTTGTAACAAGAACAAGGCATTCTAGCTTTGTTAGCTTCAAGGAAATTGTATTTTCCTCTGGTGACCTGTTTCTGTTCTCAAGTGTGATTTCGTTCACATCCAATCTGTGGCCTTAACGAGGTCACCATGCGCATAGTAAAGTTAAACCTAAAACCTGATTTGCAGTTGAATGTGCTGGTAGATGAATATGACATTTCTAATGACGAGTACGTACATATACGAACAAGCAGAAGGCTCTGAACAGACTGCTAAACAAACTAGAGTGAAACTCATAATCAAATTTGAATTTCCAGAATCTTCGACTGTGGCACGCTCCAATTTTTGCGCGGTCATATTTCATTACCCATACATAGACCCCACTCAGCGCGGGGTGAGCAAACCTGGGTTGAATTTGGCTAACCTAAAGAAGGTCTTATTGGCAACTAACCGATAAAACTGCGTGATAATTATTTAAATTAATACTTAACCACCAGTACCCACCTGTACATATCTACATACAATAACACTCACCCAGTACCTGTTGATTTATGTAAGCGTCCGTCTTCTAAATGAGCATAGTTATAAACTCACGCAGCTTAATTCATCTGCTAAATATCACCTGTCTGCCAACTGATGTAAAAGAGATATTTTAGAGAATTCATGATGCCTTCGAATAATTTCCACGTTGGAGATATTCAAACCGATATCAACAGAGTCAAACAGGGCCAGACGTATTTGTTTGTGGATAAGAGTTTCCAAGATTCCATCATCGAGTATTTTCAATTTTTGCGCAGAGAAGGAATTCTATGTGACGTGACGCTGAGAATTGGAAGTCACAAATTTTTGTGTCATCGTAACATCCTGGGCGTTGCGAGCCCTTATTTTCGTTCTCTGTTCATAGACAGTGAAAGTGGAAGGTTTATAAAAAATGTGGACCTACCGCAAGATGTCGACCGTTCCATCATGGAGGCATTGCTGGGATACATGTACGGAGGAAGAATCTTCATCAATAAAGGCAACGCCATAGATATTTTCAGGGGCGCCAGTTTTTTCAAACTTCAGAGTTTGATCGAGGAATGTTCGTACGTGTTGGTTAAATTTTTAACGCCTGAGAATTGTCTAGAGATGCGAGGTATTTCTTTGATTCACGGACAAGAAAAGCTTCATCAACGATGTCAGAGGTTTGTTTGCGAGAATTTCGTTAAAGTCGCAGAAACGACGCAGTTTTTAGAGCTTCCACCAGAAGAGATGGAGAAGACATTGTCAAACGATGACATTTGCGTCACCAGCGAACAACAGGTAGAATATAATTTGGAATAATACACAATAGAATTAAGAGGAATTACGTTTAATTTCATACGAAAAGCTTTCTCTTGTCACGGTTTACAAGTTAACTGAAGTTTCTTGAATTGGTCGTCTAAACTTCCATGAATGTCATTTACCATAAGGATAATGCTGCGCTCAAATTCTTTCGTCAGTTTAAGATCTCGTATTCGATGTTGAAAATATCAGCACTTGTTTTCGTCGAGCTGTTTACAACTCAATCAAGCAATCTTTTGTGCAACCGACATAGGAAAAACTGAAACTAAAATTAGGTTGGAAGTTGAGAATGAGCAATGATGTATTGTTCTGATCGAGACTAGTAAGATTAGTAAACTATGGTTGATTACATTGTTTTTCTTTGCTTGGAAATTTCACCGCAAGTGAGGATCATATAGAAGCTATATTATAGCTGTTGTCAATCTCCTTTAGGTATTTGATAGCCTGGTAAGATGGACTGAACACGACCGCAAAGAACGCGGCATCCACTTCGCCAAATTACTCCAATACGTGCGACTACCACTGCTCTCCACCAACGTGTTAATGGATCATGTCGAGCCCCAGCAACTGGTACAGCGCTCACCAACAGCTAAAGAAATGGTTTTGGAAGCGTTAAGATTCAACTCGGGGCACGACAACAGACTAAATACCATGAATAATCCGAGGACTTTACCCAGAACTTGTTCCACTCTGGTGGATGTGATTTTGTTTGTTGGAGGTAAGGGGCGGCACTTGGAGGAAAGTCGCATGACGTTCTGTTACGAGCCTGAGGATGATCAATGGTTTTCTTTAGCTGCGTTAAAGTAAGTACTTGTCTTAATCAGTTGTTATGCTTCCACCGGAAGGGGAGTTACGGTGGGAGTACTCGAATTGACCTCATGTCGGCAGGTGCTGAGTGAGACCAAATGTTGAAACACTCTGGTCTGACCCTCCCCTCCCCTTCCCCCCCCCCCGCCCCACAATTTTCACTCTCATATTCGTAAAACTTCGCAGTCCGTATCTATGTAGGCTTCTGATTGCAATTAGTGGCTGCTCATTTTTGAATTTTCGCGCGCAATTTAAGTATCAACCAATGAGAAACAATGCATGGATCTCGTAAAGCTACGTAGTCAGCATCAAAGAAATCTGAAGGGTCAAATTTCCGACGTCGCGAATGGTAGTGAAGTAAAAGCTAAGCACCTGAAGGTACCGGTAAATAAAGACTAAATTCGGTCCTCATATCCCATCAGGTTGAACCTTATTTCTGCACTCAGTATCCTGAAGGAACTAAGGTTATTCCTAATACCCACTGGATCGAATGCTTATCCCGATGCAGAGTTACCATAGCATTTAGTTCGTTGATACCCACTTAAATTGCGTTAACAAGAACGCATGCCTCACAACGACTCATCTAGGGCACAGATACGAAGCTGCTCTATCCGGAGTCCAGTGCGTAAGCCATCACATCACCGCACCTTCCACTTAACGTAGCACCTTCCACTCAGCGTTAGAGAGAGACAACATGGCGGTATGTCGTGTGATGCGAAGCGGCGTTCTTCTTCTACTCGTCTTCGTGTTTACAAGGGATCTTTCTAATTCTAAATGTCTTACACCGTTGGTTAACCAAGAAGTCAATAGCTCTGGGTTGGCTGTTGGACAGGAGCTCTCTTCTTTCGTCGGTTTTGAGCAGCCCGTGAGAAAGAAAACTTCTAGTGGGCGCCATTTTGGATTTTCCCTCACTCCTGTCGCCAAGGTTCAGCTTGTCAGGCTTACAAGATCTGTTCTTCTTGCAAGTTTACTGCTTCAGTGCAATGATATCTCCGTGAATCCTGGACCTTCCACTAAAATAACCTGTCCTCGGTGTCTCAAGACGGTCAGAAGAAATCAGGCTTTTGGATTTTGCGTTTTATGCAAATCGCGCTTCCATTTAAAATGCCTGGATGCGAACTTTGAATCTGGCTCGACTTGTCATTTCTGCTCAGTTCCATCTTCTGCTGAGCAACAGTTCGATGACAGTCTAAACGATAGCTTTGTTGTACCAGCAACATCTGATGCTACCCTAAAGTTGCGTGGTCTTAAGCTCATCCATCAAAACATCAGAAGCTTGAGGAAGAAGTTAAATGAACTTCGTGTTTTCATAACGCAAAGTCCACGAATTCACATCATAGCTTTAACTGAGACATGGCTCAACAGTAACATTTCGGATGCAGAAGTGTCATTGCCTGGCTTTACACTTTTTAGAAGAGATAGATTGGTGAGGAAAGGAGGCGGTGTAGCAGTGTTTGTCAGTGAGTCAATTAATGCTGTGCGCCGATCTGACCTCGAGATTGATGAATCTGTTTGGATTGAGATTTTTCTGCCTAAATCAAAAAGCATACTGTTTGGAACATTTTATCGGCCACCTTCAGAGTCAGTTAGCCAGCCTGACGAAGATTATTTGGCTCGCTTTTACAACAGCCTGGACTCTGCCGCGGCTGAGGGAAAAGAAATTATTGTAAACGGGGACTTCAACTGTGATTATTTGCCTAAGAAACCAAGCTCTGAAACCAAAAAGTTGAAAGAGATTTTTAAAACCTTTGGTTTAACACAGTTGATTAATGAACCAACACGGTCTACGTCAACCACCGCTACACTTATTGACCTGTTTGCCACCACAAATCCACGAAACATTTCTCGAGCCGTAGTTGCTGAATCCTGTCTGAGTGATCATGATATGCTAATTTCAGTTCGAAAGATAAATAACTTCAAAGAACAACCTCGTGTGATAAAGTGCAGGAATTATGCTAAATACGATCCAACTAATTTCTGCAGTGATTTGAAGAAAATCCGCTGGGATGATGTGTTGAGTTCGACTAACGTCGAAGAAGCCTGGTCTTTGTGGAAATGCAACTTTACGGCTGAATGTGACAAACATGCTCCACTAATCGACAAAAAAGTTAGAGGACGTAATTGTCCATGGCTTACACTGGAAATCAAACAGATGATGAGAGCTCGGGATGCCAGTCTCAAGAAATATCGTAGATCAAAATTAGACACCGATTTGGCCGCATATCGATTACTCCGAAACAAAGTCAGTGCAAGGATTAAACGTGCTAAGGAAAGCTATAGTAGATCACTACTTGAAGAGAACAGCGGCGATTCTGAATCTTTCTGGAGGTCTGTGAAGAAAATAATGTCGGACACGAAACAGAAATCTATTCCGACCTGTATCAAGGCAGAGGGCAAGATTGTTACTGATAAACAAAGCATTTCAGAATTGTTTAACACTTACTTTACTTCTGTTGTGAACAAGTTATTTGAATCATGCCGGTATGCAAGACCAGTTTTTAATTCTACAACCGAGGAGCTGTTTACAAAGAATCATTTTGAGTTCACAGCAGTGGGTAAACCGTTTGTGCTTAAGCAACTTAAATGCCTAAAACTCAAGAAAGCTACAGGTCTAGATGGTCTACCTGCTAGACTTTTAAAGGACAGCGCAGTTGTGATAGCTGACTGTGTAAAACATTTGATAAATCTTTCTATTGAAACTGGTGCAGTCCCGTCTGAATGGAAGCAAGCAAAGGTTGTACCCTTGTTCAAATCTGGAAACAAAGATGATCTGGACAATTACAGGCCTATATCAATTTTACCGATCTTGTCGAAAATTCTGGAGAAAGCTGTCTTCCATCAGCTACATAGCTACCTATCAGAAAACTCTCTTCTCTCGCCTTATCAATCGGGGTTTCGCGCAAATCATTCAACTCAGTTGGCTGTTACCTTCCTTACAGATAAAATTCGTGGTCATATGGACAAAGGGCTATTGACGGGGGCAGTGTTTATTGACCTGAAAAAGGCTTTCGATACTGTTCCTCATGACGGTCTTTTAAACAAGTTGTACAGATATGGAATTCAAGACCAGCCTCTCTCGTGGTTTGAGAGCTATCTCACTAACAGGACTCAGAGAGTGTCCATTGAAAATCACCTTTCTTCTGCCGCCAACATCAGTAGCGGAGTACCTCAAGGTTCCGTGTTAGGGCCTCTCTTGTTTATTCTTTACATAAACGATCTTCCTTTGGCCATTGGTCTGTCTAGTGTTATGTTATATGCCGACGACACCGTTATTTTTACTGCTGCTTCAAACATTGACCAACTACAGCTGAACTTAAGCCTTGATCTCAATAACGTCTCTAACTGGTTAACAGCAAACGGTCTTTTCCTCAACCTAAAGAAAACTGAGTATGTTTTATTTGGAACTCGGCAAAGGCTAGTCAGATCTGAATCTCATAGTCCGCTTTGCATGGAAGGAAAGGAAGTCAACCAAGTAAAGTCGTTCAAATACCTAGGAGTCTTGCTAGACGAGTGTTTATCTTTCAACGATCACATAAGCTATTTAAGGTCAAAAGTTGCTAGCAGACTTGGCCTCCTGTCACGATTACGAGGTTGTTTAACCACGGAAGCAGCAAATAAGATCTATTTGTCCACGGTGCTACCGATATTAAGCTATTGTGATACGTGCTTTTGCCCTCTGGGAAGCACTAACAGAAAGACTCTTGAACGCCTGCAACGACGAGCTGCGAAAATCGTATACGGTTTTAAACCTGACATAGCCACGGAAACAATACTCGAGAACCTACGCTGGCCCTCTCTTACAAAAACCATGGAAAAGCACTGTGCACTGTTAGTTAACAAGTGCTTGGTCGGAGAAGTTCCTCTATACTTTAAAGACTATTTCCTGTTACGCTGCCAGAGCGACAACCAACATGTTTTTAACAGATGCACTAGATCGTCAATCACTGACATTATACTTCCTAAATTTCATTTAGATGTCGCTAAAAAGTCTTTTTATTATCATGGTGCATGCACATTTAATAGCCTTCCAACGAACATAAAGATTTTACCACCTAAGGAACGTTTCAAGGCTATCTCCGATTTTTTTTCTTAGGTTATTTTTTAGAACATTTTCAATTCTATATCCAATTTTTATGAGAATGCTATTACCTTTTTAAGCTTTTAAATTTTTTAAACATTTCAGCGTATCTTTTAAAGTAGTTAGTTTTTTTTATAGATATATATTATTTATACATGCTCTTTTTATTTTACGTTATACAGGGCCCCCGTTGATACCAGTCCTGCGACTGAAGGGGTCACCCTGTTTAAATATTGATTATTATTAGTAGGGAGAGTATGTTTAGACCGTCTGTCAGTCTCTCTTCATAGCACTGTCCAAGCCTTCTCGACTTGCTCTTTTCTCAGAACACCACTGTACGATCACGCAGTAGAAACATTTGATGGATTTGTGTACGCAATTGCTGGGTCCGTGGAGGGTAAGGCTTCGCTGCTGCTTCAGGATAAGGTGCAATGTTACAATCCGCACCTGAATCATTGGGATTTCGTGGGTGCTATGCAAGAAGCAAGAGCCAAGGCTGCTGCGGCAGAACACGAGGGATTACTGTATGTCACAGGTAAGCCAGATTAAAAATCAATTAAAACTGTAGTTTTCTTCGTGCTTAGTGCAAACACGTTAAGAAAAAAGATTTTTGCAGCGCGCCTTCGTTTTGACGCAACCTTTAACCCAATAACTATCATGGGAAAAATCAGGCCCCACCACCTCCTGCTTCGTTGATTATTTTTTGTTTTTTTTTTGCTCTCGCTCCAATTTGCGCGTGACCAAAATGCGGTGAAAGCTCTTCGTACAGGAACGCGTGTTACGAAGGCTAATATGGAGGATAATTTTAAATATTTCAGTCAGTCTTGTCTTCTTGCATCTTCCTCAGGAGGCATCACAAATGGTCCCCAGGGCAACACATTTGAAGTGTACAATCCAATCAACGACAAATGGAAATTTCTCTCCCCTCCCACGATCCCGCGAAGTTGTCACGCAATGGTTGCCACGGAAACGCACATTTACGTCATCGGCGGCGAGGGCCAAGGAATCGAGCCCGAGATCAGCATGGAGCGATACGATCCAGCGGTTAACCTCTGGAGCTTTGTGCTGCCGATGAATTGTGGAAAGGTTGGCGCATGCGTGGTGCAACTGGAGGGAAAAATTTATGTAATGGGCGGGAACAACGGATACACCACGCTACGACAGTGTGAAGTTTACGATGTGGAGACACACCAGTGGAGCATGGCTAAAGGTAAAATAAAGAGCAGCATTGATTGGATGGTAAATGCGCGTGTCATAAAAATGACACATAAATGAAGTTCATGCTTTGGCGAGTACTCCTCCATAAAAGTTTATTCAGAGACCTGCGCTGGTTAGAAATTTTGAATTATTAACGTTTGAAAGAGCCTCAAAACAGATTTTCTTTTTTGGCTTGAAACAGGGTGCGCTTTTTAATTTAATCAAGTGATCTACATGATCAATGTTCAATGTAAAAATCTAACTTACTTGAACGCACTTGAAGGAAAGACGTTACAGATGATGTTTGCATCTGGCTAAGTGTCCCAGACACGTTTTTCAGGAGTACTCAGTTCTACTCCCCCCCTCCCCCTCCCCCCTCCCTCCCCCTCGGATGAGATGCTAGTACATTTCCGGGTTACCCATTAGTCGGCTTAATTCACCGCCAGTACACTTTTGTACATCTGGGTGGAGAGTGGCACCGTCAGAGTGAAACATGTTTCCCGATAACACAACGCAATGCATATGATGCTGGCCAGAACTCAATCTCGGATTGCTCGATCAGGAGTCCAGCTCAAAAACCACTGGACGTCTAGCCAAACCGGTTATCTAAAAGCATGCACGCATGTAGAAGAAACATTTAAATCACCACTCACATGATTTGCGGGAGTAGCTCAACCTACTAGACGCAATCAAATCTGGACCCCAAGCTGAAATTATTCAAGGATGGTGGTCTTCTCAGATCCATGCAATAGTTTTTCTTTCCTGTGTTTGTTTCCTGTCTGTCTTGAGGGCAGGACGTGAAAAGGGAGAAGCTAATAATTTCTTTTGAATGTTTCTGACATCAATATACTGTTTCGTTTTAGACATGACAGAGTTCCGTCAAGACGCCGAAGCTGTGATTTTAAACAAGAAGATCTACGTTATCGGTGGCCGAGACTTTAAAGGCGAGAGAGCGATAAATTCCATAGAATGTTTTGATATATCAGAGGGAGAATGGAGCCGACTGACGTCAGTTCCAATCCCGAGAGAGGGCTTCCGTTGTGTGACGTGCAGAGTGAGTCGTGATCGTCTCACTCCAATGAAACTTAAGTGACTTGCTGAGTTAACAACTATACCAAAAACTTCACCTCGATCACCAAAACCTGACAAAACGCGTTGTAGGGTCTCAAGGGGGTTACCGTAACCGGAAACTATTGTTTGTAGCAGAGTTCCTCTGCCATTGTGATTTGTTTCCAGGGTTGGTACGAAAAGCTTGTTTCCTAAAAATTGTTTCTCAAAGTTTGACATCCTTAAAAGCATTGCAAGTCCGAAAACGTAATTATATCTTAGTCAAATTGGTCGACACCTTTAGCTGTGAGCAGGGAAAAACTTAAGGAATAAGCCCTGCAGCTGTTATAATTCTAAATGTTTTCTTCAATTTTCTGCGTACAGTATTTTTGATGGAAAAGTTTCATGGACTTCAAAGAATTTCATTTCAGTCAAGTTCACTTACTTAATTACAACAGGTTGAGTAGCAGTTCCTACCTATCATTAAAGCTATATTTTCGCTCATAGCTCCTGAAAGTTAAAAATCTATAAATAGACTCGTGCACGAATGGCAAAAAAGCTGAAAGATTATAAATAACAACATGTTCACAAACTCGTATATATAGAATTCTTTGTTATTGCTAAAAGTTGAACTGATCTAGTGCGAAGCCCATCCTCGTTCATGTAATTGCCCGAAAGATGCTTTAAATAAATCACAATAAATTACAATATTCAGAGAGGAAGCCACATCAGCCTTAGATGGTTTTCATGCAGGTCCTCTATCCTGGTCGAATTGGAATTTGGAGATGTTGGTTTTTGTGGAGGAAGGAAAACCGGAGTACCCGGAGAAAAACCCTCAGAGCAAGGCGAGAACCAACAACAAACTCAACCCACCGGGTCGAAATCGAACCCGGGCCAAATTGCTGGGAGGCGAGCGCTCTCACCAGTGCGCCATTCTTGCTACCCTCACTATCAAAATTTCATATGTGATAAGTTTAAGCTGATGATACAAAATTCTCCACAGAACGTGTAGCCTCCGAACAGGCTCCCGGTGAGCCCAAACAAAGCGAGGGGGCTCCCCTGTCCCCGCCCCGATCACTTCGCTCTCCGAATTCTTCTGTTCCGCGCTCTCCGCAATTTTTTTCCGTCTTCGCCGGGAGCTGGCACTGGGGGAAGGTGGAATTAGTCAAGGGTGCACGGGTGGATGAGAATGTGTGCGTGATTAACGCCCCTCCCCTATTCCCCTTACATCTGTGGACGATTTTACGTTTCACTGTTGTTATGGATGTTCTTAAAAAGCGGTACGCGTAGTAATAACAGCATTATCTTAAAATTCCTCAAATTACATGAATTCATCATAATTTACAGGCAATTGGATGATGTTTTTGTAAGCTGTATGAAGAAAAGTCACAGAAAGGAGTTCATGAAATACCATTTACATCAGTAATTTGTCACCTTCTACAGAAAATAAAATCTTCACCTTAAAGACCCATTAAGACTACTGGGACCATAGGATTACTATGGCAATCACCCTGCTAATATCATTCTCATAATGATCTCCCCCCCCCCCCCCCCGCCTCCCTCTACATCTCTGTTATAATTTTTGTAACTCCTCTAACACAACTACAATAGTAACCGATTTCTTCAAAACCTAAGTCGGCCAAATTTGTGAGCGTTTTTGAAGGACTGGTCCCCGAAAAAGACAAACCTCTTATGGAGCCAACGTGTACTTCACGAGTTCTTTAAAATATTTTTTATTAGCGGACTACACCACCCTACAGCAGTGCCATCTGAAGCTAAGCAGCAAGCGCAGGAGATAGCATGTAAGCGCAACTGCAACTCAGTAACTAGCTTATTCAGATTCAAGCTTGGAACTCTGATCCCCTTTTTCTATCATGTCAATTCTGAGAATTAGCTGTTACTTGTCCGCTTGGTACTATACCGAATTTTCACCGCCACAAACTAAACAATATATTTTTCCTCTTCGTTAATTTATTCCAGATCTGAAATGCAGAATAATCTGGAAAGTAATTATGCTAATTATGCAAACCGCTGGATGTCTGCTTCGCATGTTGTTGTTCGAAGAGTAATATTTCACACGGGAATCAACTCTTCGGCTGAAGCAGTTGGTTTGGTTTTTTCCGGTGGCTTTGGTGAAAGGCTGTGGTACAAAAACGTCTGGTAAGTGTTTTTCTGCAATTTTTGAACCTCTAGAAGCTCAAGAGCAGCGCGAAAATTTAATTTCAACATCCGCAGTTGTTGTCGATACAGACCTTGCGCTCATTTGTGTGTAGTAGCGTCGCTTTACTGTAACAGCGAAAATGCCATCGCCTGAAAAGCATTCGATTCAACCATACTCCCTCCTTACTGCTTGAAAGGTCGATTAAGTAAGTTTAATCCAATATAGTGTTTCTTTCGCATCCTAGGGCATATTTAGTTTATCGCTTACTCAGAAGCTCAAAGTGACTATACCCGTTGAAACGACGGTTGCCGGAGCGTTTGGAATGTATACATCGGACGGTTTGTAATCTGTTTTCGATCTAACGCTCCAAAACAGCGTTCAAGTTTTATAAATTTGTTCTAATGATATTTTGTTTCTTTACAGATTAACCTGAACGATGGCTGAAGGCGACAACTATGGATGTAAAACGTATTTTTTGATTTCAGTGGAAGGAATCCTGTTTTTGTTGCAATTCGTAAGTCAAATGGCTTTTAAAATGTCTGCCTCGTTCAGTTTACGTTAACTTTTCGACACCTTTTACGCGTGTTTTTTTGGTTTCGATGGTTAGTTTCCATTTTTGCTAGTTAGGTATTTTACTGCGTACGAAGTTATTTTAAATATGCAGGTATTTTTTGGACATCATAATTTGTTCACCGCACCCAGCAACTTCTGTCCTTGCCAAGTGAACTGCGAAATTTCGCGTGTCTGAAATTAACATGCAGTAGCTAGATGTTACAAGTTGCTTTGCGATCGGAGAATTTTTCGAGATCATTCCTTCGTGATACGATATGAAAAAAATGTGTTGTATTAGTTTGTTTGCAAAAGAAAATTCGATATTTTACGAACAAGTCATATATATTTTTAATAGTTATGCAGCATGGTCCAATATCATTATGTATGTACAATTAAACCCTTCGTGTAGGTCGTCATTTAAATGCAATCTATTCTTGCAATTCGCTGATTATGTCGACTATAACATAACTGGTTTAATATTTAACCTGGCTAGTGACATAGGTATTTTTTTGTTTTGAAAAAGTCAGTTTTAAAATAGGTTGCGAGGCACTAAGGCATTTTCTCGACAAAAATCTGCGTCACCTACGTCAAACAGACTTGTAACAATTCAAGTGTTTGGTTACATTTGAAAATGTCGTGAAGCTTTTTAGAGAACAAGTCATTATTATTATTGTTTACTCAAAAGAACTCTAATACTTGTTCCTAACAGCAGAACTTGCAACAACTTTTTGTTGAAAAGTTGGCATGCCTTTGTCTGAGCAATTACTATTTGATTTAAAATCAGAACAACGCAAATTTTGCAAGATCTTAAAGAGACATCTGCGATTTCACCCAAAAATTTAATTACTGATGATCTGCTAGCTTGTTCTACAGAGATCTGTGTAACTATCTTTGGTCGCTAGTTGCTTGCGTGTGGAAATTCAGTACCAAACAGGCAATGCAAGGATCTGTAGAAATGTGGGGCGTTTTTGCTTATGCCAAAAATTGAAGAAATGTTGACTGGAAATCAACTGGAATAGGTCTGCCTGTACAGAAAATTGAGTAATATAAAAATATATGTACTGGATATGTGATATATGTAAAAACTAGAATAAAATTTTTATCTTGAGTTCAAAGTTATTAAAAAAGTTGTCAGAAATATGGTACAACTATCTTGTCATCTTCTACATGTAACAAATTACAAGACCCTACAGAACACTGTACCTGTACTGTAGGTGTGAAGATGGCACACCAAGTCTCCCATACTGTTAGTGTCTTATGCCAGTGCACCCCTCTTTATGTCCCAAAAAGGAGAATGGCAGGAAGCTACATGTAAAAATATTTTAGGGAGTGGGTGATCAGAGAGAAATTTTTCCACACTACGATGATGGAAATGGTGCTTTGCTTTAAAAATTATTTTGGCTTATATCTGTAACCATAACAACACATTTATTCCCTCTTACAAGTGTGGGCAAGCTTAAACTTGCTCCTTTCTCAGCCAATTGCCAGGAAGTTTTTAAAGCATTAATTTAATATTTTAAACTTTTTTTCAGGTCCTTGGCCTCATTGCCTTTGTATTAGTTTTGAGCCATGAATTGTCCAGTATCTTCTCTCATTATGGATTCTTCATTGTCGTCAGTGGTCTGTGTTGGATTGGAGCATTCCTCATTATCCTTTTCCATATGTGTGGCTGCTGTAAAGTTAACATACTGGGTGTCTGGCAGAAAGAGTATTCTCTGGTGAGCACTTGAATGTTTCATTGTCAACCCTCAAGTCAGTCCCATAACTGATAAGAATATACAACAATTATTCCATGAGTGTGCATTGTATATGAGATTGTAGATAACCAACGAGGCACATAGCAGTGAGCTACAAATCATCTTATATCCAACAGGCACGAGTCGAATAATTGTTTTGTCATAAATGCCCCCAAGATATAGAAAATTAAAATAATTTAAAATTAAAAATTGAAATGCCCAAAAAATCACACATATGCCTACCATATTTTTAGAGCATGGTATAATGGCTCAGTCCTCCGTAGGAAAAGAGATGGTGAGTGGTACATTTACCCACAGTTCTCAGCACACAACAACTTTAAAACCGTTTATAAAAACGTACAGAAACGTTATAAAATCTTCAAACCCAGGCTACTCAATGTCCTTTGTACAGGGACAAATATTATAAACATTTGGTTTTCTTAGTTCCTTATAGGCTGTGTAAAGTTCAAAAGGCATTGTGGTAGAATGTACAGCCGCCATCTTTTTTCCTATGGTGGATTATACCACGACGGCAGATTATAAGCCAATGAAAACTCTTGAATTGGATTGTTCAATGATTCAGTTTTTGATGATTGCTATTAATTGTGGAACTCTGTTGATATAAGTAGTTAATACATGTAAGCACCATGTATTAGTCTGATTGGCTGGGCTGTTGAACAAAGGAAACGTATTGGCCAGGGCATCATGTTTGGGGAAACACAACTTGATTTTGCGACTGGGGAAAGTTCAAGATGCCTTCAGATATCTTCGGACATCTTTGGTTCTGTTAGGATCTTCTCTGTAAATCCTTACACTTCTAGAATAAATATTTCATGCGAAAAGTTAACGGGTTTATAATCCCAGGTTTAAGTGCATTACTTTCACTTGAGGATTGTACTAAAGCATAAACAAGGTATCAGGGGGGTAACCCTGCGATGGACTAGCATCCCATCCAGGGGGAGTAGAAATACTCCTAGTCACTTCATGCTACAGAAACTGGGAAAAGCTTTGGCCTGATGGGCCACTTGGCTTGTATGCAGACTTAACATGTACCTACATTGTACATGTACAAACATTGGTATGCAATATTGCATGTATCCCAGTAGATGTCAGAATTCAGCCCTGGTCTTAAGCATTAATGAAAACACTGAACTATAATAATCTCTTTGCATTTGCTTTTTCAACAGTGGATATTTTTGCTGAGTTACTCCCTGTCATACTTCTTCTTTTTTCTGTTCTCCTCTGCTCTTTTGTCTCAGTGGACTGAGAAAGAGCCGGAATTTATCATTGCCGCAGTAAGTGATTATAGAGCATACATTTGTACATGTACTAGAACTGTCTACTTACAGGAATAGGTACAAAAATAAAATTATGTTAATTGAGAACAGAAGATGCATCTAGCAACCTTTTTCCTAAAAAGAACCAACAACAGTGTAGAAAATGTAAATAAAACAAATTTGTTCAACAATAAAATTTGAATCCCAGTTGATAAGAATTACAGAATGTTTGACACCTTTCAGGAAACTTAAATTGTCATTTTTTTGGTTGGTTAGTTGTTACCCTTAATCTTTCAGGGCAGATTAACCTTGAGTAATGGTATTATGATTAATATATGAATTATCATGAATTTTAAAGCAAATTACATGATTCAGAATACAGCTCCTTTAGAGGAGAATTACAAGCTGAATGGATTTAAGAGAAAGAAATACCAGCTGACTTATAGTAGGATTACTACTGTATTTTTTAGATAATGTGCTCATCAAAATTACATTAAGTGCCCATCCATGTATGAGTGGACCTTTGGAACAAAAATTTAAAAAGCAAACTCCACCCTCTGTCTAAACGGCATGGAGAAAGACACAAGGGAGAATGTGTAGATAAATAAATAAAGAAACAAACAAATAAATAAATGAATAAATAAATAAATTTGTACAATATTGAGAGAGGATTAGCCTCATCAGCCTTAGCTGGTTTTCACTCAGGTCCTCCATCCTCTCTCCTCTGTAGTTATGGGTAGTTGTACTTAAACAACCATAAATTATGTTGTTTCTGTTCTCTCTTTTGTTTCCTCTAGATCTGTGGTTTTATACTGGCGATTGTGTTTTTCATCCTTTGTGTTATGTACTATAAGCGTGTCAGGAAAATCAGACTGACAGAGGTGCTCTGGGAAGGAGATAAATCAGTGAGGGCCTAGATGAGCAATTCAAGATGGTGCACTGGACTTAAGAAATGCGTATTTAACAGCGGCATGTTTGAGCATAGAAGAGCATGGAATTTGAACTTTGAATAAGACTTTGTTTGGCCATTAAGGTGTACAGATGTAGCATTTTGCTTTGGTATAATTTTATGTAAAAAGGAATATTTGTGCATAATTTGTTTTACAGTAGTCTAGTTAGGAAACTATCTCATGCTAAAACATTCCATTTACACTGTATAGTTTTTACATGTAAGCAGGGCTGTGCTCTAGAAGTGCCCGGGTGCCTCATTTGAACTTACTTGAATTTTTCATATAAGCTTATTAGTGATGGGCACCCAAGATTTCATGGTCAGGAACCTTTGGGCCCCGTGTAATTTTTCTTAGACCTGATACACAGTGTTGGTGAGTGCTTATTTTTTTTGGCCTTAGTAATTAAGGTGCTGGTAGTTAACACCTTAACCTCATTATGGCACAATCAGGCAGGCTTAAACAGTGGACTTCCAAAATTTTCTGTCAGGTTGACCTTAAAGCCAACAATTTATAAAGGAGCTTTTTTTTTTTTTGCCCGGGCACCTCCCCTAGATCCGCCACTGATGAAGTTAGAATTAAATTTGCAGTACAGTACGCTGGTTTACCTACCACAACAACACTTCACAGGACCAAGAATCTTGTGTACTTCTTGCTGAATAAACATGAGCTGCAGCTCTTTTCAATGTGTAGATATCAGTTTCATGCCTGACCAATTCCTTCTTATGGGCTTTTGTTGGCATTTCTGCAACGGAACAGGTTATTCACTTTCGTTAGTTTACCATGCATGATGTTCGTAAGCTCGAGGTTACGTGAACTTACGTGAAAACCTGAAGTTCAAACCTCAAACCAGCTGTTATTCAGGAAAGCAACCCGCGTTAGCAAAAGCTTCCGATTGTTCTATAAACAATAATATTGAATTACTGACACTGTAACTTGCACATGCGCCGAGCCGAAAACAGCCGGTCACGTGACGGGCTTTTCAAGAACACACTGATTTAGTCATTGGTAATGCATACTGTTACCAGAAATGAAAAGAGCATTTTACAAATAAGCTTACATGCAAATTTTAGGTTTATATTCTGTAAGTGGATTTGTGTAGGAAGAAGATGCTTTGTCACTCCAGTCACTCTCCAGTGGTTTTTCATACAAACTTTGTCCTTTTGCAAGTTTTCAAGCTGCCATAAAAGTTTTGCTTTTCGTTTCAATAAGCGCCTTGAATTTTCCCGTCTTCCTTATATTTTACCCCTCTTTCTTTGATGTGAAGTATATATGAAATAATTCATATTTGAATTGCGGTTGTAGATGAAAGTGAAGAATGATCATCGCAGTAAATTTTCCAATTGCTTAAATTGGAAAATTTACTGCGATGATCATTCTTCACTTTCCCCTCTTTCTTTCTCGAATATGTTATAAATGTTGGCAGCTTCCTTTTGTAGTGATTTTACGGAAACGGTTTCTGGAGGGCAAAGCTTCTCTCGCTTCCATACTATGAAGAAACTTCTAATTTTCGCAATATTCAAATGGTCGTCGGGGATTTTAGGATATACACCGGCGAGGTACTACCACAGCTACTTTGGACGTCATTGACAAGGCTCTCAACAGCGTTTTCTCGTCGTTCTGGTAATGCTTGATGTTCTCCCGTAGTATTGTTCATTGTCTTCACTCCAAGGGTTTAGAAAAGGGATGCAGTGTTCTTAAGTCGGGTACGTGAAAGGGGTACTTTTTCAATAAATGATATACGAAAGGTATACATTTTATGTCAAAATGGTATACAAAAGGGTGAGGGGCTAGACCTAGGGGCGAAGTCTCCCTGTAAAAAACTTACCCCCCTCCCCAGGATGACCATGCACTTTGAGTTTTGAGACTGGGCAGGATAAAACTAAATGACAATCAGTTGGGAGAATTACTATTTCAGTTCTGATACACAGGACAAGACAAAACCGTGAATCAGTATGAAGAAATAGAGAATAACACATGTGCGTGCATAGATATGGATTTTCTCTTTGAGTGTTCAACGCAATCTCTCTCAAGTGAACACAGAAAACGAGTGACACATAAAGCTGAACGCGAGAAGAGAAAATTCCATATCTACAAGCTATCATGCATTATCTTGTTTATTACACTAGCAGGAATCAAATATTACGAGAGTTCGTTCGACGATGTCACTTAAGTTGCTCGAATGATTTCATTAGTTGACTTTCAACTCCTGTCTATTGCTAAAATTAACATTTTTATATGAACAACTGAAGTTTTACAGACAGACATACCATAATGATAAAGTTTACTATTTTCCTGTGGATTTGATTTCCTCACTTTATGGTAAGGGAATAGAGGTTCCCTCTATAAACTACGATTTGTTGACACGTTGTGTGACAGTGCCAGTTTCCGTAAACTTACAAGTTCACTGATCTCAAGTTTAACTAAAACATTTACATTTGTTTTAAAATCCACGCTACGCCTCTCATTCTAACTTTTACTGGTGTTAAAGCATAAAAGCTTATTTGTAAAAGTATAATTATGTTTACAAACAGTATTCCGAATTCTAAGCTAGAAGCACGAATATTAGCTATTAAAAAAAAAAAAAAAATTAATAAATTAAGCACTTAATTAATGACAGGCCTCAAGGAAACAGTGAATTTTGTTTCCCCGAGACCCTCATTGTTACCCGAGGCGAAGGCGAGAGGAACATTCAGGCCGAGGGGAACAAAACTCACTGTTTCCCGTGGGGCCAGTCATTAAGTGTTTTGTTATACCTCCTAAATCAAAAATATAAAAAAACTGGAAGAAATCGTTTGCTTGACGCCGGCTAGCTCCGGCTGGCTCACAAATTTTCCCCGGTTTCAAGGAGCACGTCGTGATCAAGTGCGAGTCGAAAGTTCAAGTTGTTGTTTCCCTGGGGAGTTAATGAGTTTTGTTCGCCCTTGGGAGTTAGTAAGTTTTGACGTGACACGTTCTCCTCCAATCGGAAAACGTATTTGAGTTGGGAGATAGAACAATATCATTTGATGCATTTTTTCTTCCTTTTCATTGGCCGAGAGCCTTCCATGTAACCTGTAAATAACTGGACCTGGGGCCCAGGCCCGTTGGGAGTGTTGATATCTCTATTTGAACGCCGGTACATAACTGTGGGATCCAGTGAACTGAAAAAGTAAAAAACAAACAAACAAACAAACAAACAAACAAACAAACAAACAAAAAAACAAAACAAAACAAAACAGAACAAAAAAATACAAAAGAAAATAATGGCCCTGTTTTGTTGAAAAGTACTATACTAGTGTTTAGCTCTTATTAACCGAGCAGGAGGTCTGTATGGGAGAATCTTGACCGAGGTCGTGAGTACAAGATGGTTAATAAGATGTTTATTATATGGCAAAGAAGAAAACTTTAATTCGTTTAATGTAACTGGTTTGCTGACATTTTGCTTGCAAACGGAGATGAGCTTAACTTAAACCTGCCGAAATTTGCTCGTCCTCTTTACTTTTTTTTTGTCATCAGGCTTTTTGGCACTTCCATAAATGATTGAGCAGAAAACAAAAGAAAATGATGAACATTTTTGTATTTTAGTTCGCTACTTTTTCAACGCAAAATGAAACCGGTCTAGATGCCGGTCTAGATGGGAAAATCTAGACCGCGGTCAATATCGATTTCAGCCAATCAAATTGGTGAATTGGGTAGTTCCCAGTCCTTGTGAGACACAGCCATATAATAAAATAGGGTATTAATTTACGGGTGTTATAGCAGATTTGCAAATTGGAAAGGTTGGGAAGACATTCTCTAACTCTGCTCTTGTGCCTTGGAAAGAGTTATCCTAATTATAATAATAAAATTACTACTTATAATTAAATTTCTAACCTTGTAAAACATTTTGTCATAATATAAATTTGTTTAAATATTCCTTATAATATAAAATAATATATTACTGCTCAGAAGAATTTTTCCGCAATTTTTTTTTCGATTGCGTGCATTTCTGGACGTGTTTTTTTTTTGTTTGTTTGTTTGAGATTACAGTATCGAGCTAGCCATTACACAACGCTCTCTACACGTCCTCGCTTTGACACACGCGGAGCACCACAGCTGCATATTCCTCCAGACTTGCTAAAGGTTCGTTCGATTTACACTTGCACTTTTTTATATTTTCTTTGCACTTTTCACATTTAATAAGCGCAAGCTTTTTCTTATCAATTAGCTTATTTTCCAGGATGGTCTCTGTAGTGGGTCGTTCTCCATTTACAATGAGCTTGACTGTTTCTTTGACAGCGAATTGTAGTTTTCTCGCCAGTTTCTCGATGAGCTCCTCGTCACTGTGCAACGATCGCAGCTCTTGCTGCAGTTGGCGACTGTCTTTCAACTTGCCAGCTATTTCGTTTGCCTGACGACGTCTCTGCTCGATGACATTCACGTCCTAAAGTTTAAAAGGTGATAAAATATGTTGTTAATCATACTTGATCTTCTCTTGTATTTGGATCATTCCTCAAAGATGTCTCCTGGAATACGGAGCCAATGTATAGGCATTTTCAACGAAATCAAAGTTGATGAAGAGACGATCTTAGATATCTTGCCGATTAAAGCAACGATTTACACACTACAAGAACACGAAAACCGGCAATTTTGTTGAAAAATTGGTCCTGCTCCAATCACCAGCCCTTTCTCCCCCTATCCGCTCCAGGGTTCTCTCCCTGCTAACCGTTGGTTTCGCCCGATAGCCAGTTCGCCCGATGTCGGTTCCCCATGAACAAAAGTCTGTTCACCCAGACTGAAAGATCAAAGCAGGATGTGTTAAAATTCTTTCTTTTAACTAAACGTACGAAAAACACAACATTGTAGGCACAATGAAACAAAATTACACAAGACATGTTTTTTTTTTCTCGTTCTTTAATACATTAACGACGGAGCTAACAGTGCGGGTGAACCGACTTACGGGCCGGGCGAACTGGCTTTTGGGTGAAACGACCGAAATTCCTCTCCCCCTACGATAATAGTAAAATCTGCCAACAAGCTTCGGCGGTCTACTAGTCCGGGAATCGGTTGTCCTAAAACCTCTTGTTTCCTGTCCACTACGCCAGCATGTGCTACAAAGCACATGCGAAATCGGAATAGTTAACGGAATTTTTTATTCCCTGAATGTTGTTTAATTTATGGTAATACAAATTTAGTGACCTTGAGGAGGTTTTACATGCACAGATAACCCTTCGATATCCCAAACCGTCGAAAGCCCCTGAGGTTTTGCCGTGTACCTTGAAATCACGGAATTGAAATTTTCCGACGTCCTCCCTTGTTAAAGTGAGGAATTGTCTTGAGGCAGGACACAAAGCAGCATGTACTGGTAAATAGTCAAAATAATCTTCCTCCGGTGGAACAATGCCACGATGTAGTTCCCACTTCCACGTACATGGATGGACGTTCTCTGAAAAAATAATCATAGCGAAAAAAGTACGGTAAATTTTGTAGAAACGGCCTTGAATAAGTGAGTTCCTCTCGAATATCTGTGGTCTCCACTCACCTGGTTGTACGAATTTCTTTATCCAGTCGAACCCTGGACTTTCAGTGGACAGAACGATACTGGGCACCAGTCTCTCTTCCAGCAGCTTCTTGTAAAATGCAGCCCACAGCTCGTCAGTGACGTAATCATGGCCACTGGTGTGCAGTCCATACACGTACATACCAGCTTCAAAAAGCTTCACTTCAACATTTTCGATTTCCTCTCTGCATCCTTGCTTCTCTTCCTTGAAAACGGTCAAAATTCTGTTGTCCACGGACAAAGCACAAAGCACAGGTTTCTCGGAGTGAAAACCATTTGGAGCGTAACATCCTTAAAACCATCAACAACAACCAATCAACCAAATCGTTGAACGTATCTACCACTGCATGCCACTCCAACCAGAGTAGCCTAAGCGTTTTTTAGTTTGAAGGAGGGTCTGTTAAATATATTTACCTTTATGTGGGCGTTGAATATAGGAAAAAGATAGATAGAAGTATCAAAAAGAGTCGTTGGATTGAAAAATAACGTGACCAAGCTAAAGAGCGCTTTCTTTAAAATAGAGTACAGATGTTCACAAAACAGGTTTTTAAAAATGTAGGGAAAACACTATATACTTCATGATGAATTGCAAATCCGCAATCTTTATTCATGCACCTGGGGTAATTTCTCTACCTACCTGGGATTCGCTCCGAGCACAGTTTAACGTTTTCAAGAAACTGGTTTTCCCACACAGCCACAAATTTCGTCGTTTCCTTCTTCTGTTTTCCTTTCTTCCGTCCCTTGGTCTCTGAACGGCTCTGATAAAGAGTTAATGGAGATTATATTGCCAAAAACTCTCAGTTCTAAGTCAAGCAAGAGGACCGAAAGAAACGAGTTGATACCACCTCTGATTTCACCACTTTTGGCACTGTAGGATAATTGTAGCCTATTGCAAGTTCTCAGCCAGATGCATACTTTTTATACACACGATACATCAGCCGGATACCGTCCATTTACATTAAAAAAAATAAAACGATGAAATAAGGGACGAATGCAGAAAGGCCGAAACAAGTTGATATCATTGAACAGCTAATATATACACCACGAAGAAAGGAAGAAATCTGGAAAATGAAAGTATTGATCGGCAATAAACAACGTTCAGTTACAAGTGAAATGCTGATCAAAGCAAGCTTCGTGCTGTTTTATTTTAGAATCTTTTCCTTGTTTCTTGTGAACTCGTTTCTTGTGAATTTCTTAATTGTAAACTCATTTTTCTGTCACGCCGCTTCTATTTCTCCCGGGGTATTCAAGCTCGAAAAGAAAGAAATTGATGCTCGGACACGAGCCAACGCTGACGATATAAGCTCCCCCAGCAATAAGCTTAACCCAAACCCCGGCTTTACGAAGTTGTATAAGTGCAGGGGCCCGTTTTTCGAAGGTCCCGAAAAGCTTTCGCACCCGGAAAGCCATAGCAAAATCTCAAACCTCATGATTACAGAGCTGTTTTAATATCATATTCTTAACATGAACAGAAGTTCCCTTCACACAAGAAGTATCAGGCGTATACACCTTTCTGTTTTAAGATACAGATTAACTAAAAACGGCTTTGTGGGCCCGAATAGTTTCCGGGGCTTTCGAGAAACAGGCCCCAGGGCGTATAACCAGTATTTAAAGATCTACTCACTCTGTTCCTCTTATGCTGTTCGTTTATCCTGTCGCGGTGTTGCTGTTCCTGACGTATCAGCTCCTCTACTAGTCTTCCGTCCATGTCTTCAGAAGGAACTTGGCTGATTCTTTCCTTTACGGCTGCAACCTGATTCTCCATTTCCTTCAAAGTGGTCTGGAACCCAAAGAGATCCTTCGTATCCACATTAGCCTCCCCAACACGTATCGAGGGAATATTGTGCACAAAAAGTAGATCTTTCCACTGCATCCAGTGCCCTCTCAGGACAATGGTTAACTTCCTTTCAATTACTTCTTTGCTCGTGGACTCGCTCTTGCTGAGATAACAAGAAAGTTCTACAGAAGTAGATTTCCACAAGTCGTTGTTGGTATTAGCTGGGTCTCCCTGGTTGTATCCTGCTGCTTGAAACTGAGATATAAGAATCTGATTTGGTGCGAAGCTTAAAATGCGATTTTGAATTTTGTTGTGTAATTCCTCCAAGAGGGAACTACCCATTTCAGTAGAGTGTTGTGATAAAATTATTTGTACAATCTCTTGAGTGTACGAGGCGAGGGTTGGCTTGTTGGCGATGTTCGATAACCAACGCCGTAATAGCACCAGCATTGGATCGTAAACTTCTACATGGTTCAGAAGATTTGAAGAGTTCCCTTGCCCTGCTGCAGGCCCTGGAGCGCTTGATTTGTCCTCGTGTGCTTTGTTAGCGCTACTGGAGTGTGGACTGTTAACTTGTTCACCGTCGGATGTGACAAACACTTCAGTAAACAGAGCGTCAAGCGTAACGCCACGGATTTTGAAGAGGTCATTGTCACTTCTGCTTTTGTCTAAATAGCTCTTGCAAAGTTCATCACAAGCGTCGACAACTATTCTTGTGACAACAGAGTTACTGGAAGCTTCGTTGGGCTTACGAATTTTCAGCACTTCAATAAATTCGTTGAGAAGCTTCACTAGTCTTAGGCGTTCCTTGATTGAATTGCCTTTGATGCCCTCGTCAGAAAATATACATTGTTTAATGCGCTGAGACACAGGTGCGACAAGCTGCAAGGAGCTGGGACTGAGATCAATAATGGCATCAACATCACGTGATGAAAGATTTTCTTGTGGCGTAAACAGAAAATCTTTACACCACTTGTCGATCACGTGCACAGAGTATCCTTCCGCGATCATCATATTCCGCCACTCAGGAAGACGATCAAGTCCGCAGTTTGGTTCCCCTGGTATGAGGAAATTGACTAGGTGAAGAAGCTTGTCCAGCAGATCTTCAGGGGAATTCATGTAAGAATCACTACAAACCTCAAACATGTGCCAAACAAACTCTTTTTGTAGAAAAGAAAGTGCAGGTATTTTACGCTCTTTGAACAGGTCATGTACTCCCTCCAACAATTTTGCTGTTGATCTTCGGCAAGACCAGGGAGAAACGATTGCAGTGACCGCGCCTGCCGCTTGCCAGTCGATTCTGGCGAGATTCAGAAGCCCTGCTGTTACCTCAAATGAAAATTTGTTTTGAAGAATGCAAAGAAGGCATTTCAACTGCGGCTGGAGAAGACGGAAACACATTGGTGAATAGTTCACGGTCTGTGACAAGGAGGGAAAAATTGAGTCCTCATTGACACTTCTAAGGACCTCCAGGGTTGCAGTAACCTCACCTTGGATCTGTAGATGGCTTTCTTTGTCCACGTTTTTCCCGTTCCATGCACACGACTCAAGTAAGACGTCTGAGCATTGTACAACGTGATGTTGATTTCGGTACGGGTGACTTCGGTCAGGGTGTCTTCCGAACCAGAAGAGCACAACCTCTAAATATGAAGCTTTCTCCATAACTGAAAGGAAGAGATTGACAAAATCGTCACAAGTTGACGAGCTGTTTGAAGATTTGCAGATGTCATCTGGGCAGGGCAGGCAGTGATTTGCGAACAAAGAGTTCCAAAGCTCTATCCCAATATCACGGAGGGGGATGTCATCTCCAAGAAGACGTCTTAGTTGAACAACCATTTTATTTGCAATTACAGCTGGTGTCAGGAGTGGCAGCAGTGATGCTGTGGCCTGCTCTGAAACTGAGTCTTGCGTACCACCATTGACGCGAGATGGATGTTTGTCGCCTGTTGCGTTGCTTGCCTCGATTTGCTGAAGAGGAATTGGTGTTAAACAGCCATCTTTAATTTGCATGGCAGATACTGAACTGAAACACTTTAAACTATAAACGGCCGGGTAAGACGAAGATAGATGGAAACACAAAGCAGCATCTTCGCATGTTAGCGAGGAATGAAGAACAAGCCACTGTAAGTCACGACAAGCAATACTTCTCTGCACGTGGTTCATTTCAGTGACTTTTCCATTCGGTGCATGTGTTTCCAGATCTTTGCATCGCGCGATGACTTCATGAATTTGATCTATAGCCTCAAGCTTTCTTCCTCTACCACTGGAACTTTGATAGGCTTTCCAAAGAAGCTGAGGAATTTCGTAGTCGGTGTACATGTCCAAATCGCATGGGCTCTCCCACTCCAAAGCGACTAGTTCGATAAATGCAGCCCTGTCCTCGTTAGCTATCCTGTTTTCAACAAGATATGAAAAGATCAAAATGGACAAAGGAATCAACTCAGGACGGATTTCGCGAATAACTCCTTCTGCTTCCACTAGGAGGTCTAATACATCACTGACTGAACTGCAGACTTTGGTGATAGATTCCAAGAGAACCAACAGGTGGTCAATGAACACTTTATCGGCATTCTTGAAGGAGGCAACACAGTCAAAGATTAACACAACATCATCTTTGGCAATTGGATTGGGAATCTTCGAGCAGAGAATGGAATACAATGATTTGGATGGCGTCGTTGAGACTTTGGCAAGTTGCTCCAACATCCCAGGACGTTCAAGGATGGTTAGGATATGACGAAGTTCCAAATGGTCGGGGGGAATGTCCTCAGAGCGGATTCCACTGTGGATTGGTATGAGATTTCCAAGCGCACGGCACAAGATACCTGCAGTCATGATATCAGGGTTTTTGAGACCTATGTCACATACTTTGTCGATTAACATCAGTTTTTCCTCAGGTGGTAAGACGTCTGACTGCACGATAAGACTCGAAGCTTCAACAAAGTTTTCAACTAGATCCGCTGTTGCATCACAAAGTGATGCATCCCTACCACCCGCCTGGGTAAAGGGCAAGCCTTGAATTCTTCCTCTCGACAGGTTGAGGAGCCTAGAAAACACTGATCTTGACAGGAAATAAAGTTGTAAAGCGTGGAATGGAGAATCAAATCCCGTTGCCTTAGCTAGAACCGGCATGCAGCCCTGCAAATCAACCTTCTCTTCGAGCAAATCCAAAGACAAGAGCCCAGCAACAACAAAACTCCAGATGTTCAGTAAATCAACAGAAGGATAACTTGTGGTAAAGAGTGCGGTGAAACTGCGATGATAGCGGTAAAAAATCTCACAGAGGGGTCTGTTCCCATTCAATGTCTCGAAAAATGCTGCAAACAGAAGTTCAAAATGTTCGGAAGCTCTTTCCTTGTTGGGAATCTTGGATGTGGAGGTAATAAGTTGTAAATATCGAAGACAGCATTGCAGGCCGTTGGAGGAATTCCTTGATAGCTGCAATAATTGCGCTGTTTTCCGGCTTGAAAGAGTAACTTTGGCCAGCAATGAAATAAGTTCGAATGTTTTCACTCTAATATATTTCATTGGAGCTTTGTTATCGTTCCACAAGTACTTCATTGTGTTACAAAGTTTGGTGAAGATGTCTTGTTGATTAATAAGACTTTGATCTGATGCGGCGACGTTGGACACAAAATCTCGGATGGCGTCTTTTTCGTTGGGCTCTAGGCGACTGGAAAAGTAAACCATTTCCTGAATAAAAGTCTCCATGTAGATGAAAGGCAAGGGTTTGCACAAGCACAATGACTTAAAGAGATCCACCAAGAACAAATGACAACCTGACGTAGGATCTGCGTAGCGCGTAAAAAGGTCAGCCATGTCTTCTTTGACCTCTATCCTGTGCCTTTGTTCCGAGAGCCAATGCAGAAAAGACAAAGCTCCATCCTGATTTTCGGTCATTGTTTTTGGTTGAGATGCGGTTGTTTGGGCGACTTTTCCAATGAAACTTGCTAACCCCGGGAGTTTCTCAAACGAGGTTGGAAGTATCGCGATCAGAAGCCTTAGATATGGTGCCCAAGAATGGATCGAGGGTATTATGGAACCAGGGAGAACATTGGTTATAAAATTCAACAGTCTTTCCGCTGTATCTTTGAAGCTAAAACCTTTGGTACCTGATCCTTTGGTACTTAGTCCTGTAAAGAGTGTCATTAATCGTTGAAGGATGGTGTAGTCTGAATCGTTTGGTACAAAGTCATTCCAAAAATTAAGAACTTTTATAACCAGACTTCCCTCTGGAAGTAAAAAGAGCAGTTGCCTGATAGAATCTAAGGTTTGTCCTCTGTGGGACACGGCGTGTCGCGGTTCTCTACACCCCTTAAAGAACAGTTCACAAACCTTTGCGAAGACTGTGTGGCTAATGTTTTTAGACGAGAGTAGTTTCAGTAAGGTGACAGTTGTCTCGTAATCATTTTCCAAAAGATGGTCAACGTTCCTGAAGAAAGCGTCTAGTCTCTCCTTATCGTGGGAGAGGTCAACTTGCTCTCCGCCAAGCTTCATCCTTTGGAAAACATGCGCCATATAACAGAGAGGAGACAATGTTACTGGCGAGGAGCTTTGAAGGGGATCTTTACTGGCTACGCGAGCAATAAAAGCGGCATCACCCGCCTTGGTTAATTGAAGAAGATCAATCCAGTGCCTAAAGAAAATGGCTGGGATTAGCTGATCAAATTGGAATGGTAAATCGGGAAAGACTTTCGCTAGATGCATGGGAACAGTGTGGTTATTAGCATCTGCAGAAGCTAATTTCAATGACTGAGAAATGATGTCATCAACATCTGACTCATCGTACGGTTTGGACTCTAATATAGTGAGGAGTTCATTGAAGAGATCCTTTGGTCCTTTAGCTGGTTTTGTCAAACTGAACTCGATGAACGATGGAGCACACAGCTTTCCTTCCTGAAGAATCTGTACAAGGTTGAGTAGCATGGAAACGGTTTCAATCGATTGGCAGGACTTCTTCGGATCAGAAGGAAAGCAGAGCTTTAAGGCTCTGATGTAATGCTCAAATGAAACGCGCTTTGACTCGCCAGCTTTGTAGCAAAAATTAAAACACATTTGGAAAAGCGAAATGACTTTTGCTACAAATTTTGAGGGCTCTTTTACGGACTTTTGAAGGCGGGCAACTCCTACATTGAAGACCTGAACAATGTGGTATCCTTGTAAGCACTGAAAGCTTTCAAACAACGAGGCCCGTTGTTCTTCATTTTTGCAGGGTAGCGATTGTAATTTTGCCAGGACCTCTTTTAGCTCTTCGGCAACTGCATCATGCAGATTTGGGCTTTGCTTCCAGATCTGTTGAATTGCTTGCTCAACTGAATCATGTGTTTCGTCGGCGTCCTCGTTATTCATTACCAATAAGAGAGTTCCACAGTTTCCTTCAAACGTAAACAGCCACGAGTTATGTTAATAGTAAAAAGAAAGTAACAAAAAATAATACCGACTTTCTCCCTCCGGCCGACATATCAAATGATCGACACTTACATATTTAACCATATTGAACTCGTCACTCGCAAGAAGTCGGAAGCCTTGAATAGAACTTCCAGACGTCAAACCAAAAGACATGTTTTCATTGACTGACAGCCAAATGTTTATTGTTAAATGTTATTGTGTTTGTTAAGAATTACTACATAAGCGCACTGAAGCTATACAAAGAGTGATGTAATGGGTTGCGCATGTAAAGGTTGTCATTTCAAATTGAAGAGGTTTGAAATTGTGTCGTCGTCTTCTGCAAAATTCGCTTAAAGCCAATTAGAATTTGTTCTCCCTTCATAGCTTTACTTAGTGTTTTCTTCTAGGTGTTCTTGGTACATTCTAGGTACATTTGGCGTACGAGAAAAACTACTCATGATCAGTCTCAATTTTAGCACATCTGTGACAAAAATATCGGAAGTGGACCAAAAGAAATGTTTACGTATATGTAGTTGTCAAGCAAAATCATTGTTTATCGCGTGGCTCGGATTCGTTATTTGAAACAATGGCAAAAGAAGAGAAGGGAGCACAGTTAACAGGTGTGGGGTGTGCCGACTGCATTTCACACTTTGTATTTTAATCCTGTTAATCTGGAACGTTTTTTGGTCGTAAGCCCAGAGGGAGGAAGGAGAGGCACAAATTGCCCACTCCCACGTTTTTCACCCTATAGTGATCAACATCTATACGGTAAATAAGGCAGCCAAAAATGCCTGTTTTAGTGGCAACAGCTTTCAGTCATGACGTCATACAACACGAACTTCAAAATGTCCGCCATCTGGGTCAAAGATGTTAGAACATTTCCAATTTAACTCATTTTCAATAATCTCCTCATGAAAGCCAAAATCTCCTAAACATCCTTTGAAAACATGGTTCCCATGCATAGAAATGGCAATCACGAGGCCAAATAATTGCAATAGGCCAAATTCGTATTAGACTGGAACTAGCTTGAAATGGAGGCTCATGCGGGGGAATGTCACTGAATAGAGATTAATGGTCATTAATGTCAATTGCATTTGAAAAGACTCGAAATATTAGCCTCAGTTTCAAGGTAGTTCCAGTCTAATATCGAGAATACCAATATGGTCTATCAACACACCCGATATTTTCTTACGGAAAGTCACAAGGCCGTGCCGTTATAACTTGCATGCTTTTAAGTAAACTAAATGGAACACTTTGTGTCCTGCTTTCCCTCTCTCCCCTCAAGGTTAAATAGTTGATCAGTAATAGGTTGCGTAGTTCAAACAGTGTTTACGTACTCTGGAATCCCAAAACCCAGCACTTTCACCATTCCTTGGAACTTAGACTATTGGAGCCCAGTATTTTTCTGGACCAAGCTATCACCTACCGAACCCCTTGTTAAATATGATTTCTACAAACTTTTTCACTACCCTAGGTAGACTTGAGGTAGATCAAGTCATGTCTCCTGAGCGAACTAGCCCTTTAGGAAACACTGATTTCCAAGCAATAGGCTTTTCCTTTCGACATAAATCACGTAAAATTCGCTAAATATTTTTTGCCGGAAATTCTCAAAACTTTTTTATAAATATCACAAAAAATATTTTGTTAGTATCGTTAACTGCCGCGTATGTTATGCCAGAAAATACGAGAAATGGCAAGCTCCTGGCAGATTGGGTCCGAGAACAGGTCCGGAAACTTTCCAAAAAGCACAATAACAGTGTCTGAGATTCTTGGCCAAAAATGCTTTAACGCAGCAGTATTTTGTACAATTGAGGCTTGTACGAAGCGCGAGCTAACGGCAGTCATTTTCAGAACAGGTGGAAGGCCAATCCAGAGGCAAAAACAGTTTCAAGACTTTAAAGAAGGTCAGTTTCTGAAGACAGCATCTTACTTCAGTGGCCAAATAAGTTGTAAGTCTTTTTCATGCTTTCCTGTCAGAATCTTGACCAAACAAAATCCACCAACACTTAAAGAGTTTCTTCGCAAAACAGCACTCCAAATGTGACTTCTGTTTTTTTCTCAGAAATCACGTGAATTTCCATACTTTGCGACTCAGTTACGAAATTTGGACAAGGTGTGACACAAGCCTTTCTTGCGTGATCCATATAAAATAAGTTGCCAGGCATGTGTGGAATTTAATAAAGTTTAAGACAATCGCAAAATTATTTGTGTCACTTCGCTTTAATTTTTGTTGTGAAACGTCGATACGGAACAGTTTTGTCCAGCGTACTACATGTAAGAAGGGGAGGAAGAAGATTCTGGCGCCTCGATGATATCAGCGTCCGCCATTTTGGGAAATTGCGGCTTTAGTACTTGTAGTGAGATGAAATTATTTCAATACATTTATTTTTTACCTGGGAAATCGCTGAACTGGGTTGTTTCTTGTATAGAAATGAGTCTTGTCTCGGGAAAATAGTCTTGCCAAGAAGCTTTTGGAAGTGGATCTGGATGGGGGTAGAATTGGTCAATCCTCAATTTCACTATCACTCGAGATCAAGAACGTTTACTAACAAATGAGAAATGGGCAGAAACTGAACTGTCAGCGAAACAATCGCCGAAAATTTAACCGATAACCGAGGGAGAGAAACCAACAACCCCATTAATTTAGATCCTCATTGAAAATTCTGTCGCGTGTAATGATACGTAATTGTAATGCAACCAACACACAAGTTACAATACAACCACTTGGTTTAAAATCGTTAAATATTGTACAAAAACACATTGCATGTAAACCAGAAGTTTGTAAACTTCTGATCAAATTGCAGACTCGAATTGCTTTGTTGGAAAGGTATAAAGAAGAGAAATGTATATTATAGGTGTATCGAGGTAATCCTAATAAGTCTGTGGCATTTAGGTTTAAAATTCCCTATGTGTGTGTACCTATGTCTGCTCTATCATATGGAGATCATTTCTAATCAGCAGAAAAAGCAGAAAGTCTAACGTTTCAACAGCTTAGTGATCTTAGAACTAACTAAACGTGCGGTTCATCAATAAATAGAAAAGCGTTCGACTGAAACCTGTTAAATGTTATAAACTTCGTCGTTTTCGTGGAATAAAACGGTAAGAAATTAAAAATGTTCCGTTTATTTCTATACACATAACGACCGAATGAAGCACCATATTTCACTCGTTATTTTGCTCTTCGATTTATTCTTTCACACAGTTAAAATACCATTTAGCTCTGTCGAAAATCAGAATTTCCTTCTTCTCTGAATGAAAATTTCAGCGTTCGGCCGGTGTCGACCTGCTTTAAGAAAATTTCAATCCTTGTCATAATTATGCCCGATCTTTTATAGAAATATTTCAACAGAATTTCTAGGTCTTTGTTGTCAGATTCCTTTCCCTGAACAGAATTTCTAGGTCTTTGTTGTCAGATGCCTTTCCCTAAAATATATAAACATAACTGGAGAAATAACCCTTACCTTTACGTTTTCCTCCACTGAAATTTATATGCTTCGTAAGCGTTTTTCACTTCCGGGAATAAATCGAAATATTTCTCGGAAAAACGGAAACGAGGTTAACTTGTGAGTAAAACCGCTGTCAAAGTAGTGCATGCGCCTGTCACAAGACACTGGTTTGTTAAAGTTCGCAGGGACACGTTCCTTCGTGTGTACTGGCCATTATATATATATATATATATATATATATATATATTCTATTTCCTTGTGGTGAATGGATTTCAAAAAGCGCTCAACTCTTAGAGGAGCATAGTATATTCATTAAATGTAGTTCAGGACTTCAGGAGTGATTCATCGTTTTATTGCTACAGACCTGTTTCTTATGGTCAACAAGTGACCACACTCATCAGGCAACATCAACGAATGACCGGTCTGAGGTCATTCTTTGATGTTGCCTGATGAGTGTGGTCACTTGTTGACCATACGAAACAGGTCTGTAGCAATAAAACGATGAATCACTCCTGAAGTCCTGAACTACATTTAATGAATATACTATGCTCCTCTAAGAGTTGAGCGCTTTTTGAAATCCATTCACCACAAGGAAATAGAATATATATATATATATATATATATATATATATATATATATATATAAAGTAGCCACAAGGACGAAGGAATTCAAATTGGTTTAATTTGAAGGGCCAAGTCTGGGATGTTGATGTTAGAAGCAGCCTAAAGTGATGCTACCACAAGAATTCTGATAGAATTTTACATAATAAAAAAGAAAAACAAAATCGACAACTTTGTTTACTGCGCCTTTCAATAACGTGCGGACTCTAAAACTCAAAGCTCAACCGACAAATGCGTTTTTCGCTACCGTCAATCAAATGTTCAGCGGCTCCTCCCAGCTTCCGACTACTGCTGAGCGCGCGGTAATCAAATCGTTGAGCACAGTTCAGACAACGAAACAGTGCTCGGCAGTTGTCGGAATCTGTGAGGAGCCACCGAACATTTGATTGGCGGTAGCGAAAAACGCATCTATCGGTTGAGCTTTGAATTTTAGAGTCCGCATGTTATATGAAGGCGCAGTAAAAGTAACCACTGAATAATTTAGCTGAACTATCTGCAGTTTTATTGCGCTGATTTATTTCAATGTTCCGCTGTTAATTAAAACAATCAGTTTCACTTTGGGAAAGCCAAATTAAAGAGGGAACAAATGATATCTTTTTCCCGTAGCTTTTGCCATTTTCCTGTGCAATTAGTTCCCGCGTGTAAACTCTTCAAGGAACTTGTGACGGGATCTTGTCTCGAGGACTTCCCATGTGTCTTCGTGTGTGCCGACATCAAGATAAAAAAAAAAAAAAAAAAACATTTCGGCAGTTTGGAGAAGAGGAAAATGAGACTTGCGAAAAAAAAAAAAAAACTCACATCAGAAAAAAATCCACCATTCCCCATTGAGGTCACTAAAAGGCACAAGGTTTGCCAAGGTGGCTAATTTCGAAGGGTTGTTGCTTTCGAACAATTAATACTCTCCAAATCAAACGTTAAATTTTATTGCCACCGTCCGGACGGGGGTTATCGCTGCTTCTAGGGGTGGTGGATAATCACGTTCAGAACTCTCGCATACCCGTGCAATATTTCCCAGAGATGTGGGAAGTGACTGCTTAGTTAAAACAAACATTTGGATCCATGATCAGAAATAGGCACCACTTCTTATCGCACAAAATACTCACGGGCAAACAGTTGAATTTCAAAAAGCAACACTCTATACTACAGGTCACATACTTATTAATTTATAAAGTTCGTCGTTTCAGTTTATTTACAACTGCGTTACATTGAAAATAAACCCTAAATTGGCCTGTTAAAGTCTAAATCTTAATTAAGTGTTTCTGCATAAAAGACCAATCTGAAACGATCTATACTAGTGAATTTTCATATCTTTAAAAAAATCTCTCCCAGTTTTTAAATTTAAAATCTTTATTCCAGTAAATAGAAAACACATGTGTCGCTATTCGTCACCACTGTGACCTTGATGAAGTTTCCACACCATTCCAGGAAGTTAAACCTGACACACTGACAGGAAAAAATGGTTTGTGTACTGAAACCGTTGTATAACGACCATATTGCTGTATAAGAAATTATAAGGAGATAAAAAATTGATACTGAAAACTTTCACGCCACTCTTACGTTAAATTAAGCTCTTGAGTATCACCACATTTTGAAAACACATCAACGTGAATTTGATCGAATGATACTTGTTTTCATAAAGATAGCTAAAAACTAGTTCAAAACAATTACATTTATCCGTATTTCACTCCGACAAACCCAACTAAAGCTGTATTGACACGAGGCAACATGATTAAAATGACCTACAATTGAACTTTGAACTGGTTTGGGTCTAAATTGAGGTTTAAACGGGGACTCTGTCATTACGACTCGGACAGGCCGCAGATTATCTACTTGACGAAGCAAGTAGCAAGTGTGTTACGGATTTGATACAACTTTAGATTACCGAGTTTTCTCAATAATTAGGCAACAAGGAAACAATCGTCCAATAGTTTGTTTACAGTGACGTTCTTTTAGGTAAGTGTTTACCGCGCACGCTCACATGTACGAAGTACTGCGGCTGCGTACGTCGTCTAGAACACGATTTTTTCAATAGGCAACTATCGTCGAACAGTTCAACTGTTTGTTTACAGTGACTAAATTCAGGTAAGTGTTTACCACGCACGCTCACATGCACGAAGTACTGCGGCTGCGTACTGCTGTCGACTCTCTTCAGTTCTCTCCACTTCAGAACGTCCAAAAGCAAGTCTTTCCATATCGATCAGCTTCTTTACTGTCTCTTCATTTGGTTGCTCGCCATCAATAACGCCCTTCACCGTCTCTTTAACAGCAAACGTCAATTTTCCCGCCAAAGCGTTTATGATTGGCTCGTTAATTCCATGCAGCAGGTGCAGCTCGCGTTTTAGTTCTTGAATGGCTTTGCCAGCCATTTCCTTTGTTTGTTTTTCTTTAGCCTCGACGGTGTGGACGTCCTTAATACAAAATACAAATATACATTAATGGCTTAATTAATAGAGCACAAAGTTAAGCTTCTAGGAGAGATGCTTCTGGTCAATATTGAAAAACTACAGCTATAGCTACAAGGAGAAACTGTGAGGGATTGAAGTCTAGAAAAGATCATAAAAAGCCGATGTCTCTTGATGATTACTTTACTCAGTTGGAATGGTTGCCTTTGGTTCTTTTCTGATCTCGTACACGGACTGCAGTATTGCTGACATTAGTCGTGGGTCAAAACAAAGTATAAAATAAGATAAACACTTTCGCCCGATACGTTCGAAGGCAAATAACCGTATTCTGCACTGTTACGATATCTAGTTTATCTAGTATGTTAATCAAGAACAACGGGTAGGCATTGGAGAAATGATGAAAATACGAAGGCTACAATAAATAAATTATCAACGTCTTCTTTACCTTGAAATCATCAAACTGAAAACTAGACACGTTGTCTGCCGTTAGAGTAAGGAATTCTCTTAATCCATGCAAAGCTGGCCACAGAGCGGCACTTATCGGCAGGTAATCGAAGTAATCCTCCTTTCGGGGCACAATACCGTGATGCAATTCCCACTTCCAGGGCCAAGGATGGCTGGTTGCTATAGCAATAATAAAGCAAAAGGGTTTTACATTAATCACCAGTTGTACACTGCAGTACAAAATTCGGTTAGAGATCGTTGAATTCGTTTTTGAGTTATTATGCAATCGACCCAAGCGTCTTAAAGGAGGAGAATTGTTACAAGGAAACGTTTGCGAGAGGAGGAACATCCAACTCTGTTTGGAAGCTACGAACAGCGCGCTCCTTTATTCGGTGTATTTTAATCAGTCAAGCTCAAAATTGACTATTAATTGCCTTTAACAAGGTAGAATTCATTGACAAGATATCTTTTTGGTTTTTGGACCGCGTCAACGCCATAACAGGAGAGCTTGGCCGAGCTATGGCTTGTACAAACACCCATGGTAAGACCAAAGTACTGAAGCGTACCATGAAAAAACGATTCCTAAATTTGAGTCAAAATTACGCCACATCAGGTCAGTGACTTGATACCGCTGGAAATCAGGGCAGTAGACCGGACTTCTGATTGGCTAATTGCTAATTTGGGTACGGTAAAAAGGCAAACTGACGATGTAGAGATTGAATCGAATGTGCATTGGCTCCCAACAGCGAAGAAAGGCAGGGGCAGTGTGAGTAGATGTATAAACGTCCTGCAAATGGAGATGGTACTGATCTCTGCATGGCTCTCTTTAGGCATGTCGTTACACTTCTGCACTGACAGTATGACTGCCCGACCTATACCCCTTGCTTTCCCAGATCATATGAAAATCATAATAATATTTGTCAGTATCACCCACCAGGCTGTACGAATGCTTTTATCCAGTCGAACCCTGGACTTTCATTGGACAAGACAATACTGGGTACCAGTCTCTCTTCCAGCAGCTTCTTGTAAAATGCAGCCCACAGCTCGTCCGTGACGTAATCATGGCCACTGGAGTGCAGTCCATACACGTACATACCAGCTTCAAAAAGTTTGACTTCAACATTTTCGATTTCCTCTCTGCGTCCTGGCTTCTCCTCCTTGAAAACAGTCAAGATCTTGTTGTCGACAGACAATGCACAAAGGACAGGTTTCTCGGAATGAAAACCATTTGGAACGTAACACCCTTTAAATATAAACAATACACAACATACTTAGACTGTATTACATCGGGGAACGTACGTGACTTGGGCTGCTGCCAAGAGAGCAGTCCTAAACAGGCAGGGGCAGTGTGGAAAGCCATGGTGTCAGACTTATGTTCCGCAAAGATCTAAGAAGTGTAAAGAAGAGAGAAGAAGCAGACGTTGGGGAACATGCAATACGCTTGAAAGCTAACTTGAAACCTTCGAGTTAGTAAGTTCCATAATTTTATTTCTAAATATTTTTTAATGAGTAACATGCATAGCCAAAAGGGGTTTCAAGAAAATAAAATTCAGTCCCCTGTGGAAAAGCATTCAGCGTACACAGCTGCACTTTGCTGAACATGGGTACATAATAACGCAATATTTGAAACGTTTTTGTACGTATTTTCTACCAATATTACTCTTCATGAGTACCTGAAACATTGCTGATGTCAATTATCCTGCGGTAGATGATGTGTACCCTCTGAACCACTGTTATGTGAAACGATGAATGTTTACATTGTAACCTTCTAAAAATCATATTTTTCGAAAACAGAAGTGCGACTCACCTGGAATTCGCTCAGAACACAACTTCACTTGTTCAAGAAATCGGTTGTCCCAGACAGCAACAAATTTCTTCATCTCGTCACATGTCACTGAACTCTGTATACATAAAAGCAAGGCCGAAAAAGAGATAGATTACTTAATTTATCAAACGTCTTGAATACGTTTTTTTTTTTTTTTTCAGATTTAAACTATTCAAGAACCACATTAGTTTGGAACTGTATGAAGAAATACCAACAACTGTTGGATGAGATTTTTGTGATATCCAGAATAATCAGGGTCGAGGTTGGGGCTATCAGCCGAAGCCGAAGGCTGAGGCTGATAACCCTTACCGAGACCTTGATTATTCTGGATACCACAAAAACCGAATCTAATAATTGTTTTATTATACATTGAACGAAAAAAATGGAAGTCATGTTTTTGCTTCTTCACTGACGGCAAGCAACACAAAGCGCGCGAACTTGACATGATTACATTTAGAAATCATGCACCACGGTCATACATGACATGATTACACCTTGAGTGTCCTTTACATGATTACTGTGTAATCTGCAGGTATGACGTCACAGCCACTGATTTCGAAAATTCACTGTACGCTTTCGGCCAATCAGAAAAGAGATAGTGAGTTCAATAGATAATAATTACAGTTAACACAACTGAGCTGTTGAAGGCAACTGTTGAACTGCATGAAGCAAACACTCATGGAGAACAGACTACGCAATAAGATGTAAATAATTAAGTGAACTTCACTCACCTTGTTGCTTTTGTAGAGTTTTTCAATCCTTGCTCGATGACGCTGTTCCTGACGCATCAACTGCTTCACACTTCTGTCTAGGTTTTCTGAGTTAATTTGCTTAACAATTTCCTGGACAACTTCCTTTACGGCAGCAGCCTGTTCCTCCATCTCCTCCAAAGAAGCTTGAACACCAAAGAGATCTTTCGTACACACTTCTTCCTCGCCAACTTTAATCGAAGGGCGACCAAGCCTGAATAGGATGTCCTTCAACTGCTGCCAAAGACGTCTCAGGACTTCAGTCAGTTTTTTCTTGAATAGTCTACTGCTTGGATTCTCGCGCTTGCTGAGGTAGCAAGGAAGCTCCACCACATGTGACGACCACAGGTCAGGAATACCTTCGCGCCTTTGGTTGTATCCTGCTGCTTGGAGCTGCGCCACGAGAGACTGATTTTCTTCAAGGGATAAAACGCGAGACTGAATAATGCCGTGCAATTCTTCTAGAAGATCGGGACCCGCATTGGAGGGGTGAAGAGAAAACAGTAGCTGAACAATCGCAAGAGTGTGAGAGGCAAGGGTTGGCTTAGTGACGATCCCTGATAACCAACGCCTCAACAATACCAGCATTGGCTCATAGACGTGTGAATTCGACAGCACAGATGGAAGGTTTTCGTGCAGGTAAGACGACTGTCTTGCTACAGATACTGCCACTCTCACTGCTTGTGCGTCTCCTCGGTGTGCCAATCCGCAATCTTGAATACTAGCTTGACCATCCACGCTCTTACGTCGCTTACCGAAGATCTCTGTGAATAGAGCCTTAAGCTTCTGACCGTGGATTTTGTACAGGTCGTTCCGTTTTCGGTTATTTTTATGACTATCGCAAAGCTCAGCACAAGCATCGACAACTATGTCTCTGATAACAGCATCTTTGTGGTTTTCCTCGGGTTTTCGTACTTTCAGGATGTTGATGAACTCACCAAGCAATCTTGCTAACCGGATTCGTTCTTTGATCAGACTTTCTTTGATTCCTTTCCCTTGTGTCACTTGAAAACCATCGTCAGGAAAAATGACTCTTTTAATAGTCTGTGACACAGATGTAACAAGCCCCAAGGAGTGTGAATTGAGGTCAACAATGGCATCAACATCGCGCGATGTAAGGTCTTCCAGCGGCGTCATTAGGAAAGCTGCACACCAGGAGTCAATCGCCCGAACGGGAAAGCCGTCTGCTATCGTCGTCTCTCGCCATTTGGGCAGACGGTTGAGACCATACGCATCGTCTGGGTCGTACAGTAAAATCAGTTCCTTCAACCTGACTAAAAGATCTTCAGACGAGTTCATGCAAATGCGACCAAATGCGTTTAGCAATTGCCAAGCAAATTCATTTTGTGCGGGGTTAAACGAAGACATCTCGTCTTGTTTATAAAAGGATTGGATGTTTTCTATTAGTTCCAGTGACTGCTGTTCGCATGACCAGAGAAAGACGATCTCTCCGACTGTGACTCCAGCTTGGACATTGACTTGGTAGAGGGCAAGAATTCGTGCTGTGACCTCAAACGGTAGTCTGCTCTCTAGGAGACTACGCATGTGTGTTAACTGTGGTTTGAGATGGCGAAAGCATGGAACTGAAAAAGCAACGTTCCCGAATGGAGTTCTGTGTATTATCTGTTTACTTAATCGCATTTTCTCCAGGGTTGTGCTCACTTCAGATTGAAGTTTCAAGAGATCCTCCTTGTCAGCCTTGTCTCCTTTCCACTTGCAAGCTTCCAAAATTACCTTTGAGCACTGGCAGGCGTGATGTGGATCTATTCTTGCCCAGTGGAATACTTGTTCTATTGACGAGGCTTCTGACAGAATTGACAGGAAAACATGAATGTAATCATCAAAAAGAGAATAAGCCGATGTACATTCTTCCTCACACCGAAAGAGTGGTTTGTACTTGCTTAAGACAAGGTCCCATAGCGCAAAGGCATTTTCAGAGGGTTCTTCGTCTTGTGCAAGTACACCCTTTAAGAACTGAATCACTTCTTTTGCCACTAAAACTGGTGTTAAAATGACGCTTTGTGGCACCATGGTTGGAGAGCCATTTTCTGTAGGTGCCGAAACACTACATGTTGACCCAATCTCTCTGACAGGTACATGTGCAGTTGATACTTCTGATGCCGTATCATTGTCTTGAGAGGCAAACGTGAAAACCCCATCTTCACTGATTTGAACGTCAGAAAACGTAAAACACCTAAGATGGTGCACGGATGACGCCCTTTGTAAGGAAACACAGCTCAGGTCAAATACAAGAGCAGCATCCACAGTTGAAAGGGAGGAATGGGAAACCAGCCACTCCAGCTCGCAGCAAGCAATTCGTCGTGTAATCCTATCTTCACGGCGTTCGAAACACTGAGGTCTCCTCATTGCCCAATCTTCCAGCTTGCTGGATTTCTTGAAGATGTCTTGCACACGACAAATCATTTCACATCTCTTTTCTGGGGTGCCGACACTGTTGTACGATTTCCAGAGAAGTCCAGGGACTTCCAAAAACGAAAGAACGCGCCACTTTGGTGAAAGTTCCCACTTCATGGCAAGTTCAAGTTCCGTGAGAAATTGCTGCCTTTCCTGTTTGTTCACCGAATTTTGTAATAGATAAGCGAAGTTGAGCATCGTGATAGGAATCATTCCTGGGCAAATTCCGCGGAGGAATTGCACCAGTTCATTCAAAAGTTCTAGTACGTCTTTCACAGACATGGATTCCTGGATGGCTTCATCTAAAAAAGGCACCAAATGGTCAAAGAATGCTTGATCTAGGTCCTTTAGTGAGCCAATGAAAAGAAATATATCCACGATGTTATCTGTTGGAAATGAGTTTGCAGTCTTTCTGAAGAGAACGGAAGATAGAGAATCGTTTAAGCTGAATGGGATTCTGCGCGACAGCTGAAAGAATTCTGTGGGATGTTCCATGACGGTTACGATGCAACGACACTCCTGGCTGACGCCTAGCTCTTCAATTGATGAAACGGTACTTTGTCGCCAGGACGTACAAGGGATCAAATTCGTCAAGGCATTGCTCAAGGTTGTTGATGTTAAAATATCGGGTGTGCTAATAACGTAGTCACATACTTTCTTTACCAGCAGCATTTTCTCGCAAGACGATAACACATCTGTATCCAGAATGATCCTGAGCGCTTCAACAAAGTTTTCAAGGGGATCGGTTTGCTCAGTGGAACTCCCCTGTGAAGTAGGTTGAAAATCACGGGATGCTGGAGCCTTCACTATGCCTTGGCTTGACAAGTGGACAACACTTTCGGCAGTTGACCTTACTTGTGTGAGAATTTGTGAAATCTCAGACGGAGAACTAAATTCCCCAGCTCGTTGCAGAACAGGACAGCAACATCGCGATTCGGTGTCTTCTTTGAACGAACCCAGAGATATCAATTCAGCGACTGAAGTAGTCCAGACCTTTAGAACTTCGGTTGAAGGAAAAATGCAGCGATGTTGGTTGTAAAAAATCTCACATAATTCTTCGTCACCTTTGAGAGTCTCAGCCAGTACAGAGACAAGAAGATCAAAATATTCATTTGTTCTTTCTTTAACGACACATTGATACATTTCAACTAACTGCAAAATGCGAAGCCCACTCAGCAAACCTTTTCCAGATTCCTTCGACATCTGGATTACTTTCACTCTTCTTGTACCGGAAATTGAAACTCTTGACAGCAAAGACAGAAGTTTCAAGACGTCTGTAGGGATGGTGCTGGGCCTCTGCTTGTCTAAGAAACGCTGGATGAAGGGAAGAAACTCAAAGAAGAGTTCATCCATAAATTCAAGAGTTTCATTAGATAGGACTTTTTCGACGAATTCTTTTAAATACTTTTCCTCTAGCTCCTTGAAGAATGGGGCAAATTCATTCAGCTCGCGAACAGTGTATTTCTTGGTGCTAAATTGCAGCCGCGGGCACAAGGCTAGTGATCTGATGACCCCAGTATCAATCACCCAGTTGCGGCCCACTGCTCTGTCCGTAGAACACATGAGAAGCCAAATCATCTCACTCTTCATTTCCTCTGTGCAGCTTTGCTGAGAAATCCATTCCAACAACGGAAGAGCGGGGTCTTGTTCAAAGAAGAAATAAGCTTGGCGTTGTTCGGTTGGCACTCGAACGGCTTTGTGAATAAAAACCAATACCTCTGCACGCCGATGGAACGTAGATGGAAATATCCTTATAAAGCAGCAAAAGAACCTGTGCCAAACGCTTATCAAACGAACTATGGGGAGAGGAAGCCATTCTAAGAAATCCAATGTTCTTTCTGCCCTTTCCTGTAAAACAGCTCTTTCGCAGTTTGATGCTTCCTCGTCGAAGAGGCTCAACAAGCATTCTAGCATTTGGAAACCCGGATCTTCAGAAAAGGCTTCTCTCCAGAACGTCAAAACTTTCTTAACCACTTCTCCGTCAGGGAATAACGATAAAACTTTAAAGAGCAGTTCCAACGCGTTTTTCCCAACAACAACCTCTATCGGCGGTACCATCTCTTTGTAAAAACACTTGTCAAGCACCTCTCTTAGAACTCCATTGCTAATGCTCGTAGCCGCCAATAGCCTTAGTGATATCACTGTCACGTCACGATCATTGCAGTTGAAGTGATTCAAATGGTTGAAGAATATGTCCAATCTGTCCTTGTCATTGGGGAAGCTAACCTTGACGCCTTCGTTCTCCATTTCTTCTAGAACCCTCGCAAAAAAGCAAACGGTGGACTCGTAAGTAAGGTTACTTCGTAACATGAGGCCGACTAAAAAGAATGGTACGGGTGTAATTCGCTCTGTGCAACGAAGGCGGTCAACTTTTGCTAAAGAGACTGCAAAGTCATTGCTCACATTTGTTAACTTGAGAAGTTTCATCCAATTTGTCACGAAAACTGGAGAAACCACGTTTTCGTTCCACAATGTCACTTCTCCGATTGCATGTTGTTGAATGCATTTTACGTTTGCATCTGCAGAAGCTAACCGCACTGTTTGCTCGATAATTTCCACAAGGTAGTCGTCGTGTCGCCGGGATTCAAATATCTGCAGGAGTTCACCAAACAGATAACTGGTTCCGTTGAATTGCAAGTTCCTTAAATTGGCTGGACTCTCAGTCTCGTTACTGGCAATGTGAGCGAGCTTCCCTTCTTGAAAAATCTGTACAAGTTCGAGTAATTTGCAAACAGCTGAAGTTGACAAGCATTGCTTTGGCTCCGAAGGGAAGCAGAATTTCAAAGCTCTGACGTAATAGTCAAAAGCAACTCGCTTTGACACGTCATTGGTGTAGCAGAAAGAAAAGCAAATTTCAAAGAGCTTGATCACTTCTTCAAGAAATTCGGCTGAAGACTCTGGGAAATACTCCTGAAGAGGCGACACGCCTAAATTGAAAACCTGGATGATGTGGTTGCCTTCCAAACGTTGAACACGTTCCAGGAAGTTAGCCTGCTGGACTTCATCTTTGAAGGGGAGAGCTGCCAGTGTTGTTAGAACAGTCTCCAACTCCTCTGTACCTTTATCAAGGAGACTTGGATTTTGCTTCACAATCTGCTGAATCTGCTGAAGAACGCCGTTTGACAGTTCGGATGATATTTCTCTCTCTTCGTTCATCTTTGCCCGAGAAGAGGACGGATGGATCCTTGGCTGCCAACTTTTCTTGCCCAAAACAGCTCAAAGATTACTAACTATCTTACGTGATCCATATTGTCCTTCAAAATTAAATCGAACACTCGAATTAACAACAGAGCCTCTTCAGCACGCGGTAAAGTTTCACGATAAGCCTTTCCACAAATGTCACGCATAAAATTGCCTAAATATCCGGCTTTCCAGAAATTCTCAAAAAAAATTCTTTAACATCTTGAAAAGACACTCTAAATGTCTCTTGTTTTTGTTTTAAAATAAACCGATTTTGAATCACGTAGGTCAAATATTTCAGAATTTTCTTGTAGTAGCAAAGGAGTAGAGGAAGCAGATTCAGGCGATGTTACCAGCATCCGCCATTTTGGAAAATTGCTGCTTTAGTGCTCTAAGTGATATGGAATATATGTTTCAAGTGGGAAATCGTTGAAATGGATTATTTCTGGCATTTTTCGTGTTAATTTCCAACTAAACGAAGGCCTGTAACAGGCTACAGGAGATTCAGAAAGACAGTAAAACTAATACCCACGAGAGACTTATAACGTGACTGTCTTTATTCCTCTCTAACAGCCTCATCTTCATGTTTAAATGCAGTTGGAAGATCGACTCCAGTCTCGGGAACAATACTACGTACTTAAGGTAATTCCTCTGAAATAAAAGTGACAATAGATTTTTGTTCAAACTTTGTCCACGAATATTTGTCATATGACAACTTCAATTTTGAAATAAAAAAGGGGGGTGCCCATGCTCATCAAGGAGCAGTGAGGCATTGAAAATGCCCCATTTTGGCATTATTTAATGCTTATTATAAAAACGCATTCCCAGCAATTGTAAAATCTTTGTGAGCCCCGACTCCTACGAATACGCATTAAACTACAGTCAATACATTGTGTCGGACACAACTAAACATTTTAAGTTTGATTCAGACAGAAAGCTAAATCCTTGATTTAAAACTTAAACCAAATTTCTTGACGTGGTTACCGACTGCAAAATAGAAAAGGCCACAGTGTATCTGCTATTTTTCCTATTTATTCAATTTTCAGCGATAGAAATTGGATCAGTCTTTTCTCACGCAAAGCTTATGATTAGTTGATTAAAATGACTGGAAAAAAATTGGGGTGCCCGTGCTCGTTGGTGAGCTAGAGCCATTTTTTCAACTGACAGAGCTCAACATCGCGGCAAATCCGTCATGTTTTCAATATGCGCGTGCACGAGCGCGCGCTAATGACGCCATAAATTATGCGCAGTAAGGATGCGCGATGCAAATGTGAGGAATGACCTCAAGGTCATTCCCCAAAATTGCATTGCGCATCCCTACTGCGCATAATTTCACGCGTGATATGCGCGCGCGCATTAAAAAATGGCGGCTTTTTCTTTACGGCTGGACCTCGCCATAGAGGTAAATCGTCATTTTCTCGCAAACGAGTATGGTGACCTATCATTTTTTTCTGTTGTTTAGAATTGAGTAATAAATTTCTCTGTGTAAAATAAATATGGACCAATTCTCAGTGTAGAACAAAAAACAATCGTCGGAAACGTGAATTTAACAAGCAATCCTGACTACAATCATGGTGCTATTATAAGGATTTATTGGGTATAAACAAGGTGCTGTTGCTCCTAAACGAACATGGGGACCCCTCATTTTTTAATTCAAAATTTAAGTTCCTATAATATAAGCAATCAATAGGCAAAGTTTCACAAAAATCTCAGTGTAGGTTCTATTTCAATGGAATGACCTTAAATGCAACCAAGGTTCAGTTGTGGTGTTTTGCTAACCGACAACACATAGCGGCAGCCCCTTTTATTTTGCTGGTCAATATGAATCTTTCAAACGCTTCTTGCGTTACTGAGTATACGAACGTCTACTAACAGACCTTGTTTCACCTCATTTCCAGTTACCGAGAGATAGTTGAAAATACGACGCATAGCGGAGTATTTTTGGCCAACTCCGAAGTGTTTGGAAATGTGGTCAATCGCGGTCTTGAGTGTTTAGTATATCATCTCAATCGAATGGAAAAACCTTACAGAAAACGGAAAAATATCTATGCTAATTATGATGAGAAATCCACCGTAACGGTTTTGGTTCGATCGTTTGTTTAAACTTGATGAATTGTTAATGAGTTGAACAAAATGTTGTCATGTCCTGTAAAACCGGTCGTTCATTCGTTCCTTTTAACCTCAGTGGAATAGGGTTTGATTTAAAGAGGAATAGGACTTCTTTTTATTTGGCACTGATCTGGGAAAAAGAGGACAGTGGTTTTCTCTTAATCCGGGATATTGCCGCTAGTAATCTTCTGAACTTGATACTAAGAAGACTAAAAGGTTTACTAATGGCAATAACGACCTACAACTGGTTCAAATAATGACCCAAATGGCCAAATACTTGATTCCTATTGGGTTAACAAAAAAAAAAGTTTTAATCACTGTGTAATTAAGGAGACTTTCTCTATATATAACGCTTAGATACCTGATACTCATTTTTGAGGCTTCACAATTTACCAATAGTTACTTCTGATTTCTAGCTATTTCACTTGGGTAATATTTGTGGGCAGCGCTGTTGAAACTGTTTGCAATGGCGTACTAATATGTGGCTTCAGGTACAACACGATATCAGAAGCACACATTCTCAGCTACATGAGGCCAGGTATTGAAAACTGAGTGATGCATGGCAAACACCTTTTCAAAATAAAAATTTAAAAAACGATCTCTGGCTAAAAATGTTTACAGATATACGAGCTTTCGACTGTTAGATCTACAGTCTTCGACGGGTAAAGATGAATGACGAAATATGAATATAAATGAGTAAAAATAAAAAGAATGGACTATGTAAATTAATTATGAATGTGTGTAAAAAGAATGTTGTATTGCCCAGGGAGTGGGCAGGAATTGTTGACAGCATTTGGAGTCACCATAGTGTGCCACGATTCTAATGTTTTCCTTATTCGGAAACTGCCTTTGCCAATTAAGGAGGCGTTGTTAAAGTCAATAGAATGTTCATGGGACCACGCATAGTTTGCAATTTTGGAGCCTTTAGCCGTTGTTTTGACATTTCTTATGTGTTCTTTTCTTTGGGTGTTAGACGCTCTGCCAGTTTCACCGATATAACACCACGAACAGTCGGCGCAAGGAGTTTTGTAAACAACGTTGGTTTGTGAATCCGGAGCAGGACGAAATTTCGGGGCCGGGAACTGTTGCTGTAGAGTGGTCATCGGCTTATTTATGACCGAAATATCATGTTTTTTTAGGACGCGGGTCGAGGGCTCAGTTACACCTTTGATGTATGGAAGGGACGCGAAAGACTTGCGTGACTCGGAAGGTTCAACCAAATTAAAAAACATTCCAACAAGTTCCTCAGGGGGTAAATTTGGCGATGGCTGAGTTTTCTTGGATTGTATATCACGGATAAATTTGGACGGTTAACCATTAGACTCCAACGCTACGTGAACATGATTAAGTTCTTGTTCTTTCCTTTCAGATGTGTTAGGTAGATTTAACGCTCTATGCAAGAGGGTTGCTGCCGTGCTCACTTTGTGTTTTTTGTCGTGGTGAGAATTAAAGTCTAAGTACCTGTCCGTATGCGTTGGTTTTCTGTAGACATCCACAGAAATTGCTCCATTGTTGCGAGAAACCAATGTGTCAAGAAAAGAAATTTTTCTATTACATTCATGTTCGATGGTGAAGGAAATGTTAGTGTCTATTGAATTGAGCGTGTCATGGAAGGCTGTAACTCCATTCTTTTTAATAATGCAGAAGCCGTCATCAACATATCGTTTCCAAATTTTAGGTGTAACAGGTAACGCATTGATTGCAGATTCGTCGATCTCTTCCATGCAGAGATTGGCCACAACGGGATTGACCGGACTGTGCATGGCACAACCGTGGACTTGTTTGTAGATTTTGTCACTGAAGACAAAATAGCTGTTCGACAAAGTGAAGTTGAGCAGAGAAACAATGTCATTGATGTTTAAATTTGTCCTGGAGGGAAGAGATGTGTCATCTTCAAGTTTTTTTTCTTGATGTAGCCACACGCTTTGTCTACAGGAATTGCAATAAATAGTGAAACAACGTCAAAAGAAACCAAGACTTCATCGTCGTTGATGTTGATGCTGGTGTCAGAAACTTCGTTGGAAAACTGCGAGGAGTTGGAAACCGAATATCCGTTACGATTTTGTAGCGGGGAAAGGATGTCTGTCAGGAATTTGGCTGTATTGTAAAGGGCTGAGCCAATGCAGGTGACGATGGGCCTTAGAGGGTTTCCCTCTTTGCAGGGTCCGAAATTAACTTTTTTAGGCAGGCGCCAACTGGCGACTGAATTTTTTTTCTCAGTCGCCATATGGAAAAATTTGGTCGCCAAAAAGTGTCAATAAAATTTTTCCTTCGCAGCGAAACACAAACCAAAATTTTTGGTCGCCAGATGGAAAATTCTGCTCGCCAATTTTTCTTTTAAGAATCGGAACGAAGAGAACGCGCTTGGGGCCGCAATATGATGGCGATTTTTCCGCTAACGATAAGATTAAATACAAACATGCTGAGTATTTATACACTTACCACTGAAAACCCACGACGAACGAATCGAATGCCGGCCATATACGCAGTCTCGTGCGACTGCCAAACAGAAATGTTTCAAGTCAATTTTATACCTTCTCTTGTCTCTACCTTTTGGAGAAGAAATGTACCCGACTGAAAACTGCCGTTTGGTTCTTTGCTCTATGTGCAAAACGATCTTTCCTTACGCGTTCTGTCAAGACGATCTATGGATCGCCATGTTGAATATCAAAATCTTTCACTAATTTCTTCGCGGATGTTCCGTCTCCACTTTGTAATAAATTACGGAAAGAGTTCAGGACATCTTTGGACACCACATCGCCTGAATAAATATTCATGGCGAAAGAACGCACGTGGCCTTCTGCGCCCGCAATACGTATGTTATGGGAAACCGCTGGGAAAACATGGCGGCGAAGCTTCGCACTGATCGTAGCTGTGGAACCTTGTGGTAGAATTATAATTACAGGAAAATCGGTTTTATACTTCAAAAGCAGCGGAAAGGTAAAAAGTAAGTGACCAATTGGCGGGCGGCTATGAATTTTATTTTAATCGATTTGGCAAAAAATCTAAGTTTGTGTAATTATCGTGGCTTGAAATAGTTAATCGCCCGCTGGCGACCAGCTGTGAAATTCTGGTCGCCAGTGCAAAATTTTTAGTCGCATTGGCGACCAGGAAAGCGCAATTTCGGACCCTGCCTTGTGGTGTTTAATAGAACCTCGAACAGCTGGGGGTGTGCCATCAGTCGAGTGGAGCAGACCTCTTGCATAGAGCGTTAAATCTACCTAACACATCTGAAGGGAAAGAACAAGAACTTAATCATGTTTACGTACGTCACGCTAGTCTTTCGCGTCTCTTTCATACATCAAAGGTGTAACTGAGCCCTTGACCCGCGCCCTTAAAAAAAACATGATATTTCGGTCATAAATAAGCCGATGACCACTCTACAACAACAGTTCCCGGCCCCGAAATTTCGTCCTGCTCCGGATTCACAAACCAACGTTGTTTACAAAACTCCTTGCGCCGACTGTTCACGGTGTTATATCGGCGAAACTGGCAGAGCGTTTGACACCCAAAGAAAAGAACACATAAGAAATGTCAAAACAACGGCTAAAGGCTCCAAAATTGCGAACCATGCGTGGTCCCATGAACATTCTATTGACTTTAACAACGCCTCCTTAATTGACAAAGGCAGTTTCCGAATAAGGAAAACATTAGAATCGTGGCACACTATGGTGACTCCAAATGCTGTCAACAATTCCTGCCCACTCCCTGGGCAATACAGCATTCTTTTTACACACATTCATAATTAATTTACATAGTCCATTCTTTTTATTTTTACTCATTTATATTCATATTTCGTCATTCATCTTAACCCGTCAAAGACTGTAGATCTAACAGTCGAAAGCTCGTATATCTGTAAACATTTTTAGCCAGAGTTCGTTTTTTAATTTTTTATTATGCTCAACCCTGGCTACGGTCCTTCAATATTTTTACCTTTTCAAAATGTGAGACGTACCCCCTTGCTCGCTGTGTCACTTCACAAAGGTGGCCATGTTTTACGAACAAAGGTAGCTATATTTCAAGTTTTAAGAAACAGCTCAAGTTATCATTAGGGCTAAATCTAGTCTAGAGTACTGAAGCTTACTTCGGATGCAAAGTGGGCTTTCTCCCACTGCCAGGTTAGCGATAATCAAGAGTGGAAAGTTTGAAGATAGGTCACGGGTTATTAAACAAGTGAAAGCTCCTTGGGATGGTCGCAGGGAAACAGCATAACGAAGTCTTCCAGAGCTCCGAATCAAACTAGCTCATCCAGTGTTGATCACATTGATCTCGCGCCCGGGAGTCATGCGATTTTTTTGGTCCTCAGAAGCTAGTAGCTCAGGACATAACTTCCTTAACTCGAGTACAGTCGAACCTATGCTTGCGGACACCTCCATAAAATGAAAACCTCTACATATGTTTAGTATAAATCTACTAGCGTACCATCACGAATGGCGCTACACTATTATCTACATGTATTCTGTTGTAGATAGTGGGTAGCCAGCAATATGCGGTTGTTAACAAAATGGCGGTCGCTTCTTTGCGTTTTGGGTCCGTTTTCAAGGTGTCTCTGAAGAGGATTTAGATAAAGTTTTGCACAAATCGTAGATTTATACTATAACACAATAAGATTTAATATTCGCTCTCGATTCTCGTGATTGAAATCTCGAGGACAAAGTCTTAATGTTAAATATATCACGGACGGTAAACTTGGTGACAGAGAAAATAGAATTCACATAATCTCTATGTCTATAGCTCAGTTTAAAAAAGGAGATTTACCGGGTTGTCAGCATTGTCTGCAATGTGCGTTCATTGTACCATTCTATCGGTCTCTTCTGGTTTGAATTTCGTCATGTATACACTTAAATGACGGAGGCCAAAAGGCCGATATTCAGACACAGTTCAGTCGATAAAATGCTCACAGCTCGCGCGCTAGCTTCAACTTACCCTGTTTTTACGAATTCGATTCTTTACAAAATAATTCACTCTTCAAGCGCATGGTTCCGACGCTTCTCTTCATCACCGAACAGATAGAACGCGGTTTACAATTCATCGAAAATTTGGAGAACGGAAAATTGTAACGGTGAACCGCGGTGAACCGTTCATAGGCTTCGTCCAAATCGTCCTGTCAAGATTATGATACCTCCGTTCTTCAAAATGTTTCAATATTTCAAGGTTTCCATTATGCTGCTTTTAAGCTTTTTATCAATGCGTCTAAAGAAAAAGGAAATATTTTAGTCTTACCTTTACACCGTCCTTCGCTGAAACAGACAACGTTTTCGTGATTTTTGCTTTCTAAGCATTTTCAGTTCCGGGAAAAATCCCGCGATTAATTTTCCAGGAAAAACCCAGGAACGAAAACGAGACCAGCTGATAAACACCGCTGACAAATATGCGCGGTTACACAGCCGGACGCGTGTCACAAAAATTTTGTTCGGAAATGTAAATTTAGTTGAATATTCGCTTTCTTTCACGGCCTCGTCAAGCCGTTTATAAACAAATTTAAAGTATCCTTGTTTGATTTTGTCGACAAAGTACTTCCCTGCCTCGAAATGGATGACGTTGCTAGATTGTTTGGCTTAAGTTTTTGCATGTTTGTGGGATGTTATGTAGCGGGTGCAATACCTCTCGCCTTCACCATGTCTGAGGTAAGCTTTATGAAGTGATAGATCCCGGCATTTTTATGTTCTTATATTCAGAGGTAAGGCTATGTCGGTCTCGACCGTACTTGTGAAGAAATTGTGAAGAGGCAGTAATCGATGTGTCGTGATGACTTATTCGACAAGAGTGTCGAATACGTGTTCTGTATATACACAGACGGTGTAAAATTAAATTAAGCTTAAAAACAAAAGATCAAGCACTTGACTTCGAAATTTCTGCCAAAATTTCCTTGATCTTTATTTGCTTTGGTCAGATTTAAGTAAATATCGATTTCACTTTAAGGAAGCATGGCAGAATATGGAATGTAATTGTGTAAAGCTTTGTTATTAATTTTCTGAGAGCATTGTTTGTTCCTCAAAAATTTAACACCATCACATACGCACAATGTTCTTGTAGTTAGCGACAGCTAGTTTGGTTACGACCAATCTACAGTGTAAGCTAGAAATGGAGAAGATCTCACAAATACAGAGGCTTTTACTACATGTATTAGTGTGCATTTTGTGTGATCGATGTGACCTGCTTGAAGCTTCACGTACATGGTGTTTTTTATAGTAAAGTACAGGGCTTGAAAAAACTTGAATTCCAGCTTGCCCTCAGGACAAGTAGCTCTCAAATTTTACTTGCTCTGGGCAAGTCATAGTTGGTATAGTTGACAGGCAACTTGCCTGATCCGTTGCCCATCGGGTAAGTGAAAATGAAAAGCTACTTGCACAGAGTTAAAATCTACTTGTCACCGATGAATGGATAGCACCTTTTTCAAGTGCTGAAAGTATTGTACCTACATCCACAACTGTACAGTAGACTTTACATGGCATGTGGCATAAAAGTAAAATAAAAATAAAATGTACAGATATACATGCAATGCGTGGTCTGATATCTAGGTTTAATCTCATTGTATGTACTTGGTATAATTTGATAGTTAGCATTTAGTTATCATGTTCAGCATTCACTTTGTTGACTGTTTTTATCAACAGAAGCGATTACGGATGGTCAGTATACTCGGAGCTGGTCTTTTGGTAGGAACGGCACTTGCTGTCATCATTCCTGAAGGAGTTCATGCTTTATATGAACCACAACAGCATGGTGAGAAATCTGGCTAACTCAACGTGTACATCAAAGTTTTAAGAGGAAATACAAAATAGCTTTCAGTGGGATAAAATGTACTTCAAAGTTGATTTCCTGCACCTCTTATCTTAATACACTTTATGTCCATGCACAGTGTACGTTGATGTAACATTTTGGCGAAATCCATTCAAATAGATATATATTGCTTCCGTCTATCCCATGGCATGGTGTTCTCTGGTGTTCTATTGCATTACATTTTTTTTTTAATTTTCGTATTCTGCTTCATTACCCCTAAATTATGCATGGTGGATATAAATTTAGTTATATTCACCTGATCTCCTTGTCACCTTTTCCTGTTGAAATCAAGAATAAAATTAGTGGATTATGCAATATATCAAACACGAAAGACCATGTTTGACCACATAACCAAATGCCAAAAAGAAAGTTGAAAATATGACGGGCAGCAGAGTATTTTTGATGAACTTCGAGGTGTTTGGAAATGTGGTTAAACACTGTCTTGAGTGTTTGATATAATTATCTTCTCAACCAAAGCCAAAACTAAGGAGAAAATGGAGAAATAGAATCGTAAAAATCTATACTAATTAAGATCAGATATCCAAACACCGTCACTGTAATGATTTCCTGTGATTAAACTTGATGAATTGTTAAATAAATGAGCTTGAGAAATTACTTTGTCACCTACAGTTGTAACAGAAACCTGAAATACTCGTCAAATTACAAAAAGTGAAAACTTCACTTACTTGTATTGTTAACACGTACTGTAACTGTCAGATTACTGATCCTGAAAACTTTCATGACTGAGTTCATATCATGTTTATAAATAAATCTTCCATTTTTCTTGTTCATAAGGACATGTTTCCCACAGTCATGGTTCCCATCTTCACTCAGAGACTGCTGCTGATGATACATCACAGCCTCACATAGACAAAGCTCATTCACATGTTGATGTGTTAAAGCATCAAATCTCGCAAGTTGAACCTGATGTATTTATTGGCCTGTCTTTGTGCTGTGGCTTTGTGTTTATGCTTCTGATTGATCATATAAGTGGTGGTCATTCGCATGCACCCTCTGGACCAGGTAAATCAATTGCAAATAATTAATAATTATTTTTTTTATTATAATTATATGATTGTAGTTCTAAGTTAGGCCTTGAACATTTTAGAAATCACACTGTTGACCTTTATTGTACATAGAGATCTATGCAAAATTAAATACTTGGGACCAGGTTTTGGAGTTTTGACATGTATTTGCAACAACATGCAGTAACTGTTTTTCACATTTAAGCGTATGAGCTGGTGGGAGGGGGGGAGGGCACCAGACCTCCCAAGCTATGGCAATTACGTAATTTTTTCGGACAAAACACTGATTATGTAGGCAACTTACCGGAGAGAAAACTTTACTAACAATAAAATTCTATGCAATACATCCTACTGTTTCAGTCATGTGCTACACTGTAAATAACTAGTTTTGGAATTATAGCTGCAGTGTTTCATTAGATATGAGAATTATGAATGTTTTGTAATTTTCATGCAGTTTGAGTGTGTTTGTTTCCCATTTTCATCACATATGCATTAGGGAATTGCATACAGGTGTACCCCCCAAGTCCGAAGGTGCCCATAAGCCTATGGTTTTACATGTTTCATAAACATGTGTAACACATATATATACATGTGTAATGTTTGCTTTAAACAGTCTTCCTTTGTGTTAGATATATATTAAATGGTAATGCATGACTGTTGTTATTTAAATTGTTGATATATCTAGATCCAGAGGGTAATGGCCGTCAAAGGCATAGCAAAATCACAGCGACAGTTGGTCTTGTTGTTCATGCTGCAGGTAACAAGTTTTATTTGTTTGACTGGGTGAGTCAAGTGTCATGATCAATGTCTTTGCATCTGTAACTTGGAGGAATAAGAAACCCTTCCTTTGTGATTGTACAATACTCTGCCATAGAACTTTACACTTTATGTTACCAAAGGTTGGCTTTCACCAACAATGGAGTTGGAGTCCGAGTCATAGTCGGATTCATATGAGTGTTTAGGACTCAGTGAAAATCAAAAATCGGAGTCATAGCAGAGTCATAAGCTCGACAGAATCGGAGTTGGAAGAATAAAAACGTTTTTTCCGATTCCGTTTACGACTTAGTCACTTATGATCTGGTGAAAACTAGATTGCCAGGGTCAGACGCAGAAGCGGAACAATAAACAAATAGCAAGGCCCAGAATTGAGCATTTTGATTGGTGTATTCTTCTGCTTCTGCTTCCAACTCCGACAATCTAGTTTTCACAAGATCGTAACTGACAAAGTCATAAGCAGAATTTGGGTTCTGCCTCAGACTCCACCGATTTGATTTTCACTATATTGTATCGCTCTACGCCTCTGATTACAACTCTGACTACGACTCCATCACTAGTGAAAACCAGTCTCAAAACACTGATGGTGTGGGCTGCTTGTCCTGGAATGTAGTGTTAAGTAGACATTGAATATTTTTATCATTGCAGCTGATGGTGTAGCCCTCGGAGCAGCTGTGTCTACTTCAAAAACAGAAGTTGAAGTGATTGTATTTGTAGCTATTATGTTGCACAAGGTAAACTACTGTATGTTCTTTTAAGGAGAAATTTCCAATCTCTTTCCTAGTTTAACGAAACAAGTGTCACAGTGAGTGACTCTATTTCGAGATTATCTGATACCAGACTGAGTTTCACCATTACTGTCAATCACATGTATTACCTGGGCAGATTCTCACCCTGTGTGTGATAAGATACAACTTATTAGCAGCCGATATTGGTGTGTAAAAATTAATTTTACATTCATGTACGGCGATGAGCTAAAGGCAAGTCATTCCAGGTACATGTTCCTGGATTCATATCAGAAGTGAATGTCAGACTTTTGAAATGTAATTTTGTTGGTTTTTTGTTTTGCATTTAAATTAGTTATAAAATGTCAATGTAATCAATAGGTCCCAAATTTTCTTCATCAAAATTACAGAATCCTTAATCTGTAAATTGAAATTATACACTGGATATTCTGTAATGGGCCTTTTTGGTGATATGGCAGCCATTTTGAATTCTATTGTTTGAAATAGCTATTACAGGCTGGGACAAATACATAAGTTAATTTAGCCCTTAAGGATCCCATAATAGCTATTTCAAACAATAGAATTCAAAATGCCTGTTCTGAAAACTTCAAACAAAATTACTTTGAAATTTAAACTGCAACATTGTATATTAATTACTTTTTTGTTTTGTAGGCACCGGCTGCTTTTGGTTTAACAACTTTTCTTCTTCATGAAGTGAGTACACATACACTTTCTATACATTTTGCACTTAAAAAGCACTTGTCACTCAACATATATCTTTTTTAATATACAGTATTAATTTTGTAGTTCCCATAATATTTGTTTGATGTGTGCTATTAATAGAAATTTAAAAAGATAAAACGATAAAAAATAGATTACAGTTAAATTTAGAGATGAAGCCACATCCAATCTCTTGCATGATGCAGTTAACCTAAACACCCTGGTCTGAAATGCTGTCCGTAGCATTTGTAGCAGGACCATTTATTAATTAGTTTTTGTAAAGCTAACCTCTGCTCTCAGCGAGTAATTATCACAAATGGCTAACATCTTGCATTGTGCTGACGTACATTTTGCCTGTGTAAATGTACATGTACTGTATGTGAAACAACTACCATGATAATAATAATACGTGTTTATTTCAGGGACTTGTTAGAAATAGAATACGAAGGCATCTTATAGTGTTTGCGGCAGCAGCACCAACAATGGCCTTGGTCACTTACTTTGGTCTTAGTCAGGTAATCATTCACATTTAGTTACTAGTTTTGTCCAGTTGACTGAAGCTCAGTAAAGCACTACCCAGTATTTTGGGGAAAAAAGAAACAAAAATTATAAATAATATATATATTTCATTCTAGAAATGTCCTTTGTTTCTCCAACAATGCTAACATATGAAGAAACTTACACTGTAGGGGAATACATAACAAAGAGACATATACGTGCATACTGTAAATCCTCAAATAAGCGTCCAGAGCGCTTATTTCAAATTTAGGAGAAGACGGGGGGTGCTTATTTACAGTAATTTTTCCCAAATCATGGCCTGACAAGATCATTTTTTTTCATATACATGTATCATCTGGGCATAAACAACAACATAAGCTGTCTATTGACATAAAAAAGCGGATCCGAAAGTTTAAATTGCGGCACCGTTAGTGGTTAAACATGTTCAAGGTGTTCACTTAACGACAGTAGTGTTCACAAACTAAAACAATGTACAAATCTAATACCACATGACGAAAACTATACTCCTTTGTTGTCTCATTACTTGTCCACAAAATGGGGGAGAGGAGAGGGGGGGCACTTATTCGGGGGGGGGTGCTTATTCGAGGGGGACGCTTATTTTAAATTTTGGCCGATAGGAGGGGCACTTATTCGAGGAGGAGCTTATTCGAGAGGGGCACTAATTCGAGGATTTACTGTTTGTGCACGTATTGACATACATGTATACGCAAAATACGTGCATATAGACTGCACATGTGAAGTTCGCTTATATCTGAGATGCACTGTATTTCAGAAAATTTAAGAGAACGATGCCATTCAATGAAAGGAAATGGGGGAAAAGACCAAATGTTTAAAGTGATCACGCTGTTATTTATTTGTAAATCTTGAATTTTTAGAATAGCTAATACATTCAAGCTAGTATCTGTGAGATATAAAAGCAAACAAAATCCTAAGAGAGTGGGTGTCCTTACAGTAGTTTTATCGAATTATTTTTTCTCAACAGAGCAGTAAGGAAGTACTATCAAGTGTAAACGGCACTGGAATAGCCATGTTGTTTTCAGCAGGAACATTCCTTTATGTGGCAACAGTGCACGTACTACCAGAGCTTATGAGTATGAATGCACAAGGAGAGAATGGTTCAGACCAAGGACGATCTGACAAGATGCAAAGAACTGATTTATTTCTCATGGTGTTTGGAATTGTATCTCCTCTTCTACTTTCTCAAACACACAGCCATCATTAAAGTTCTAACTCTTTCCCTCTAAAAAGGATGGCTCTATTTTTCATTTTTGAATCCCTGGATGAAATCCTAGAGTGTGGCAATTTGAATGGCAGCTACTGAGCAACACTGTCATGGCGGTGCTGTTCATGCGTGTTTTATAATTTTTCCTCGTGGAAAATTAGAAAATTAGAAAATTAATTAAATTGCTTTTTGGCATTTCTAGGAGGTATATGGCATGACTGTATTTATTGAATGAAGCTGAACATTGTAAGTGTCAAAGTTACATGTATTAATCAAAATTCAGCTTTACTGTCTGCGACACATCTCTCTAGAAAGGTGGGAAATATTGGTCGCAAGAGAAAAAGGAGAGATATAGACAGAGGAAAGTTCCAGTGTGTAGTTTTGAAAAGTGTCTATACCCGCCACAGAGGGCAATTGGAAAGTCCAATGGGAGGGTTCTGGGGTGGGGGGGGGGGGGGGGAGGGTGGTTCCAGGTATGAAGCTAAACATCAATTTCCAGATGGGTGAGGGTTTGGTGGAGGTGGTGAGGGTAGCAGTAGTGGGGTGGGGTGGTTTTAAACCAAACACCCTTCAGGGAGAGTACGGATATATTTTTGTTGGTGAAACAGTCGCCAGACATTTTCATTTTTATGAAGAAAGCTTGTCACATCAGCATGATATTCTTTTCTCCTGTCCCTGAAGTATGATACAAAAAAAGTTAGTGGATGCAATGTTGGATACACTTTTAATTTGAATGTAAATGTATATTTTGTATATATTATGGTGTAAAATAGGCACGGTGGCCTCATCGAGGCCTGGTCGAGTGGTCTGGGTTCGAGCCCTGGCCGGGGACACTATGCTGTGTTCTTGGGCAAGATACGTAACTCCCACAGTGCCTCTCTCCACCCAGGAGTATAAATGGGTACCAGCGAATTGTTGGGAAAACCTAACAAATTGCGGGGAGTGACCTGCGATGGACTAGCATCCCATCCAGGGGGAGTAGAAATATTCCTAGTCATCTCATGCGACAGAAACCGGGATAAGCTCCGGCAGCTATGAGCCAGTTGGCTCCAAGGCTTCGCTTTTATGGTGTAAAATACATGTAGACATTCAAAAAATAGGAAAAAAATGTGTTGTGGAGCTGGAAGAATGTACTTATAAAAATGAAATGTTTATACATCTGCATAAATGATTATGACTTAATATTGTAAGTTGATTTAATTGAATTTGTTTGACTGATCTTTTCGTAAGCAATGTAGCTAATAACACAGTGCATTAATTATTAGGATAATAATTATAATCAAGATTGTATGCGATAAGGATTCCATGCACATCAGTCTTCGTGTCAGTGTTCATGAACTTGTTCTGTTGATACATACGGTGATACAGTACAAGTATTGTAACCGTAGAATGCATGTATAGGAAAGATAAACTTTTAAACCATGCCATAGAAAATACAGCCAATCAGCATACAGAGAAGCTGTTGTATACTTAACAGCCTTCTCATCTGCATTGTGGTTATGTCGCATTGATAGTGTTTGTCACTGTATTTTCTATGGCATGTATAAAATAGTTGTGAAATGCTTTCTTGTCAAATACCATGGAATCACCTCCTGGTCACTTGTATTTTCTTGGTGTACATGCAAGCCTTTAGGTGAATTTGTATACTGAGAAAATACAAGTGACTCATGGGATTAATTCTATGGTATACCACTGGAAAGCATTACAGTTGATACAAAAACACTGACAATACAGAAAAAAAAACAGCATTTAAGAACCTACATTTTTTGAAGTCTGGCAAGAATACATGTAGGTTCTTGTATTTTGGGGCAGTTATTAGCGATTTGGGAAAAGTAGGTTGTTTATTAGGTTCTTAAGGTGATTCCTCACATTTGCATTGCGTATCCTTACTCTGTGCATAATTTATGGCGTTATTCGCGTGCGCTCGTGCACGTGCACAATGAAAACATGGCGGATTTGCCTTGACATTGAGTTCTGTCGGTTGAAAAATGGTTATAGCTCACTAACGAGCTTGGGCACCCCAAATTTTTTTCGAGTCATTTTAATCAACTAATCATTAGCTTTGCATGAGAAGACTGATCTGATTTCTATTGTTGAAAATTGAAATAATAAGGAAAATAGCAGCTGCACTGTAGTCTTTTCTATTTTGCAGTTTGATAGCTGTGGCAAGCAATTTGGTTCCAATATTTTAACAAGGATTCAGCAGTCTGTCAAAATCAAACTTAAAAAGTTTATTTGTGTCCGACACAAGTATTGACTGTAGTTTGAGGTGTGTTTTCACAAGTCTGGGCTCACAAAGAGTTTACAATAACTTGGAATGCGTTCTTGTAATAAGCATTAAATAATGCTAAAATGGGACATTTTCAATGCCTCACTGCTCCTTAACGAGCATGGGCACCCCCCCTTTTTATTTTATAATTAAAGTTCTCATATGATAAATATTCAGTGGACAAAGTTTGAACAAAAATCTATTGACAGTTTTATTTCAGGGGAATTACCTTAATTTCCATAAAGGAGACACAGTTGTTGATTACCAGAAAAGAAATAAACTTCAAGTGTTTAGTCCTTGAATATACAGTATTTATTCACAACTGTATTATGTATTTTCTTGTAATATAAATTTGCAATCTCAAAGTCACACTCCTTGGTTAAAATATTTATCATAATTTATCTGTAACTCCCGTACATACAAGGACCTGCTTGATCTTGCTTGGCTAAACATGTTCTACTATTTTTGGGTATTAAAATGGCAAATTTCTGCAAGCTGATTTGTAAACTACTAGGTTCTTACATGCGGGTTTTTATTGTACCTTATTGGGGCTGGAAGATGGACTCAGGCTACCTAACTTGTATTTTTGATAAATAAAATATGAATGTCTATATTAAAACTTGGGGAGAAGGTCAAATATTGCTGACTGTGTTTGTTAAATTAACATCTGTTTGTCATGTCTTTTGTTTTACATCCAGGCTTGGCAGTAAAAATAAATTCGTACACTTCACAACTGTTCAGACATTATTCTATTCATGTCAAGCAAAGTTGTAGTATATAAAGGTGTAATTATATGAATAGATACATGTAATCTTTACAAGAAATCAAGAAATCAGTCAAACATTTCTGCAAACTTTACTTACGGAATTACCTCACTTACAATCATGAGCATAATTTTCATAGATTTAGTTGCAGGTCAGGTTATTATTGATTTTATTTTGAAAACATTACCAAAGACTGCTGAAAAACTTTGTAACTGACAAACCCTGTATATGTTCCAATCCCTAGAAAAGCTAAAACTTTAGATTTATTACAAGCAAAATAATTACTGATTCCTTCAATAAGAAATGTTAATTACATTAAAGTTCACTTTTGTACTGCCATAAAAGATAAAACAGTGTCTCTGGTAATATTCCACCTTATTTTATTAGTTAACTATGATTTTGAAGTTAGTAATATCCAGATGCCCACTACAAAAAAAGGCTATGATAGTATATCGTAAAAATATTATTAAGTTTCTTTTATCTGATATTTTTCTCATTTTCTCAAATGTTATTATAACAACTCTAGGGGTACAATCAAAGACCTAAAGACTTGTTTCTGTACACAATGGGTGAGGTATGAAAGGCAAAATTAAATTCCTTTTAAGAGCCAGATGGTCTCAGCAGCGAGCCAACTTCCTGGCATGTCATACCAGGTTTAGCCCCAACCCTCTGCGGCCAACAAGTAATCCAAGATACATTAATCATTTCTCTGATCTTTTTCCGCCCAACAGATCTTGTTTCCTTTGGAAAATGCCAAAGCAATGTTAAGATCATAACTACATGTAAGTACCTTTTCTAGTACACCAGAATGCCAAGATGAAAATATTTAGTGAATTTTCTGAGGGGAGAGCAAATTGTTATAATTTTTTGGCTGTTGTTTTTTCATTTGTTTCGTTTTTTCAAGCCAGGACACGTTACACACTTGGAAAAATGTCTGCTAGACCAGGGCCATAGCCAGAAAAAAACTCTTAGATAACTTTATGTCCATGAAAAAATTATGACTGAGATTGTTAGCTTCTCTTCCGATGTCCACAGGGTGTTTGTGATGATGACGATTGCCTTGGTTTGCTAGTTACTAGCTACAGCCCTGCAGACTTACGTGATTTGACGCCACCACCTTGTGTATCCATAGTAATAACTATTTATAAAATACTCTTTATAACTTATGTGCTCTTTCTAGTAATTTAATTTAGTGAAAATATTGCCTTTCCAAAGTTATATTCATGATAGTTCCCTTTCCAAAAAACTCTTTTTCAAATTAAAATCTCTTTCATACAGAGGAAGTATTACACTTGGTCACTGTACCTCATCTCTGAGATCTCCATGCCACTAGTACTGTTTCCACCGTTTGTTTCTCGATCAAATTCTTCCACAGCTATTTCAATTTCTCTTTTCATTTTAATTTTTTCCCATCCAATGAACACCTTCCCTTTTGTTATTCCTTTAAAGAACAGCCCTGGAATCACGCCACTAACAAACACAGATACAGTGGACAGTACTGTTGAAATGCTGTATGTGTTCTTGAAGAAGAGCACTGCAGATAAAAATAGACTTAAGAAGATTACAATCAAAGCCATGTTGAGAAACATCCGGCCGGTTTCAGTGGCAATGGGCATAACCCTGCCACTGACAGACCAGAACAGACTTGTTGGAATTGTGTCCTGGTCACCACTCCTGATGTTATGTTTTTTTTGCCTGTATTTTAAAATGAGTCCCTTGAATTCCCTGTATCTGTTCTGCAGTTTAGAATAACAAAGATAAGTATTTGTTGTCACTACAAGAAAGAAAGCGACATAAGGCGTGACGATGTCTGCGTTGAGATATAGTCCTATTATTATGAATTCTACCATGTATATAACAAAACTGATAGAGTTCATTAGTAGGATTAGTAGAGGAGAGACAACTAAGAGAAGTATTAAAATGATAAAGAAAATTGTCATCACTAGTCGTTTACCATTCCTATTAACTGTACAGCAATTTCTTGAAGTCACCGCATTCAGAAACAGCAGACCTAGGGTTCCATAAGGTGACCACAAAAATACTGATAGAGAAACGGAGATTAAAAACAGGAGGTTAACACATATCCCCCAAATCAGCGCCATAAGTAGAGTGAGCAACGTAGAAAATAAAACGTATAACACGCACAGTGCTCGCTTCAATCTTGATTCATGATGGTTAACCATTGATAATGAACAAGTGGTAAAGAGAAGCAAATAATTCAAGAGAAACTTACTATATTTCTGTGTTAAATTACTCCAAACGAAAGCCGGTAGTTGTTGGACCCTTCTCAAATGACAAAGTATTTCATTGCCAATGGAGTCTGGGCTTTTCCTTGGGAAATCAACTGTTGGAAGAGCGAAACTCAGAAAAGTCCCGGATCTGCAAAAGGGGCACATGTCATGCCTGAATAGTAAATCCTTCGGTCTCAAAAACAAAACGAGTGCCAAACCCTCTAAAGCTGCTAAGACACAGAGAAAATGAAAACCAACAGGATCGATGTTGAGAGAGGGAGCGGAAAGGCTGGAAAGCGGTATACTTTTTTTTAAGCTTTCGTAAATATACTTCTTTTTAAGCGTGAGCCAAAGACCCACCTGTGCGTAAAAGACACATGGAAAAATACAGTACAACATGACCGCTAACTTGATGTTAAATGACAGCCTTAAATCTGGCAGTTTCTGGATATATGCTCGCAAAAGAGCCGAACAAGTCACTGGACTCGAATCATCTACAGGAATTTCACTTGCTCCACTTTCCTCCTCTTCAGTGCAGTGACTAAGTTTAGTTGTAACTTCTTCCTCTCTGCTGGCGGTAATTATTTGTTCGTAGCCATTTCTCATGCGAATGTCGGATTCAGCTTTTTCAGCACTATCTATTTGTTCCGCTTCCGCGCGATCTTCCTTGTCACACTCGTACTGAAGACTGAAAATGTAATCTGGCAGTGCTAAAGGAAACGCTGGGAGATAATAGGTCACGACTAAAGACACAACAATAAGAACGACTTTAAACATGCCCATCCAGTCGCTTTTTTCAACCGTCAGATCGCACTGGATCTCTGAAGGCCTATTCGGTTGATTAGTTCGTGGTGTTTTTATACCACAGCAACGACGATACACAATCCCTTTGTTTCCGTCGTAGCCCTCTAACATTTCAACACAAACCACCTCATTTTTGCGAGATAGTTGATCCGCAGAGCTTTGAGTCGTAACATTTTCTAACAGCATTCTTCCGACGGCCATGTTCTGGCGTGTTGAGTCGTTCAAATTGGCTAAGCATCCACTTGGCTGATCTTCCAAATGCACGTCCATGCTTCGCACTTGATAATTCAGAAGACCCAGAGATAGGATATCGTAGTCGTCGTTCAAAGATAGCATGGGCTCGGTGATGTTATTAGCCCAAACCCATCTATCCGCGAGAAACTCGTCCTGTAACTCTAAAGGATGGTGGCTGTCGTTACCGATCTTCAAATTCAGGTAGACCATCCTGACACCTTTCTCGGAAGCCTTGCTGCGAAATTCAGACGCAAAACCTTCTCCAACTGGTAAAAGCTTGCATCGTGTCTCACTATAGTTCTCGGGTTTGGCTTCACAATACGTGACCAAGAAAACAACTGAAAAAGCGAATACCGATCTGAGAGCCATGCCTAGTCTGCGCTGCTATAGCGACTCTGTAACCCAAGCTATCTTTAATCTCTTGCAAGTAATATCAGTTGCATCTGTCTTTCTATTCATTCCTGATTTACTTTAGCAACTGAGGTCAAGGCGGATTTATCATGAGTATCAGATGTATGACATGTTGTCACAAACTAAGTTGTTTTTGATGCTTCAGTTCAAGTTTCGATTCACAATCTTTCATTATATTCTTCGAAACTCCTATTTTAGAAAGCCACCACCCGTTTTAAAGTCTCCTACGCAGACGCCCTTTGGCCTCTGTCATAACAGTAACAAGACCGATTGGAGTCCACTCACAAGTATGACTACCGAGCGAATTGGACTCCACTCAGTCCTATTATGTGTCCTGTGAAAACGCTCTATAGCTACCCGGGGGTGGGGTACTTCCAGAAAAGTTGGGTGGGTGTGTGCGGCCCACTTCCCAAAACCCTTACCCTATTTATGACCAAAATCTGCGTTTTTTGCTACCCTATTTATGACCTGACCAGAAAGTCGATAGCCTATTTATGAAAGCTGCGGCTGACAGTTGGCCTAAACATAAGTTATGAAGGGCTTTTGTTGACGGTCTTATTGATAATGATGGAAAAATAGCTGCTTCTAAGAAACATACCCAATTCAAGACCAGAGTCCAAAAACCGTACCCTATTTAAAACAAAAATGGCCAAAATCGATACCCTATTTATGGCCAAAACGGCTGAAAAACCCTACCCTTTGGAGCCGCACATACCTCTGTAGCTCATATAAGGGAGTACCCCCCCCCCCTCCCTCCGCGGGTATAACTACAAGCTTCAATTATGTTTGTGGACATAGTTCTGGTCAGGTGCTTGTAAGTTGAATGTTATTAAAGTCTGGATGTAATTAATTAACTGCCAAATGACAAAAGGTCCGACATTTTAACCAACAAAATATCTTTCATCCTCAACAACATTTTATGCTGACAACTGATCTATTCCTTCCCACCCTCCCAACCGGTCCTTCTTAAGACCCGTTTAGCGAGTTCGGGAGTTTCCACTCAGTAAAAACTGTAACGTTGAACTACGTATTTCTTTTATTCCCAACACTTCTTCTGACGCTCATACAGTTCGTTCCATAAGTCAACAATCTACAATCTGCAATCTGATCTAAATGTTCTTTTGCTCGCTTTTGGGTAATGTTTCGGTTATACAATAATCTTTTATCTTACATCTCGGAAAATCAATCTTATTAACTCAGTGCCTCATCCGTTCCCTGTGTTTACATCACATTTTTCTGAGTCACGTTACAAATTCGCATGACTATTTCCCTAAGCAAGTTGCGTTACTTGATATTAAACTATTCAGTTTCACGACGAGCTAAGCATCATTATGGCAATCTCTTCTGATTAGCGGGTCCTAAGGGCACGGCATGACGCCTTAAAGTGGTCGTAGATAAGTTGTTTATTTAGGCGACAGTCTGATTTACGTACACTATTCTTTCTTAGGCTTTTGGAATCTCGCTTAATTTTCTTTAAAGCCGTTGAGAGTTTTCGATTCCGTTTCACAAAATCACCAAAGCCCTTGTCCCGTTCTCATAATTTCAAACCAGAGCTTTGCCTCCTTTTCTGCAAGATCCCGTAATCCCCGCCTTCAAATAAGCCAAGTTCCAGATCCTGAAAAGCCTATTGGAGACCCCCAGATAATACTCCTGTGCCAGATTTCTAATCTTTATTACAATAATGCAAAATTATACAATATTTTATCCTACAGAATTAAGAAACATTTTCCTACACGAATGTGTTATTGTTACTTAGGTTTATAGATACTGATTATGCAAAATTGGCCTGAATCCATAATTCACTATCGTATCATCACTCTTTGTACTATATGGTCCCAACTCAATGGCTGTGCTGTCTCTATTATACTCTTTGACCGCTCTCTCTATGTCTCGTTCTATTTTTATTTTTGCCCAACCTATGAATTTATTCCCCTTTGTCCGTCCTTTCAAAACCAGTACTGGGATTAGTCCACCTACAAACACATAGATGGTCGAGAAAATAGCCGAAGTATTATTTTCCTTTCCAAAGACAACAATTGAATATACCACAAAAAACAAAAAAGTTAAAATCAAAACCATATTGCGTAACATCTGACAAATTTCAGATTTAATTGGCAAAACCCTGTCACAGACGAACCAAAATAACTTTGTTCGGATTGTACCCTCGGGATCGCTGCTATTTATGCTTAATTCTTTTTGCCATTTTAAGATCATTTCCTTGACCTCCTTGTATTCCTGCTGCATATTAGCATAACATAGATACATATTTGTTGTAACTACGAGGAAGAAAGCTACATAAGGTGTTATAACGTCCTCGTTAAGAACTAATCCAGCGATTGTATATCCTAAAGCTTTGTTAACAAAAGCGCAAGACAGGCTATTCACAAACAGTATTGTCACATAGAAGGATAAAAGTAGCCAGAGTTTAAACAGAGGTTTAGCGATACCGATAGAAACTTTAAATAGAGCGGAAACGTTTTCGTCGTCATCAACGTCGTCGTCATTGTGTCTGAAGGTTCTAAGAGACCGCAAAGTATGCTGCGGTGAATACCACAATATTTTTAATATCGAGATGACAAGTAAAAAGGGGAAACAGATTGCCCCAAACACAACCCTAAGAAGAAGTGTGCATGTGATAAAAATTAAACGCAACAAAACGTAAATTGGATTCATCGTTCGTGATACTTGACGACTCTTTTTGCATGGACCCAAAAAAACATCGGAAGCAACTAGTTTTGAAAAACCGAGGATTAAATTCCACAAAAGTTGATGTAGTTTAACAAAGTGAAGACGCATTTCATCACCCAGGGAACGATCTAGGTCTCCACTGCTACTGTCGCATATCGGACAAATGAACCGCTGCTTAAGAGTGAATGCCTATAAAAATGGACCTAAATCGCCTATCAATGGCACAGGTCGAAAAATTGATTTCGCTTGTATTTTGTCCATAGATAGGTCCTAGTAAGAATAGAAACGGACCATAGTTAGTTTCTGCGAATACAGCTTTCTTTGGTAGAAATACGCCAAAAACGATTTCGACCCGACTGGGCTCAAAATCTACTTCCGGTTTTGCTGAATTTTCCGAATATTTGATTGCTTCGCGCTCCGCAGAACAACTACTTGAGAATCTTTCAATGGATTTTATATTCAGTTCAGGTCTTGGTAGTATGACTGAGCGAAAAATAAAATAAATCAAAGTTAGTTTTGAGCCCGAAAAGAGGTAAAACTGAAACGCAAAATTTTACAGTATGTCGCAAGAGAATTATTGCTTAAAAACATCGCCATATTTTTCTATGGGCTATAACTTTAAATACCATAAAAACACTTTCTACGGGTTAAATATACACCCACCTGTTAGGATATCAAAAAATATCTCTGGGCAATTGGTTTCAAGTCGCCCGCCTTGGCCTGTGTTTCTCATAGATTTTGCCCAAAATCCGCCGTTGGAATGTAAGCAATTGCGTGACGCGGATAGCCACTCTCGAGTAAAATATTCGTTTCCAGCAATCCGATGAAAGCAATTTTTGAAACGTTGTGTGGATAAAATAATGGAAAATGTTTTTTTTGTTGTTTTTTGTTTTTGTTTTTTTTTGTTTAACTTAGTATAAATATATATGTTTTTTCATTTGCATTGCGACACCCACGACATCCATGATAAAGAACGTTACTACAGTACTCCGGGAAATGATTTTAACACTTGTTTATTTTATTGATTTCACTGATAACTTACAACACAGTAGCAGTTTCAGAGATACACTTAACCAATCCTCTATGATTTATGGCAACTGAATCATTGACTGACAAATAAAGTCAAGTGGAAATACCATAATTTCTATAGACTACTAACTGCGTGACGGCATCTCAGCTCTTCTAGCTGTGTAGAAAATTTGTACCTACACAGTATGCTCAAACTCAGCTAGAAAACCCGGAATTTCTTGAATTGAATTAGCCGAGGAAGAAATTGCGTTTAAGTTTCAATCATACTGGGAAAAAAATCCATCTTTTCTACTTTGGTTGTTTGATCAATTAACTGAAATTTGCAGATCAAAACACTGGTAGACAAATAAACATTACAGTGGTCGATCTAGGACTAGGTTTACAATAAAGGAGTTCCCGAATTCATCAATTTTAGAGTATTCGGATTAGTAGGGGTTTACAGTGAAAGGATATTCGGATTCTTAATCGTTTATACACGACGATAATTCCGGGAACATTCATGATGGAATGGTTAACAAGCAGTTTGTTGCCTCGACAACGAGAAACAAAATGCCTCCGAAAATAAGGCTAGGGGTAGGTTGAGACAGTCTGAAGTTTTCTTTCAACTCGCTGACCACGGTACTGTTGTCCATCATGCCAGGTTCTTCCAGGTATTTACTTAGGGTTTAGGGTCGAAAACCGTCGAGGTTTTCGATCGTGCCATCGTCGTCATCTGCGCAGTAAAGTGTAAATTGGGCACGGTTTCTGAGGAGTATGGCATTACCCATTATAAAAGTGATTACCTACACCTGAAACAGCACGAGGTAATCACCCAGCGACCACCATCAAATGGCCATCAATGCGCCTACGACTCGACTACGACTGGATCATGTAATCCGCCATTTTCGTTCCACCGCAAAATCAAAAGATCACAGGCGGAAAAATATCTGGATTCGAGAGAAAATCGTTCACACGACAAAACTCTCCGGATTCAAAAGTTTTCGGATTCAAAGTTCCCACTTTAAATTTCGGATTCAAAATCTCCGGAGACACGACCAAACCGGGGGGTTTTTATTTCGGTTTCGTCCACTTTTGTGTAAATGGCAAAATCAATCCGGCACTAAAACATTCTGGATTCATCACGAATCCGGAACAATTCCTCTAGTGTAAACCTGCAATCCTGGCCATAAGTTGTTGGGACACCTCCTATTTTTGCGCGCTGAAACCCACGATTTCAACTACGTCCTTAACGTTTTAGAACAAAAGATGAATGGAAGCAAGTACAATTGACCCCCCCTCTCCCCTAGCAATGTTGGATGAAAATGAAGCTATTCTGAAGACTAGATTGGATGTGGGAAAAAAGGAAAAAGGGACAATAGAAAGTGGTTAGACAGTTGTGTTGGAACCAAACGCGATTGCTGAAAAATCGCTATTATTGGAATAAGACGTGAATATCTATCTTATCGTCTCTTTAGTTCGAGAATACTGTTCTAGGAGGCGAACAACTCTTGAAACGAGGCTATTCTGAGGCTATTGTCAAGGATTTTTTTTCTTCAAGATTTTTATCAACATTGACAGGGGGAGGGGGTAGGCGGGCTTGCGCGGTTGTGGTCTTAAGAGAGGCTGCCTGTGAAGTCATCTGCCGTAACTGTCCCAACACTTTTGACCAGGATTGTAGTCTTAAATGAACAGCGAACATCCATCTTGTTTTGTTCGCGGAAGTCGGTCACAGAGGAGCGAATTTCAATGAAATATATATATAATTTGATTAAGCAATTAGCCAAAAATAGGTTGGCCGCCAAAACAGTTTAGGGTTTAGCCTAACTTTAACCTTAAGTTTTAAGACTGAAGAAAAAAAGGAAAAAGCACTGAGCATTTCAGTTGTTTGAAACAGAAACATTCGCGCACAATGAACTATGTATAGTACGTGGGTAACCAGGAAAGCAATCCGTCCAGCACAGTAATTGTTCAAATTAACAGCTTACCGAGACACTCGCACTGTCGATGCCTCTTATTTATGACTTTTAGGATTTGTTTACTTTACTTTTTCCGACTTTTTAGCAGGAGAAAAAGCACTAAATGTGCTGGCACAAATAAAAAGGTTTAACCGAAAATCGATCCGTCGAAATCAAGAAATGCAAATTTAATCACTGTAGCGTTCCTTCAGATCACATAAGGCTACAAACCAACAATATCAACTTTTCATTACGCTTAACAAATGAACTTAGAACGATTTTCTTTCTAGAACTCGTTCTTGTAATTAAAATGATCAGAGAAAGAACGACAGCCTAAAACGACATAGCAGTAACACCCGAACTCCGAGTAAATTGCTTTTAATTGGCGTTTTTAATTAACGAAATTTCCAAAGCGATGACTTTCAAAATATAAAAGTTAAAAGTGGTCCATTATGTTTTTCTTTTTTCACCCAAATGTTCTAAGATAGCCATCTGCGGTTTGTTGGAAACGAATTATGTATTCAGGGTGACCGCCAGAGTCACGCAATTGTTTACATTCTCACGGCGGTTCAGGGAAAAATTCATGAGAAGCACAGGCCAAGGCGGGCGACTTAAAACCATTTGCCCAGAGATATTTTTTGATTTTCAAACAGGTGGGTGTACAGTTAACCCGTATAAAGTGTTTTTATGGCATTTAAAGTTATAGCCCATAGAAAAATATGGCGATAGTTTAGTGCTATAATTCGTTTGAAACACATCGTAATATTTTCCGTTCGTGTTCGATCTCGTTTCAGGCTGAAACGAAGCCTCGATTTATTTTATTTTTCGCTCAGTCATACCATGAAGACCTGAGCTGAATGTAAAGACCATTGAAAGATTCTCAAGTAGCTGTTCTGCGGAGCGCGAAGCAATCAAATATTCGGAAAATTCAGCAAAACCGGAAGTAGATTTTGAGCCTAATCGGAAAAAAATCGTTTTTCGCAAATTTCTCCCCAAAAAAGCTGCATTAGCAGAAACTAACTATGGTCCGTTTGTTTACTAGCTAGGGCCAATCTATGGGCAAAAAATGAGCAAAATCGATTTTTCGACTTGTGCCGTTGTTTGGTCCATAATTACGGGCACTGCCTCTTAAAGCTGCTCTCAACTTACCATTCCTAGTAAAATAGCCACCGGTTTTGAAGGTCTTGCTCCTACCGATAACCAATATCTGAAACAATTCACAAGTAATTCTTATATCTAATCTCACGACATATCGCAGTTCATAACTTATAACTTATAACTTATAACTCAAACTTATAACTGCCTTATGAAACATAATTCAGGTGACTTCTCAACTTACTTTATTCTATCCATGTTTAAGTTTGCCAGCTTTTCATTTCTGGTGTTAGGTATTGGATCGAAAGTCCCCACCTAGATGAATTGATAGAGAGATTTTTGTTTCGTTAATACTCTAGTCTCGTCTTGAACTTTTACATACAGTAACATGTACAGGTCATGCACATGTGACTGTTTACACCGCATCCCAAAACAAAGCTAATAAGTTATAACCGTGGCTATAAGTATTCCTCACCTGCTCCAGATATCCATAGTTTCGAGGCCTTTTTCTGTTGGTTGCCACGATGAAAAAGAAAGGCCTATTCTTGCAGCCATAGAGGGCAAAACGTAAAGTAACTATTGGAGGCTTCATGGTCGAAATAGCCTTTCAGCTAAAACAGTCAGGCGTTTCAAGCGAAAAATCGCTCAGGAGCTGGTGACTAGAACCCAGACTTCTAATGGCCAACGAACAATATGGCGGCAGAATGCAGACAGAGTAGCCATTAATTGTAAGAATGGCTGCGAGCCTTTTGATAATAAACCGCTGACCACACCCAACACTGCTGATAATACCTAGTTCACCCATTGTTTCCGTTCATTCCCCTTATTTACCTTCATTTAGCCTCATCCACGATCATTCATACACCCTCATTCACGTTCCGTCACTTGCATTCACCCTTATTCACGTTCATTCACCCTCATGTACCTTCATACACCCTCATTCACGTTCAGTCACTTGCATTCACCCTTATTCACATTCATTCACCCTCATTCACCTTCATTCACCCTCGTTCACCATCATTCACCCTCATTCACCCTAATTCACCTTCATTCACCATCATACACCCGCATTAACCTTCATTCACCTTCAGTTCATACACCATCATTCATCCTCATTCATCTTCATACAATATCATTCACCCTCATTCACCCTCATTCACCCTCATTCACCTTCATACACCTTCATTTACCTTCATACACCTCCATTCACCTTCATACACCTCCATTCACCTATCTACACCTCTATTCATCTTCATACACTTTCATACACCATTATTCACCTTCATACACCATCATTCACCCTCATTCACCTTCATTCACCCTCATTCACCCTCATTCACCCTCATTCACTCTCATTCACCTTCATTCACCATCATTCATCCTCATTCACCTTTATTCACCCTCATTCACCTTCATACACCAACATTTACGTTCATTCACCTTCATACACCTTCATTCACCTCCACTCACCCTCATCCACCTTTATACACCTTTATACACCATCATTCACCTTCATTTACCTTCATACACCATCATTCACCCTCATTCATCCTCAATCACCTTAATTCACCATCATTCACCTTCATACTCCATCACCCTCATTCACCTTCATTTACCCTCATTCACCATCATTCACCCTCATTCACCTTTATTTACCATCATTCACAATTATTCACCCTCTTGCACCTTCCTACACCACTATTCACCCTCGTTCACCTTCGTACACCTTCATTCACCATCATTCAACCTTATTCACCCTCATGCACCTTCATACCCCATTATTCCCCCTCATTCACTTTCATTTACCATCATTCACCCTCATACACCTTCATTCACCATCATTCACCCTCATGCACTTCCATACACCCTCATTCATCTTAATTCACCCCCATTCGCCTTCATACACCCTCATGCACCATCATTCACTCTCATTCACCGTCATTCACCTTCATACACCATCATTCACCCTCATTCACCTTCATTCACCCTCATTCACCATCGTTCACCCTCATTCACTCTCAAGTACATTAATGCAAAGAATGTTGTAATACATTTGCAAACTTCTGTAACGTTTACACTGTAGCCCAAGAGAATTACATGCAGTGGGAATGTTTTATGAGAACTACATATTGAGCTAAGTCACCCAGCCCTGTTAGAAGGCCAGCTGTACCGCGAACAAATGCACTTATGTCCAGGATTGAGTGTACTTACAAAATTAATAATATACATAAAAAAATTAAACGATTCTGATTGGCTGAGAGCAGTGCCGTTCAAGTGTAACACGAGTGCAAAAAGTGTAACATCAGTGCAAAAAGTGTAACACCAGTGCAAATTACGCATCGTGATTTTGGATTATGCTTGACTGAACGACAATAGAATTGTTGTTTACAGTCTATCGAACTTTATCTCTGGCAATCTTTGTTAACCTTTCCTTTGTGTACTTTTGCAGTCAAAAAGCTGGTTCACCGCGTCAAATGGACAGGATAAACCTTCAGATACGGAAGGTACAGGAAACCTGAAAAATAACAGTTTAATAAGATAGAAAAACACCAAAGACATAATGATAAACAATAAAGGAACAAAGATGGCTAAGGATGGAGAAGATTAACACGGATTGCAAACGACGAATTTGAAAAATTGAGGCTAAACTCTTCAATTTGCGCAAACCGTGACTGAGCTCCTTTAAATAAGCTTAAATTTGGCTATTTCCGTAAAAAAAAATCACGAGAAATTATGAGAACTAAAGAAAATGTTAAAAAGAAACCGAACAAATGGCAAGATTTAAATTCTACAAAGAAACTAAATTCTAGATATAGAAGCGCTAAATTAAAATACCGTAGTGCAGCACGTTCTTTCCAGCGAACTTCGTCCGCAGGAATTTTTACGCTCAAAATTAAAAATGTTGGTTGTATCGACGGTTAGATCTTCATGCGATTGCGTAAGCTTATTCATTGTCAGAGTAAAGTTTTTCTTCCAAAGATAATTTCCAAAGACGTGAAAAAGAGGTAAGAAAATTGAGTATGCGTCATAATTTTGCGCGCGCATAAATTTCGTCATTATTAAAGTTGAATTATGACGCAACTGTAATTATTTAGCTGGACCAAAAGTACGTTTTACGACGCTTCACCGCGGTGTTCTTGTCTATGGGATTTTCGACAGTTAGAGGCCAATTTCGATTTATTAAATGTCTTACTTAGCTCCGAGGCTTAGGAGAATAAAACAAAAGAGACCGCCTCGGGTCTAATTGATGAATAATTAACTTCTTTTTTTAATTTTCCGTTAAGCCTCGCGGAGCCAAGTTACAATTTTAATATATCAAAATTGGCCTATTAACTACAAACATAGCATATTCGGATCAAAATTCCTTTCACGTGCGTGTTTTTCTCCCAAGTTGCTCATTTTTCACAATTCAAAGCACACAATCTTAACGTGGGATGCATTTCTTTTGTTCAAAGCATATTTCTCGCGGCTGTAATGAATTTTAATGTGGGTATATATAAAGAAGTGTAGAATGACACACCCATTTTAGCGTCGGTCGCCGTTGCATTGAAGGCAAGGGCGAAGGCATCTTAGTCGCTGTGCTCCCTTCAGGCAAGTCCATATTTTCTTTATTTATCGCCGTTGAATTGAAGGCAAGGGCGAAGACATCTTAGTCGATGTGCTTCCTTCATTTTCTACATCTTCATTTTCTACGTCTACATTTTCTATAGCTAGTTACGTGTCCTAGCTGTTTCCCCCGTCTTTCAATTTGATCATTTAATGGTATAATAAAACTTTCCTCAGTGCTGTGAAAGCTTCGAGGGGCATGTGTTTTTCCTTGACACCGAAGATTGCATTTAGGCGAAGTTGAAAAACCGAATACCAAACATTTCTCTTGTGGGTAACTGAATGATTATTTTTAATAAAATGTTTGTTTACAGCTTGATAATCTACTTGGTTTGCCGTTTGACTTTGTCATTCGCAATTTGTTTCGTCACCTCGGAGCGCTACCATGTACACTCTTTTTAACTGTTATAAAAAGAGAAAATTCCAACCGCCTTTGCCTTTGCTCTGATACGAAGAGAACAGTTATGTAGTTATATCAAAACCTATAACTAATCTTCAGTTCGTTCCCACTGCAGTGCACCACTTTGTTGGTAGTCGTTTAAAAGTGTTATTCCACATTTTGAGGGAGTTTTGTTAAGTGCAAGGCCGATAGACGTCCGTTAACTGATACTGATACTCATTCAAGTCAGTTTTGCTAGAGTCAACACGCGAAAAACTTAACCATGACTTTCCTGTTTTTCCACAAGGATTGACCAGAGGCAGTAATGTTGTATCCAAAGGAATTGAATTGGAGTGACAGGCGTCATTCACCAATTCAAATGAAGTGTAGCACGACCAGCTATGGACTCCTGGCAAGTTTCATGTTGACGACAACTCCGTTGAAGTTCAGATAAGTGAATCACAGTTGTCGCTAGATTTCATTTAATATAATCCTTTGAAGTTTTGCAGCTAAGTCCAGTTTAGGGGCATTCAGACGTGACATTAGAACCGGTTTGCAATTTAATAAAGAATGTGACCGATTTCAAAATGAGTGCATGTCGCTGGTAATTTTGTATGCCTTGGTGCTGAATGTTTCGTAATTTTAATGGACGAGTCTCGTGTTTGGACGTATTTTTGCTTAAAATTAACCCACAGACAAAAGTGACACGTATTTATTTATTTCGTACCATAAAGTTAAAACATTTTTCATTTATCTTACAAATACAGGAAATCGTGTACCGAGTCTAAGATCTTACGATTTGGTGGCACTAAAGCTTTACTGTTTTTTTGTTGTTGTTTTTTAGACATAATCCATTCGTAGAATGCTTCAGTTTATCGTCCTGCGATCATGTTTTTCTGTTTAAAAAAAGAATTTTTTGAAATCCATAGCAAGAATCTAAGAACTTCTAACTTATTGACTACACTGGCAAATTCGTTTATTAATTCTAAAAAAAATTTATCTGAGCTGAGGCTAACTGACGAGCCTATAGGCGTAGTTCAATGAGGAAAATGAGCAAAAAATAGCAAAATTCTCAGCGCAGGAAAAGATTTGCAAGCTCGTTAGGCTAGCTATATTGTTATTTGTTCGCCAACACGAGAGCAATTGGCTTTTGAAACAAAGAGCTGTTTGGTTGTACAAAAATTGAATTCAAAACAATTGACGTCAATGTCTGCAAGCAGTGAATATTGCTCTTTATCTCTGATCCGTTGACAGAAAAACTTATTGCCAGAATGTTGTCATGGAAATCAAACGCAGATGAATCCGATGGATTGACCACACACTTCCCATGGTTGCCTACAGATGGACACCAACTGGCAACAGCAAACCTGGTCGGCCAAAAACCACCTGGCGCCTGCCATGAGCTCAATGAGGAACAACATACCGTACAAAATAGAGATGTAGATGGATTCTGGCTGCCTTGTGTCCCACAGAGAACGAAGAGGATTAATTTAAAAAGTAAGTAAATCAACCTTACAGCATATGTTTTATCGTAAATGGCCGCTGTCCTTCATTATCAACTCATTCTTACGCTACCAAGTTGAATAGAAATACATGAAAGATGAAGCGTTGTTCCAAATCGATTGTTTTAATTTGTGACGGCCATTTATTATAGTTCAACTTTCTGACCACAACATGCGAACAAGTTTTTGGGTGAGCAAGTTATCTGTCCATGAAATAATCATAAGTAAACCTAGGTGTTTAAATAACTAAAGTTGCTGCCGTTTGCTCTGCTATCTCCAGGATGACCAAAGATGTGTTGAAGGACAGTTCACGAGTTTCTGGATTTATTCATCAACCTTAATTAATTGAATTTCAGCAACGTTGACTGAATTTTGGATGGCAGTGTGCAGAGCTTCACTTCTGGCGTACGATCGATGACTATTGGAAAAACATCTCGGCTCAGATAAGTAGAAAATGGTTTTCCTATCTTTACACTCCAAGAGTGTTAAAAATCTTGATTCTGATTGTAAAATTGATAGATTTTCAAGTTTTGTACCATTGCTGCATATAAGCCTACGGTTGTCTTGTTGTCCAGAAAATGCCATATTTATATCAGTACAATACACGTGCACTGTATTATGTTCGATAATAATTATTACAATGAGACTACCGTTTGTTTGGGAGGACAAACGCGTGGAGGACAAAAGCGTGGAGGGTGGAGTTATTATGTGAAGGAAAATCTTGCACTTTTCATTTTACGTTCTTGGGATTTTAAGCGTCTGAAAACGTTTAGGTGAAGAGGAGAATACCACGACGTAAATATTCATAAAAAAGATTCTTTAATAATCATTAAATCCAATTTTAATAGCAAGCTTATATTATAACCAAGTTAGAAAGCATTGTCCTTGATTCTTAGAAGCGCGAACACTACAACCCATCGTGGATTCCATGGGAATTCTATTTCATTTTTGAAGAAAATGCTAAAATTCGAAAACATATCAAAGCACTACTGTTTTCTGAAAATTTACATAGTTATCAACTGTATCTAACACTGCTGTAAATGTATTAGTTGACAAGGTAGTGTTGATTAAATATTCTTTTTTCTGTCTCTCTCGCTCCAGGCGGCTGATATATCACTGTTGACAGAAAGGGTGGCCATCTTGGATCGCAATGTACCGTTGGACTCTGGCACAAGTTGACTATTGGAAACATCAAATCTCAGATAAGTACATTATTTCTACTCTCGTTAACTTTTGACAGTTGCAGCGAAAGAATTATGAAAATCTCAGAAACTGATAAACTAGAAAATATTGTCTTGATGAAGAACCAAATTCTTAGAACTAATATTAACAACAATATGAGAAAATCAGTAACGAGAATACACATTTTGAGCATGGGATGTACTTAAGAGTTACCACTTTGAAAAACTTAATTCTCAGAGTTAACATTTAAAACAATATGAGAAAACCAGTAATGAGAATATACATTTTGAGCATGGGATGTGTTAAAAGTTACCACTCAGTTCGTTATGCTGAAGGTCAACCTGAAACCATCGAATATTATTTCTCGTAATTCTTGTTTTTTTCAAGGCATTGATGAAGACCATAACCAAAAGTTGTGGAAATTGAGATAAGGGAAAAAAAGTATTTTGCTAAATTGAGAACAATGGTGGTTTCTTTTTGAGAAAAATTTAAATGAAGAGGAAGGGGTAGTAAGTAATTAATACATGGCCGCAGCTTATCAATAAAATCATCTCGTGAATGCTCACTAGTTTTCCCATTAAGCCGAGATAAATGATACATCGAACTGTCGTTTTGCATGTATATATCCTTTGCATTTGAGTAGTATTCTCGAGAATAAAAAGTGAAGTATCTCAATTGAAAGATTTTAATCTTCCAGTTCGTCACTTCTCATACATTACAAACTTCATGTAAGAGTACTGTTTGTACAGCCGTATAACTCTTGACGGTATCACAATGAGCCAAATTAAAAGTAAGATTGCTCTAAAAAGGACTTCTTCTGTTTTTTGTTTGTTTGTTTGTTTTTGTCGAGTAAAGAAGGATTTTAAATCTTGAAAAAAATCTTGGAAACGCACAGCTAGTCAGAGAGCCGGACTACAATAGATCGTTTTCACTGTCGTGCAATAGGAAAAAAACAAGGAAATTTGATCTTATTGAAGATAAATAAAGGAGACTCCTCTCCAGGTTTTAGGTCTATGCGCCGTCCCAAACTTCAGTTATTTGCCTAAATGTTTTGCACAAATTTAAAGAGCTCAGTATGGTGCCGCCGTATTGGTGTACCTCCGTGGTACACCAATTGGCGAATCTTTGTTTACAATATTTGCCCCATAAGTGATACAGTTTCTGATGGAAATTCTGAATATTGAAAGGGCATAGCACGATCAACTGTGTCAAGGAATTTGAGCTCGATGTATTGAATAATGTTTGAGCGATGCGGGTTTAAAAACTCAAAATTTAACAAAGAATGTAAATGCTCATTAGGGCGTTTGCCACCCAGAAATTTGGCGGTTTTTGAAGGCCAATTTCTCCTCGAATATTTCAGCCAAAGAGCCAAAAATTTCACCAATTACTAAATTTCACAAGCTCTTTAAATTGTTGTAGTCAATTCGTGTCTAGCGTGATACCTTCTCCGTGCATAGTAGTATGTCAATGAGGAAAAATGTAAAAAAATGACCTCAGCAAAGATTCGCCAATATGGCAGCCGGAAAATAGTGCGACAATCTGGATCTTCTTGGTTATCTAGGCCATTGATTGCCTATTCTGCACAAACCAACATATGAACACTTAACTGCTACTTTTATTTCACGAAGGGCTAAAAATCATGAGATAAGTATATATTTTTCGACAAACGCGATGTTCCGCACTGCCATAACTCTAAAATTCAAAATGCACTTGTTACCAAACGAAGGACACCATTGCGCTGAAATGCTGTCAAGGTGTATAATTTTCGCACCTCTTATGCCTGATGAGGATAGAAACTCTGGTGGTTCTTTACGTTTGGATTTAAACGCTTGATGACGTCACATGAAAACGTTCCACTGAATTGAGCATAAAATAATTAAAGTTGCCTTATTCAGATCTAATCATTAATTAGTTCTACAATAATAATTAAGACAAAATCCGAGAGGAAATCGAGCAATTTCAGTTTTTATTGGACAAAAAGCTCCATCCAGAGTAATTCTAAGTATCTTGCAGTCCTTTCTGCATTTTCTAAAAGGTTACGATATAAATAGTTGCTTGAAAGAACACCGAAAACCATTTCCCATGGAAATGTGGGAAAATAAGTTTCAAAGTTTAGAGAAATTGTGCAAGCAAAGGTAAACCTTCATCATCAGTTTCATTTCACCAGTAATTTCAAGTATTTCATATGAACTTCAAAATCTGTTTCAGTCGACATTTGGTGTCGTTAGAAATAATTTCCTTTGAGAAGATGTTTAAAACAGTCGCACAGCCGTTTGCAATACGATGTGAATAATCTCGGTACAAAGTTTTTTTCCACTTGTTACTCAAACGTCTTGTAGATTCCTTCTTAATTACTCGGAGGAAGATTATTGAATGAACTTGGTGAGCAATTGTAAAAGGAGACCATGAAACAACTTTCATACCGTTACTGGAATTTGTTAACACAGGATTTGGCAATGTGACTTCTACCAGTACCAGAGTATACAAGCTTATTGAAGTGCCTTTGAAATTAATTCTCAACTTGTTTTTTTACTTGCATAATGTTTACATTAATGGAGCCCTGAGTAGTTTCTTTTTTCATCACGGCATGCTTATGAAAGCACGTAAGGATACTTTTTTGAATATTTTAACCGACCCATCCCTCCAAAAGAATGAAAAACGGCCAAAATATATAGGGACTTTCAGAATATATTTAGATGATTTCAGAATATATTTGCACATGGACCATTCAAAATCTGTGCAATGTCTTCTTTGGGGGGTTAATTCTTTCACGGACTCGTAGATAGATCAGAAAGAGAGAAAGTTTAAAAAAAAATTGCTATGACTTAATTTAGGTCTATGGGTTAAATTTCGCGGAGAAAACGTTTTTTCGCAATTTGTGATGAGTTCTCTTTCATCAAATTTTCTCTCATCAAATGTTCGTGATACAATGTTAACCGAAAACTGAAGTTCATTTAAAAATTTAACAAAGCAAAATTGTACTTATTAGAGTGTTTCATGTGAAAAAACGTTTTGAATGACATGCCAATGGGGGAAAGGAGCATTGTTGACTGGCCGTATTATCTATTGGACGAAACTTTGTGCTAAAATATTCAGAAAATACAAATTTTAAAGAAGACTCATGAATTATTATAACTGATCATAAAACGTAAATTGAAACTGTGTCAACACAACGATATTAAAGACATGATACAAGGTCAGCTAGACGTCGAACTGGAAGTCCTTGAAAAAAACGCGGATGATATAATTAATAAATGGAATTTCTGTCGCTTATTTAAATCGACTTAAAAGATTCTACTTCTTGACTGGTTTTAAACTCACTACTTTGTTTTCAATTTCATTGGAAACTGCATGCGAAAACCTCTGTTTTTTATACATGAAAGAATAAATTTTGAGTTGTGGATAAGAAATGAAATAGTTAGCTTAAGCAACGACGATACCTACGCCAGGGACGACTCCTAGAAAGAAAAATGATATTTCTAATCTCGTAACAATCTGGATATCTGCTCCGTACCCCAATCAGTACTTAAAACTTGCTCAAACTAAATATGTAATGCCAGCGATCCATTCCAAAAAGAAATACAAAAAATTTGCCATCCCGACCTACGTTCTTCAAAATGCACAGAACCTGTTCATGTCACATTACGGCTACAAAATGCACAAAGACTTAAAACGCACGCGCACAGCCATTGTTCTACTCAATAAACCTTTTGTTTGGTGACGTTTTCGTTGCTGTTTTATGTTCCTTTTTTTCTTCATTTGGGATTTTTTATTTCCACAATTACATCAATTACAATCCTTTTTTAACAATTAATTTACAGAAGAACGAATAAAGTTTGGTTTACAGAAGTTAACAATGACACCATATTGAATTAATTAAGAAAAAAAGATTTTGTCAATTCTTATCTTCATACTTATTTAACTTAACGATTTTCCTTAATGATAGCGTTGTCTACTATAATTATTAGTTAAATTTGCTTCCTCAAAGATCTTCTATTATTCTTTAAACAATTTAGTTTTATTCGATTTGAAATGTGTTTTTCAGTTTCATATTTAATTACCTAAATTCTTATGAAGTGGCTCAAGGAAGGTAATGTTTCTCTACATCGACAAGTCCACAAGAGAGATTTTCCTAAAATTACTATCTAATTAAATAGATCCATCTCCTCCTCAAAAGACCCAACAATAACATTGGAATATGTAAGCGAGAGGCTTCTGCAAGTCTTGATTGTGCTCAAAACCTTTTTCATTTACCTCATGCCAAAAAGAATATGAAAAAGAACAACCGAACAAAATATGGGATATTGTTTCCGTTTGCTGATTACAGATGCAGTTGGGATTAGAAACGTATCCTATTTTACACAGGCGGTCATTAGTAAACAGAACAGAATTCAACACTTTGTACCGAAAGGAGCGTAGATACGGTTCATTAGCAGCCCTCACTGGCAGAAGAAATGCATCTGAAACTTGCTTGTCATCAAGGCTAATTTCTTTCTTTAGCTTGACCCATTTACTTGGCTTTTCCAATTTTTGTTTTATAGGAAAACAATAGTCAAAGTCACATTAGCGTTTGCCTTTACTGTGCAACGCAATGTTAGAAGATTGGAAAAAAAATAAGCAATCATTATCAACACAATATTAAGATTAATAAATTTCTACGTGACTGAGACTGCCCTTCCGTCCAAAAAGTTTTCGTTGCCGTTGCCGTCGTGGTTTGCTTGAACTCCCTAATGTCCGGAAAGTTAGAACACACGGGTAACTGGGAGCGTAAGGCGGTGTTTCGTAAGACATTTCCGTAAATTCAAATTTATAATCATATTACCTTTGTGGGATAACTGCTTGCAAATGATTTGTTTCTCCGCCTCTTTTAGCGTAATTCCGAGAGTAGTTAACGCAATTTTCCTGTGTTTATTTTTCTTTGGTGACATCAGACAATACGTGTTTCTGATTTTCGTGAGTGGATAATTTCCAGCTAGAACTGATACGAAAAGTAAGTGTTCCATGAGTGGTGAATTCAATGTTTGGGCGTTAACAGGGTCTGAAGACAGATGTCAGCGAGGCATCAATTCTAAACCAAACCCGGTTGTTCACTGCATCACATGACTAAAAAAATGTATTATGGTTATGTTTGACAAAGGGAAATTGTGACAGGCGAGAGAGTTTACAAAACTGTTTGGCTACGTATATACCAGCCCAAAGGGAAATAAATAGAAAACTGACTCTTCGTATATCACTTGCACAAAAAAGTGACTTTACTCAGCTCGAAAGCTCATTTCAAGGGCACCGCTTTAAATATTGCAAATGAGCCAACGGATAATAAAGTTATAAAATTGACAGTGGATCAGCAATTAAATCTCTTGACTGAATTAAGACATTGCCAACGAGTCAGGTGATTAGAATAAATAGTAAATCAACTATGACATATTGTCTTGATGTCAAAATTTACAATATTTATTGCCAAATTTTCACCTTTCGCATACAAAAATCTACGAGAAAGAATGTAGCAACTAAGTATTGAATGTTTCATACTTTTAAGTGGAAAAAATATCAAACGTAAGATTTATTTTGCCAAATCGCTCGCATTGTGGGCTGAAATAGCGCCACAAAACACCAGCAACAGATTGTTTTCAGTCGTGTGTCGTGACGAAAGCTGACTCTGTGCATTGTTAAAGAGGAGGCTAGGTAGAAGAAATGTACAATTTACCATCTCTTTGCGGCGTTCTTATTGGAAAAGGTCAGAGAAAAGAATTGGATTTACGTGTTTGAAAACTTTGTTTAAGTTCAATCTTGACACCAAAATTGCAGTACATATTCAAGAAGGGAAATCGATGCCCCCAGAATAACCATTATGTTTGATTTAGGAATTCTGGCTTTATAAATTACCCACAGACAGGTTGTAAGAACTGTTCTTGTGGCATATTGTGTAGATTTCATCTCGATACAGTCGCATTAAAGAGCATTAAATGAAGCGGCTGCAATTTGTGGCAGCTCGACTTAGCATGTTTTTTTAAAAAACTAAATCAGTGACGACTAAGATGTTCAACGACAAAATAGGAAAAAAATTCCAAAGTAATACCAGGAGTGCGAATTTAATTCCTTACATGGTACAGTCACATCAAAAATGATAAGGAAAAACAGTACTTTTGTTTTAAGCATCCTGTACCAAAAAAGTTAAGGTTGTGAAGTTCTTAACCAGTGATTTGTAGAAGAAAAAGTTAGAAACTTGCTGAACTGTAATTCAGAGGTGGATTGTTTATAAATTCAAGAGAAAGATATCTTTGCCATTTCGGTGCAAACGAAGATGTGATTTTCCAGCATACGCTCCGCTCCAGTTTTCACGTATTGTTCCTAGAAAGCGATAACAAATTCAAGTTAAAAAGTCGTTCATCACTGAAACGTGTTATGTCGATTATAGAAATGAACTCTATTATTTCTAAGAAATAGTGATCAACAGCTCATTTCTCCTTTCACCAGATGATGAAAATTTCAATTAATTTCAGTTAATTACAATAATATTAATTTCAACAAGATGATGAGAAAAAAGGAAGTCATCAACTTTGGATCATTGTCTTGCTGGAGCAGTGAATTGGCCATTTCCGAGTTTACCTTGTCCTTCTGTTTGAAAACGAGTTCTCGTGCAAAACCACTTTTGCGATGGAAGGCAAATTTCACTCTCGATTTCTGATTTTTTTCTAATTTCTTTGTGTACGATGACAATTAAAAAATAAGATGGTCAATACGCAGACACGTGAGTTAAGTTATAATTATCCATTTCCAACGTTCAATAGTGCTGCCCACTTTGTTGCAAAAGTAAACAAGAAGTAAAGTTATATTATTCCATGATGATGATTAGTTTTCGATTTTCCATTATTTTATTGTAACCAGAAATAATTTGGCAACACTCAGAGACACACAGAAATGCTGCGGGATAGCTTAAGGCATTTTAAAATTATTCAGTACCTTTAAGATTCCTGGAAGGAATATAGCCTAGAGTAATAAAATATTTCTGTTTGTCGTGAACGGATATTAAATTTTCCAGTTAGTACCGATAAAAAGTGGTAACGCCATACATGTTTGGAGCGTTTCTAGCTACGGTCTTTTTTTTTAAATTTTTTAATTTATTTATTTATTTGCAATAACACAAGGGAAACCAATGCTTACTTACAACACTAACTCTATTTACATTATATTGCTCTAATTATTTACACTATTTAAATTACAATAACTAAACGACTTACATTACTAACAAATACAGTTACACGACTTACACAATTAAGAAATACAGTGACGACAAGGGGCAAAGAAAAAAAAAAAAAAACTGAGAAGAAAAATAGCTAGTTATCATTACAGCTTGAGGTTGTAGTACAGAAACATAAAAAAACAGACCAAAGGCATGTGGTACATTAAAAGTAAAATGAGTTATGCATCTGACAGGAGATTAGAAATAGATTAATGGGTAGGAGATAGATAACCCTACAGAAAATATAATCTAAAATATTAATTAAATCCTCATGTATGCTGTAAGAGGTTTCCATTTCTTCGTGTCTCCACTTTTTGTTTCTATCTCATATTGTAATTTTAGTGGGCATATGAAAAGCGTAAGATTTGGATGATCATTTTTTGTTTTAGCGAGCCATATGTGATATCGTGCTAAGAGAAAGCAGTAATTTAGCGCAAATTGAGAGATATCTGGCCTCAGACCCAAAGCAGTAATATTTGTCAAAGCATAATCTCTAGTAAGTAAATTTAAGTTTTTCAGCCATTCAGTAAGTTTATTCCAAAAGTGAGATGTTTGACGGCATGACCAAAAAAGATGAATTACTGACTCAGAGGAGGTGTGACAAAAACTGCACTTTTCATCGCCCTGTAGACCTATTCTAAATAAAACTTTATTGGTTGGTACACGTCTATGTAAGAATTTAAACTGAAACTCTATCAGCTTAGTGCTCTTTGTGCATTTTTTAGCTAAAAGATAGGCAGCATTCCAATTTATGTTGTCATTTATTGGTAGGCCACAATCCTCTAGCCACTTCTTTTGACTTGACTCTGGGGTTAAACTCTTGTTACTAATCAGTTTTTTATATATTATTTTTGACCTGCAAAATTCTTGTTGTAAGTGGCTCATATTCGTGGTCGGTGTTCTGTAAATCTTGAAAATTAGAATCAGTCCGAAGAGACTTTACAGCCGATATTAATCTGTAGAAGCTGAGAGGACGAGGGTCTATTTCATACTTACAGTGGAAATCATTTAACGAGAGAAAGTTGTTGTCCGGTCCTAAAAGATGTTTCACCCGAGTTATTCCCTTGGTGAACCAATTTTTAAAAAAAACTGTTTTGTTGGCTATCTTTATTAGGGAGTTATGCCAAAGTTGTTGATCTAGAAAGTGATCTTTCGATGTTATTTCAGGTTCAAAGTTAACTTCCGCCCAGATTCCTAATAGTTCTTTAAAAAAGGCATCCGAAGTTGTTATTGTCGATAAGGTGTCTCTAACGTTGAGGTTGTAGGAAAAAAAGTTTTGACAGCCATATTTTTTTAGGGTTATATCAAAAAAGATTTTCCATTTTCCCTTATTGTTGTTATCTAAATATTTTTTAATCCATGTGGTTTTGAGGGATTTATTGAAGGAACTAATATCAATCATTTTTAGGCCACCACCACCGAAATCATTGATCATTACCTTCCGTTTTATCTTGTCGCCTTTACCATTCCATAGAAAAGTGTAGAGTAAATTATTTATTTCTTTTAAAACCCTGTAGTTTGAGCGAAGAGGCGAGAGTAGATAAAGCAATTGGGAGACCACTAGTGATTTGATAACAGTGATTTTCCCTAACAATGTGAGTCGGCGGTATTTCCAGCATCTCAGGATTTCTTTCACTTTTTCAAGTTTCTCATTGTAGTTTAAAGAGGCAGATAGTTCGGGATCTGTTGAAATCCATAGACCTAGGGATTTTACTTTGTCTTTTGGCCATTTAAGCTCTTTTCCTGATAACAGAATTTTATCACTTCCAATACTTGCGCCAATCCAAAGAGCTTCCGTTTTCTTATCATTGAGTCTGAGGCCAGAGACTTTGCTGAAATCGTCAAGCATTGCAAGGGATGAAAGGAGAGATTCACGTGACCCGTCTAATATAAGTGTTGTGTCATCGGCATACTGACTTACTTAATTTATACTTAATTTCCACATTATTTACAGAGATTCCCTTTATATTAGTATTTTTCCTAATTGCCGTGGCCAGCACCTCTGCCGATAGGATAAATAAATAAGGTGAGAGCGGGCAGCCTTGCCTAACACCTCTTTGAATTTCAAAAAAATTACTTGCCCATCCATTATTCAGAATACAGCTTTCAGTATGACTATACAGGGTTTTCACCCAGTTAATTAGCGAAGCACCAAAACCGTAGGATCTTAATGTTCCATGTATGAAGGACCATTCGAGAGAATCAAATGCCTTTTCAAAGTCAATAAAAAGTAACACGCCCGGGATATTCTTTTCTGTGGCATATTGGATAATAGAGTCAATGAGTCTGATATTTTCGCCTATAAATCTGCCCTTCAAAAATCCTGTTTGATCGTGATTGATAAGGTTTGGAAGTACTAATTTAATTCGGTTTGCAATAGATTTTGCTGCGATTTTGTAATCAGTGTTCAAAAGGGTAATAGGCCTCCAATTTTTGATGAAGTATAGTTCCGCATCTCTTTTTGGAATTAGTTTTATAACCCCTCGTCTTTGTGTTACTGAGAGGCAGCCAGAGTCAAAAGCATAGTTGAGGGCCGAGATTAAAAAAAAAGAAATGTCTTTCCAAAAAACTTTGTAGAATTCGGCGGGAAGTCCATCCGTGCCTAGCGTTTTGTCAGACTCCATCTTCTTCAGGGCTTCGAAACATTCCTTTTGAGTTAAGGGGCCTTCACATAAAGTTTGTTCTTCATTGGTCAAAGAAGTGGAGTTCACTTCAGAGAGGAATGTTGACTGGATGCTGTCGGGGCTTTTTGACGTATAAAGATTTTTATAAAAAGCCGTACATTCAGATAAGATATCTTTGTCTGTGGTGACAAAGTCGGTGTCATTAATTTTTAATTGACTAATTGTTCCTTGTTTACAGTGCCTTTTTTCGAGGTTTAGAAAATATCCGGAGTTCTTTTCGCCCTCGTTGTACCATTGCGACTTTGACCTAATGATAGCGCCTTTGGTTCGATACTCAAAAATGTTTTCTAGCTCTTTCTTTAAGGTAAAAATTCTTTCAGCAACAATATGATATGAGGGGTTACTATTGCTTGCATTGTCTAAATGTTTTTCTAACAAGGCGATTTCGCGTTCCAACATTTCTTCGCGTTTCCTTGTTGTCGCGTTTTTGTATGCAGCATAAGATATTGATTTTTCTCGCACCTTTAATTTAATCATCTCCCAAAGCAGAGCTGGGTTCACTGAGGTGTCGTCTTTGTATTGTTTCACAGTGCTTTCAATTGTTGTTTTAATTTCTTGGACATATCTCATTTCGGATAAAAGGGACGTGTTCAACTTCCAAAAACCTTTGCCTCTGGGGTTCGAGTGTAAAGCTAGATTCAGAGTAATCATCGAATGATCCGTTTTGAAACCAGGAAAAATATCTGCATGGGTCACATCAGATAAAGATGATTCATTTACTAGAAAAAAATCGAGTCGGCAATGTATGACTGGTTGGTTTTGGCGCCAAGTATATCTCCTGGCTTCTGGGTTGAAAAGTCTCCAAATATCAGTCAAACCAAGATTTTCAGAGAAATCTCGAATCACTTTTAAGGCATTTTTGTGTGTTCTGGCAAGGCCACCCCTAGCTAGCTACGGTCTTGAGAGAGGTGTCGGCAAGGCATCAAATTCCCCAACAAACCCGTTCTCTGTATAAAATGACTTACTATACACGACAAGTTCAGTGACAAAATAAAAGCACTCTGTTTAATATTTCCGACAGTGGAAAACCGACAAGCGAGATAGTTTACAAATCTGATTTTGCCATCAGTCTCCAAAACGAAATAGAGCTTTTCGTCTACCAATTTTGAGTTTAAAATATGTTTCTTCACACTTCAGTTACACAAATAAACAGTAATTTGAGGCTCACTTAAAGAATGGCTTGATTTAGCTCGAAAGATCATTTCATGGCACTTTATAAAATAGTAAATGAGTCGAGTCAAATGCTTTGTCTTACGGATAAAAAGGGTTTAAAATTGACAGGGGAAGAGCAACGTGTTCGTCACGTATAAAATAGCGGCAAGGTAGAACTGAATGAACTTTTCAATTCTCAAGAACTAGAAATCAACATACAACATACATAGCTGTTTTTAAGGTAGCTGAAGTAGATCTACAGTTCTTATTCATTTTAGCAGAACACGTTGTTAACTAGACTTTCTATAGAATGATAATAGAATCCTGGTTAACGGATTTTGTGATAAAGAAGCACCCAGATATTGATGGCATCCTATCAAACCCAAACGATACGAATAGCTTGTGTATATGAAAAGAAATTAAAGAAAGAAAAAACTTGACATAGAGATTTGAAATTTTTGCGCTCATTCTTGTTAAACCAGTACAGTTGGCAAATTAGCATATAACGTCTCAGTGCACGTATTTTCAATTGTCTAGATAGCACTTACACTTGCCTTCTGACTGATCAATAATGATAATTCTTGTCAACAGGATCACAGATATTAGACGGATCCGTTAAGAAAATGGACTGCAGCACTTATCAATATTACATTCAACCACCTTAAAATAGTGTTAAAAACGGAAGTCAGCAAGTCTTCGAAAAGAGTTAAACATTACTGACTTTTTGAAAGCTATTTCATCAATAAACAAGACTTGCAAGGTAGCTTTCATCAGCATTTTCTTCTCTGAAACAATGTGAATCAAAGTATAATACTTAAGTGAAATTTCGCAAAGCCTTTCCTGGTGTTAAGAAGGTGTAAGGGCTAATTAAAGGACTCACAAAAAGAGCTCTTGAAACCTTCTACAACATTAGATCATTAAATAACGAAAACAAGATATATAAACAAGCCGCAAACTAAGTTTCCGGCCAAATCTTGTGTCCTTGTCCATTACTTTAAAACTTAAACGGTGTGTTAATAAATAAAGATCTAACCCCCCCCCCCCCCCCCAAGGAACGCAACATGTCAATCCAACGTATCATAACACTATTGTGCGTAACATGTTGCACGCTCTTGCCCACCCTCTTGAGACATGTTCAATCATATTACGTGCTGATGACTAATACTTAACCAAAACACCAAACATGTCGTAACAGGGTAGACAAACGTGCACAACATGTTGGGAGGAGGTAGCAGGGAGCAAGATGACTCTTTTTCCCTCCTTGCTCCTCCCCAGAGGAGGTAGCAGGGAGCAAGATGACTCTTTTTCCCTCCTTGCTCCTCCCCAGAGGAGGTAGCAGGGAGCAAGATGACTCTTTTTCCCTCCTTGCTCCTCCCCAGAGGAGGTAGCAGGGAGCAAGATGACTCTTTTTCCCTCCTTGCTCCTCCCCAGAGGAGGTAGCAGGGAGCAAGATGACTCTTTTTCCCTCCTTGCTCCTCCCCAGAGGAGGTAGCAGGGAGCAAGATGACTCTTTTTCCCTCCTTGCTCCTCCCCAGAGGAGGTAGCAGGGAGCAAGATGACTCTTTTTCCCTCCTTGCTCCTCCCCAGAGGAGGTAGCAGGGAGCAAGATGACTCTTTTTCCCTCCTTGCTCCTCCCCAGAGGAGGTAGCAGGGAGCAAGATGACTCTTTTTCCCTCCTTGCTCCTCCCCAGAGGAGGTAGCAGGGAGCAAGATGACTCTTTTTCCCTCCTTGCTCCTCCCCAGAGGAGGTAGCAGGGAGCAAGATGACTCTTTTTCCCTCCTTGCTCCTCCCCAGAGGAGGTAGCAGGGAGCAAGATGACTCTTTTTCCCTCCTTGCTCCTCCCCAGAGGAGGTAGCAGGGAGCAAGATGACTCTTTTTCCCTCCTTGCTCCTCCCCAGAGGAGGTAGCAGGGAGCAAGATGACTCTTTTTCCCTCCTTGCTCCTCCCCAGAGGAGGTAGCAGGGAGCAAGATGACTCTTTTTCCCTCCTTGCTCCTCCCCAGAGGAGGTAGCAGGGAGCAAGATGACTCTTTTTCCCTCCTTGCTCCTCCCCAGAGGAGGTAGCAGGGAGCAAGATGACTCTTTTTCCCTCCTTGCTCCTCCCCAGAGGAGGTAGCAGGGAGCAAGATGACTCTTTTTCCCTCCTTGCTCCTCCCCAGAGGAGGTAGCAGGGAGCAAGATGACTCTTTTTCCCTCCTTGCTCCTCCCCAGAGGAGGTAGCAGGGAGCAAGATGACTCTTTTTCCCTCCTTGCTCCTCCCCAGAGGAGGTAGCAGGGAGCAAGATGACTCTTTTTCCCTCCTTGCTCCTCCCCAGAGGAGGTAGCAGGGAGCAAGATGACTCTTTTTCCCTCCTTGCTCCTCCCCAGAGGAGGTAGCAGGGAGCAAGATGACTCTTTTTCCCTCCTTGCTCCTCCCCAGAGGAGGTAGCAGGGAGCAAGATGACTCTTTTTCCCTCCTTGCTCCTCCCCAGAGGAGGTAGCAGGGAGCAAGATGACTCTTTTTCCCTCCTTGCTCCTCCCCAGAGGAGGTAGCAGGGAGCAAGATGACTCTTTTTCCCTCCTTGCTCCTCCCCAGAGGAGGTAGCAGGGAGCAAGATGACTCTTTTTCCCTCCTTGCTCCTCCCCAGAGGAGGTAGCAGGGAGCAAGATGACTCTTTTTCCCTCCTTGCTCCTCCCCAGAGGAGGTAGCAGGGAGCAAGATGACTCTTTTTCCCTCCTTGCTCCTCCCCAGAGGAGGTAGCAGGGAGCAAGATGACTCTTTTTCCCTCCTTGCTCCTCCCCAGAGGAGGTAGCAGGGAGCAAGATGACTCTTTTTCCCATGGTTAATTTATTCATATATTCAATTTAGGTAATGACTCCAGAAATCGTAATAAACAAGGTGGAAATGCTTTTATTATTTTCCTTTACTTTGCTTGGAAGGAGAATTACTTTGCATTTAAATTTAGTTGAATCCAAGATACATTTTGTATTCCTTAAGCGGAGCGCAATGCCTCAAGAAAATCGTCAGTGAGAGATACCCCTACACGATGTTTAGGGCACAGTGGTTTATCTTTTGTCCAAAATTCCCCCAAATCTTACTGGGGAATATTGTTAGAAGAGCATTTATTTCTGTTCCTCAAACCTCCACTCCACTGAATGAAACAATCACGCGTGAGGAATAAATTTCTTTTATAATCCTTTACTTTTTTAGGAAGGAGATTTGGAGGGAAGTATATGTCTTAACCATAATCTCTTAATCTTTCCTTTTAAAGTCAAAAGTGGTTACATTTTCAGTAAAACTTCCTCCCAAAGTAATTTTCTTTAAGATGGTCAAGGTCTAGGAAACGGCTGAAAGACTAGACTGCTTATTTATGCCCATAGTGTCGACGCAGTGTAGTTTAGTCTTACCGCTACTTCTTAACCTTTAACCCTCTCAGAGAAAAGTACTTTGGGAGGAAGTCTACCTCATATTACAACCCCTTTTTGAACTTTAAAGGGCGAGTGGAGGATTATGGATGAGAGTGAAACTTCCTCTCTAAATATTCTCTCCAGGAAAGTAAAGGATTATGGACGAAATTTAATCCTCCTTCGCGATTGTTTCATTCAGGGGAGTGGGGGTTTTGGGGGACAGGAATTAAGACTCTTCGAACAATCTTCCCCTGTAAGATGGTGGGGGATTTTTGGCCGAAGATAAACTACTGTGCACAATGGCTCGTGTAGGGGTATCTCCCTCTGCTTTGGGAATGAGCAATGTTCATTGGATTAAACTGAATTTAAATGCAAAGTAAAGGACAACGACCCAGGTTTAACCGCACTCACCTTTCTGGTTCTGCGGCATATTTTTTTCTACAGCTATTTTCTAAATAATATTTTATCACAGGAAGGTGTAAGAGCTTATTGGATTCTAGTCTTTAATTTGCTCTTTGCACCTTCCTTACATCAGCTAAGTTTACTTTCGTTATTTGCGAAAATCTCTATCTTTTTATTCTTCCCTCATGCAGACTTGATATTATATATATTCACGTCCGCTTCATTTATTAATCAACTATTCCATCGTAACTTACTATGAGGAACGACAGATTTACGATAAACGGAGTACAGGTGCTTTTCTTAAAGTTTATTTCCAAGTTCAAAGAAAATTTATTTGAAAGTGTTTCTGCATTTGTCTTTTAGCCAGTTGCTCGCTGTGGTGTATCATTGTTCACTTTCTTTACTACTCCTCAGGCTACCTGTTGATCGAATCAAATATTAACAGTTCATCAGAATGTGTCACGCAGAATCAACATGTATTATTATGGGCTGAACTGTGGGAGTGAGGGTGCTGCTGCGATACCCTCCTACTCGTTCTATATTTTCTTTCCAAATAAAACTTACGGTGCTTACATACATAATGAAATGTTCACAAGGTAACGTTAGCTTTTGGCTTCAGAAAAAAATAAACAAATACTAAGCAAAATAAACTAGTCGTTTAAATATAGAACTCTTACTAAATGATTGCCAATTAAATCTCTACACTTTAAAACGTCACCATAGTGTTATCGAGCGCAGAATGAACTGTCTTTTGAGTCCATCTTTCAGCTTTGTCCGAGCGATTATCAGTTTTTTTTCTAAAATTTCGAGTGCTGTGACAGCAAATGGCCTTGTTTCACTGAGGCTTCTGGAGAATTTGATTATCCATTCAATATTTCTAAATCCTCTTCCGAAACTTCGGCGAGACGAGAAAAAATGTCCCTATTTTGCAGACTATCTTCAACCACTGAATAGTAATGGATGATCGTACAAGATATACCTTAGCCAATCAAAATGCAGTATTGCATTAGTATAATCCGGTAGATTTGTACTAATGATAAAGAGATTACTGTACCGTTGTCAAGCACAATATCTGTTGGTTATTAATTCTTACATAATGATCAAGAGTGATCACAATAAAACGTTTTCATGAAATCATTATGAAGACTGATTGACTTTGTGAATTCTTTTGTTAGAAAACATTTTTGGACCGGGAAATTTCAAAGTTAAAATTGTAAATTTCATTTTCAAAGTTAAAACTTTAACTTTGCAGCAACTATTTACTTCTGCTGGCATGTTGACACGACCTTGTTTCCTTACTTATGATCAACAACACGCTTTGCCTCGATCTGAACCAGTAGGGAAGAAATGACTTGCATTTAATGTCTTTTTTTAGGTTTTCTGAACTGTACAAATCTTAAGAAAGAAACTGACATATTCATTTCCACTTGTCTTATTCGCATCCTTGGATGGGCCGTGGCTCAATATTTCTCTGCAAACTGAAGTCGAGTGATACAAAACTTAAGCCCTGCTCCGCTGTGTTAATACTTGGTTGGATTATCGCTTACAGAAAACAGCACCTCTTGTCAAAGATAGCTTTTATGTTTTTGGTATCCTTAAAGGGACACAGTCGGCTTTGGGACCGCGCTGACCTGGACACTAGTTTTCTCACTTTGAAAAAGTTCACCTCAACCTGAAATCAAAGATACTCGTCGAGTACATCTAGAAATCCGCTTCAATCTTCGCAGTGTTTTGCTTGATTTTCGATCGTTTACTGAAAAACCTGTTTTTGAGTGGGCTTTTGCTCATCCTATGTTTTGTATCATATTTGGTTAAAAACAGTATGGATTGTGTCTCTGTGATATGCAAATTAACTATGAAATCAGATGGTATCTAATGAGCATGTACTCCAGCAGACTGTGTCCCTTTAACTTTTAATAGGGTACCACTGATTCATGCTTCAAAAGTATTGATATTATTGATAAAAGAACGTAAAACCGAAAAATCAAAAACAAAGCCTCTCCAGTCTTTTCAAGGTACTGGACGTTTTTTTAAGCTTTTCGAAATATATGAACTGATTATGTCGTTCTCAAACCTTTTTATCAGCCTAGCGTTTTTGTCAGTAGTCCGACATCACTAAGTCGAATTACATCCTTTACAGGGACAGGATCCGGTATTTCTTTTTTTATTAGGTTACGTCGGTCCTTGCAAATTGACCTTGTGTTTTCACTGCTTACCAAAGCGTGGCTTATTTAACTATCAGAAACCATAGTACACTTGCCTGCCAAGGAGTTGAAAAACAAATATTGCTTCGGAAACAACATCAAAACTCGATCTGCTATTACCGACCAGCTAAGAAATAGACTTACAAATGCGAGGTAAAAATACAACCTTTAGCAGCAATGATGTGAAATGATTTCCCGCTGCAAATTATTAACGACCTGTTAACATGTCCACGACTAAATTTCCTCACGGTTACGTGTTTGATTCTCGGTTCCAGTTTCTTATAGGTCATCGATACAATTTCAAGCATATCCTTAAGACAGTTGCATTTGTTCAAATCATAGTTAACAGAGGGAATGGTTAAGGATCCCAGCAAACATCAAAAAAGCAAACAAACAGGCTAAGAGTTATGTTGGAAGGTCTTTGACCCTGTACATCTTTTTGTTTTATGCTCCTAGACTGTGCATGAATTACGTAATCGCAATGTTTCTATTGGTTAGCTGTATGAGCACACATAACAACTTTTTGTATTTTTCCAGATTTTGTGCAGGGTCAACCTCCCTCCCCCGCCCCAAACAGCCAACAAAAACATACAACAAAGAAATTTGCCATGATTCATAATCATTTCCCTCTATTAACCATGTTCAAATGTATCGTGTTTAAGTACTTTCTTATCTCACTTTAATTATTAATTGCCAATGCGTCTCGAAACAGTATTTAGGTCAATGCTCTTTCCAGTATCTTGATAAAGTGAAAACATTGGAAACTGACGCAGATCAATATAAATAACTAAACTTGGTAACTCCTTGTTAAAACAATCAGGGAACGTTTTGTTGTGTCAATTAGTTCACTGCTTTTCTTGACGCTCCTGTGGCAAACAAGCACACTCAAAGGTGTTTTATGAATTTTGGTGTACTTTTCTAAGCTCAAATCCATGTTTTAGACATTTTTATGGTTTTTACAAAGTCTTAATTAAGAAAAAAAATTGAATCGTCATATTTTTTAGTATTTTCAAACTTTTTGACATATTTGCAAATTTTGAAATCCAAGATGGAGGTCCTTTTTAAAAGCACGATATCAGTTTTACCTGACAAGTTATTGCACGAAACTTAACATTTCTAGATGATTTATCACCACATACTGCATATATGTTTTATTACTATACCGCATTTATAATTTGATGAACATGGAAAGAGACGCTCTCAGTTAACCTTCACCCTTTGCAGGTTCTAAAATTTGTTTCATTTTTAAGAACTCCATATAAGAGATAAAAAGGATAGACGAATATGATTAAAATTCAAAAGGTTTGTTCAAAAGTTCCAAAGCAAAAATTAAACCTTAATGATAATTATGTCTTGAAACCTTTCCTCAGGAATACTGCTTGTAAATACTTCTTGTAAAATCACGGTTCCTGCACTAAGTGAGACTAGTTTCTAACTTCTGATAATAACGTTTTCCAATGCAATAACTTTGTACTAATCTTCCTTATGTCGAATCGATGTAAAACTTTTACACTGAGTTGCTAAAATGAGCTTAGATCAGGAGCCATAATCGGGGACGGAGGCCGTAAGCACGCGCCATTTCTAGTATTGGGGCTGTCCCTATGATATGGGACAATTTTTCTATTTTTAGAACAAATTGCGCCATCGTGTGCGGAAAGCGCGCGTACACGCTGCGAGGATTTTTGCGGTTGTAGCGCGGGGGCAATGGCATCCGAAATTCCAGACATGTTTTATGCTTTTGGCCCACAACTCAATACGTTTATGTGTGTTGGAATTTTGCTCAAATATTTTCGTCGTAAGCTGCTCCAATTCGACTGAAGTAAGGCAGTGTCGAATTTAGGTATGTCCCGTTTTATATCATTCAGACCAAGTTGTGTTCCGCTGCTTCTTTTACAAGAGTTCCACATTACTCCACTATAAATTTCACATATGCTGAAGATTAACAGCTTTTCCGTAACACAGCAAAAAAACTAGTTGGAAAAATTTGGATATTGCAGCGTTTTAGGACTTCAAAGTTTCCCTCCTCTTGCCACACGCTTGGGGGATTTCGCCAGAGTCTATCGCCACCGAAAAGTAGTAAACAATTGCAAGTTTGCATTTCGCCTGAATTGTAAGTAACACTTGATATTTCATCAAGGCCCAATAAGTTTACGTCTGTAGACACGGCTAGGCTTTGTTTGTGTAAAAATTCAATAAATTGTCTGTTGTCGATGAATAAGAGCGCCCGCCGATCCGTGTTTTTTGCAGTCAGTAAACATGACAAATTGGACTTCCGCAATAATATCTCTAGTTTTTAAATATGTTCAAGGTTGATAAATGTTTGAGAACATATTAAACTGCTTAGCTGAAAATATGTGAATACAGCAGGAATAATCAGCAAAGTTACGATGACGCTTTCTTTAATCAACTCGAATAACGATTTCGATTTTGTTGGCTGAGTTATCAAAACTCCTTGTCTATTTTATTTTCGCAGCTGTGTAAAATTTCACTACGTTGAAGAAACACACGTGATAGTAGCCTTTTGGCGTTAGTGAAAATTGTTGCAGAATCGCAGCACAAAAGATAACGAAAGAAATCTTTGTCAAGATTTGTTGCCAATTAGCTACAATTGAAAACACAGACTCGGACTTTAAAGTGCACGCCCTGGAGCTACTTGTACGCGTCAGAAGTTCCTTCCAAAACTTGCCAAACGAGCAGAAATAATAAGAAACTATCAAAAACAGGTTTTGGTTATGATTAAGCACTGTTTGAGAAATTCACAAATTACCTCGATACCAGAGTAGAGAGATTTCTTACATAAACTTTATTCTTTAGACAACATCCACGCGAGAACCCATGACATGTGCGTGGATCCGCGCGGATGTATGTCCGAGTCAGGGTGGCGCAATTTGTTCTAAAAATAGCAAAAGTGCCCCATATCATTAGGTGCGCGCAGATCCCGAGACTTACGGTCTCTGTCCCCGGTTATGGCTCTTGCTTAGATTGAAGATTGTTTATTTTTTACGGAAAACGACATTCCAAGGAAGCGGGAAACTGCGCGTGCAGCAATTAACATACTATGTAAATTCAAAGCTTTCTAAAGTTTTCGATTCTATTTTATCTATTTTCCATTTCACTATTACATTTCATAAGTGTAAACAGTAGTTTTGATACCTTTTGACCTGTGTACTTGTTTTATTTATCTATTTTTCTCTGGGTCCATTTTTATTTATTTATTTATTTATATATTTTTATTATTTTTTTTTTTTGCTGTTTGTTTCAAAATGTTTCGACCATTACTTCAGTTTATCATTACAGCTACCCTGAGAGACTAGCGTCACATATTTATTCTAGCTGGAATGTTATTTGTTTGCTGTTTGCTTGAATACTGACACAAAAACTTTATTCACATGCAACAAACTGTTGTTTTCTTGAGAAAAAGAAAATACTCAAACTACACTTTGAAATCTATGTCAGTGAGACATCGCTACATCGAAAACATGACATTTCTCTAAAGGCTTGAGCCCACTTGTGCCCGGACACATGCAAGTACGTATCGAAACTAAACAACGCTCGTAAATATTTTCAGCCACCTGTTCTCTGTTCTAAACGTTAATTTTCCATGTTAAATGGTGTAGCAAGACACTAATTTGCCCTAGGCGATGATATTTTTTCATTCACCTCCATGTTTAACACTGCACTTATATCAGTTACACAGACGAAAAAGTAGTGCATGTTTATATAGATTGATCAAGCTTCGAACATTGATGACCGAAAAATGATCGTGTTTGGCAAAGCGCAATTAGAATTGTCCTGCCGATAAAGTCATGAGCTCTATCAGTCGTTATAAATTAAGTTGCTGTTCGTTCTTGAATGCCTGACAATACTATTTTAAAACACATTTGATTTTGAGTAATTCCTTCTCTAAATGAATCGCCTTTAAAGTTCATTTGCGGCCTCGTATAAGGAAAGCATTGTTCGCACTGCAAATTATCATTGTACTATTAAACTGGAATTGTTCTCGTAAATTGTCGTACATGCTTCTCTGTCTGCAGCGTAAGTGGATCACTTCCTTAAATCTTCGTTCGCAAAGCCAAGCCGAGAGTAAGCTGAAATGCTACGTTAGAATCTTTGTTTTTCACAATGTTTATTTCAAAATAAATTTGTAACAATTACTAGTACCACCACCACGTTTTTATTCTGTTAAATTTGAATTCAAAATGTTAGGAAAAAGCACTTCAATTTTGCATTGCGGAGAATATTCTGCCGTTTCAAGTTGTCCTTTAAAATAATAAATTGCGATGTTCAACCTTCCACTTCAGTCTCGTACTCCAAATATTAATTTTCCCAATTGATTGTCATACATTTCTTTTGTTGTTAGTTTATGAATTTGGTAACATTGCCTTTGTAACATACTTGACAACGCAACGAGGTACGATGTTATATTTTGATCACTCTTGGACTGAATCCGTTAATGGTAAACGACTAGAGAAACAAGAAAACGACTTATCTGAAGTAAGATATTTCCAGGCCAGGGTCCAAGAGCCAGTACACTGCTATCCAAAATGACTACACATTTCTTTGAAAGGGCATTAAACCTAGAAAGAAAGGAAACATCAACAAAATAGCTGGTTAATATTGATTGTATCACTTAACACTTACTGTTTTCACAATGTTCTTACGAAGGTTATAATAATTAACACCAGCATGTTTTATTCTGTAACTTTGATTCCATTAGGTCACTGGACAAGTCTCCAATCTTCAAGTAAAATTCTTCTTACTAGTTACAATATATCCTGATTCCAATATTTTCTCTCCAACTGAAATGCTTATAACAAGGGTCAGGAAGGCATTTACATGGTCAGACTCTGATCACTCTTTGGACTGAAACCGTTCAATGGTAAACAGAGAAGAAAACGACTTACCTGAAAAAAGGTGTTTTGCTGGCTGTCAACTTGAACCAGGCTTCGAGAGCTTACACTCTTTGATCCAGCATGGCTACACTTTCTATTGAAACGATGTTTGCATTCAACCTGGTGATAAAAAGAGCAGAAAACAACAAATTAAATTACTTTTCAACGATTATCGGATCTCCAGTTGTGTTAATTTCGAATATTTGCCCCTAAATACACATTTACAGTGCTTTTCTAAAGCATTACTTTATTAAAATTGATGAACAAATCTCTCGCAATCGTGTACTTTTAAGAATTCGTTCGGACATCAGAACAATTCCTCGTTGCCCAACCGGTATGTAAGAGTTTATGGGTTCGAATCCCGTCACGGACGGAGATGTTCAATTCTTTGTCCCAAACTCACCACACGATCAAAATTTCATCTTTCACTACTCCCGATTAGATTTCTCTACAGGATACTTGGAATGACACAGTTATTAAAGTGGTCGACGACAAATTCAAGTAAAATAAGGAAAGGGTGAACTTATCTGAATTAAGATTTTTCCAATATGTCATATATAGTGCACCAGCGTTCAAGAATTACACACTGCCATCCAAAATGGCCTCACTTTCTCTTCAATATCCGAGTTCACCTGGCAAAAAGGGAGATTAAACATAAAACGAACTATTTTTTTCATCAACAAATTCGAGACGTGTTTATAAATTTAATAACAGGCAATTCTGCAGTGACTTCTTAAAGCAGGTATCAATACTGTACGGTAAAATTATTTAAGAAAACACTAAATTTTTGTTGGCTGGCAAATCTCAAACAAACTTCCTGGTTCTGCCGAGGACATTAAAATAGTTAAAGATTTTCTCTGCAAGATACTTTAAAATGTATTGACATGGAAGGAGATTTTATTAACTTTAGACTGAGACCGAAAAAAAAAGGAAAATTTGAGGTGCTGGACTTATTGTAGAGAAAAAGCGTTTCCAGCCATTAGCAAGTAGTGAACTACTGATTGAAACCACCGAGTCCAAGAGCTAACGAAGTTGTTTTTCTTGCATTGGCGAATTTTCAGTCCTTCGTTTCATAAATTTTCCAGAGACCAAGTGAGGCAAGGTGCAAATAAATTTCTAACACCGGCAAAAAATATTTTATGAACGTTACTGCTGAGCTTTGGTGGTACATTTAGACAACATTTCTCAGTTAATGAATAGAAAACTGCGAAGATAATATCTGGTCTATCTGAACCAAGATGTTTGCAATACTTACATTGTACCAAAGAACATTAGAGCCACGCACTGTCGTACAAAATGGTCTTGTTTTCTCTCAGCATATCTTTTTTAAAACCTGCATGAAAAAGAAAAGAGGAAGCTTTGATACACTGACTTTTAAAAACTGCGTTAGGCTTAGGAATTTGGTCAAAAAAATGCAGAGCTAGCGGTTCACAGAGACATTTAAAGCATAAATACTATTCAGGCAGCGTTTAAACGCACAAAGCAGTATAAAGTTATTATTTTTTTGCTACATGAAGACAGTTCATTTGGTTATTTCCCTCAGGATGTTCTCTACATAATAAAAGAAAATCAATTATTTTCTTCCTTGGACTGATACTGTAAATGGTATAAGACAGAAGAGTTAAGAAAATGAGAACGAACTTATCTGACTATAAAATCTTTCAGATGTCGTCTACTTGCATCGAAGCGAAGGGTAAAACACTACAATCCAAAATGGCTGCATTTTCTTTCAATGCACGTGCACTCGTTCAACCTTGGAAAAAAGAGAGCAAATGTCAATAAATGAAGTAAATCTCCTTTATTCAATAGAACAGTCTTGTAGTTGTACGATGTTGCTATTTTCAGACATATTACATTGTATTCGCTAGCCTGAAATCAAGAGAGTAGAGAAATGCATTTTATAGTGGTGACTGGCTTTCTTTTCGCTCAGAAAATTTACTGAGTACAAACGTGTTAGGTCTGGGATTCTGGTGGTATATTGTATTTCGATCAATCTTGCTCTGAATTAAATCGTTTACCAGGAAAACGACGAACAAATGACAAAACTACGATGTACTTATCTGGAATCAGTCATTTCCTGTAGTCAACTACCAGGTTGCGCTAGAGCCCAAGAACTAGAACAAAAAAATCATAAAATTGCAGCAAGGGTCAAACTGAACCATAGCAATCAATTTATAGTGATAGCTATCTTAGTCAGAATTTTTAAATCAGACTTTGCAACAAGGTCAGATCATACTTGTAAAATAAAGATAAAGTAAAACCTAGAATTTATCTGAAATTGGAGTTGATCGCAAAATGAAGAGACTGATAAGGAGAGAACGTAGCTTCAAAGCTGAACACGGCTGCTCACAATAGACTACGAGTAGTCCCTCTTTCACTTAGTCCGTCGTGCGTGACGCGAAAGAAATTCGCGAGAAAAAAATGGCCGCACGATATCCTAGGGGCTAGGAGCGCGCAAAAGGAGGGACTACCGCCTAAGCCCAAGGGTTTGCCCTTTCACGGCCGAGTGATTTTTCGGTGTAGGATTTCTCATCTTGACGTCCTCTTATTTTCGCCTGTTATCAATAGCCCAGGGAGATCTGAATAAAATTGCTCTACTCTACTCTTCAAGTAGCCAGGCAAAAACATATGCCGTGAGAAGTATATCTTCGTTCAGTGTTCGTTCAGCGAAACTGCCAAAGAAGTTTTAAACTGAAGACGGCGAATGAGGCCTCTTGTAAGGATTTTCGCTGCGTCTAAAAGTTATTGCGAAAATTTCAACAGAGTTTCAACCGAGAATTTACATTATCCATTATCCATTATACATAGGAGATCATCCAACTGCGGTGAAATGTTTGCCGATAGCAGCGGAAAATTTCAGGTGAATGTCCGGTTTCAAGTGAGAGTCCCGATCAATCTTTCAAATGGGCGGCAGAAAGGCCAAGTTCAGTGAATTGATATTCGCTGACTTAGACGATGCTGTTGAGCGGCGAAATCACTAACACGCTCGCAGTCGGGTTGGTGGCAGAAAGCTTTGCCAAACAAAACACTGGATGAATTTAAATCTTTCCAAAGCCTGTTGGCAGATTCGCAAGAACATCACGGCTTGCGAAGCGCGATTCCAACGCTTCGATTTGCTCTGGTACCGCTTCGATTTGCTCCGGTTCCAAAACATTCCTGCAAGACGTCACAGGTATCTCGAATGTTGACAATTCGTTGTCAACGCGCCTAACATAAGCCAATCATATTTTTGCGTTGTGAGAGCAACGCATATAATTCAAACTCTTGGGCTTAGGCGGTAGTCCCTCCTTTCGCGCTCTCCTCGCCTCCAGGATTTCGCGCGGCCATTTTTTTCTCGCGGTTTTCTTTCGCGTCCCGCACGACGGACTAAGCGGAAGAGGGACTATTCGTAGTCTAGCTCATAATGGTTACATTTCCTTTGGGTTCCCCTCTGTTCGTTTAATGCCAGAAGGAGAGAGGAAACTGTCAAAAATATATCACCTTTGAGTTTGAGGTCTTATCAGTCGGTCAATCAGTTTGGTAGTTAGAAACCGGCCATATAACATCGGACAATATCGCCTGCATTAACAAATTTCTTAATGTTCTCTTAGGATTATTTTCTCGCCAGAATTCAACGCAAGTTTGCTCAAAATTGGTTCCATTCGTCAAGTAATTTCTGATTTCACGAAAATGTGAACAATTATGAAAACATGAGGATGAATGAAGAAAAGCCACAATACAATTATAACTCAAATCTGCCTTTATTTCTAAAATTCTAACTAAATATTTTGATATTACTTACCCGAAAATGTATCAGAAATCAATCGTGCGGCGAAGGACAAGGATGGCTGTATAACATCTCAACAAAGTCGCTCTCAAAGTAAAACCGACTAAATTAAACTCCAATTAAAACATTCACGAGCAGTAAGTTCAGCGGTTGTATGGAAACAAACTGTTCCTGCATGAGAAAAGAATTTAAATTCTCAGGGAATATTATTGACGTAACTTTAAAACTGTTCAGTCAGATCTTCATACCCTTAGCAACTCAGAGCATCGGAACAATGGACAACAAGCCGGGTCTAAAACACAGGTCACATTCCACAGGTCAAGAGTAGAAATCCTTACTCTACTGATGAATAACTATGCCAAAAGTTTCCCCTCGATCTAAAACAACATTTACGCAGAGTGCTAGGGCTAATTAGGGCTAGGAGACTGAATCTTGGTGCTGTTTATTTATCTGCAACACAGTGACTCTGTACTCTGACTTGTGGAATGTGACCTGCAGTTCAGACCCATCGTGGACAACATTAAACAGTTACAAATACGACGAACAAGAGAGCTAGTATTTCTGAAATGTGGTATTTAGTAAGAAACTTTCAAACCTGCTATTCCGATGTGCTTGTCTAAACGAACTTGGTAATTCTTTATTCCGAAAGTTTCACACCCTCCCAGTATTCAACAATTTCTTCACTGTGTGGACGTAAAGAATTGCTCAACGAACTGGTTATACTAAACCACTTAACTGCGGAAAAGGGCAAGCGTAGCGAAACGAGGCGAAAAGCGAACAAGGTCAAGAAATGCAAAAACGAAAGCGTATACTTATCTGCGAAGGGGAGCACATCGACGAAGATACTGGTTCACCTTCGCAACACACGACGCTCTCTGACACTAAAATGAACGGGATGTCCTTTGAGACTTCCTTACATACTTGATTAAAATTCATTCCACCCACTAGAAAAGTGTTTGCTGCATCAGAATATTTCATTGAGATTTCTGTGCGTCAAACAATAGAGCATACAATGATATCAATAAAAAAATATCGAATAAAGCACGCACTCAGTCGCCAGTTATTTTCTTCTACAAAAGCACAGGTATTTCAAATGAAATTCGTTGAATAGTTTTCAAGAAGTTGACTCTTGAAGTCCTTTGTGATATCACTTAAAACCCCAAGGAAAGACTGAACATGTGTCTTCGGGAGCTTGAAATTCATCGCCGCGTTTTAAATGCACAACGTGTCTTATTCTCAATTGTGGTGGCATTTTACAGAGCCAAGCCCTGAAAACTAAAGGTGTCAGGTGTTTACCATGACAGGCACGGAAGGCAGTGCTCGGACTATTCGGTGACAACACTGGGACTCTAAAATTTTGTAAAAGCAAAAAATATAAACATATCAAAAATAATTCTGATAAATGTATCTAACATCAGTTCTGTCTTGAATTCCAAACATGATTTGTTACCCACAATGCAAGGATTTGAGTTAGAGACAAAACTAGAGGTCCAGAACAATGCTTTTCTCTGACTTTCCCCTGATAAAAATAACATTTCTCTAACCAAATAAACAACAGACATAGTAACGGTTTTTAGCCTGCCCTCAGGGGCAGCCCTCCTTTCCGCCCATTCATTATGACTGACAAGTTTTTAACAAATCCTTTTTTATAGGGAAAATGTCTTTTTCCTGACCATTTCCTGACCTTTAGCAGGGTGTCTAAAAAAACTCGATTAGCGAATAGTGCAGTGGTGAACAGTCATGGATAGTGTCGAATAGTCGTCAATAGTCACCGCTTTAGTTCAGCACTGATCTGGGTTCGTTGAAACTGATCACGTGAAAAAAAAAAAAAAAAAAATAAAGTAAAATAAAATAAAATACGAATGTGAGGTAAGTGCTCTGTGATTAGTTTATTAGCTGAAAAGACACAAACGACCTGCTCTGATAACCGGTTATAAAAACAACAACATCTAAGCTACATCTTGCGTTAATTAATTATCCAAACCGGTGGCCAAAGTATATGATGTAAGCAAGTATGTCAACATACATAGTTTGGGTCAGCGGTTTATTATCAAAAGGCTCGGAGCCATTCCTGTAATTAACGTCATGTTGCAGGCAGGAGTAGGCAAAATTTCCTATTTTCTTGTCAAAAGTTTACACAGTTGTGGAGAATACACATGGCTATACTGCATATGACCTGAATGGAGGGTAAAAGTGTTTCTTCAAGGCTGTCTACGAAAGACGAATGGACATCTCAGGTAGGCTGCCAGGAAGATACATTTTCATTTATAAGCAGCTTTTTTTTTTTTTTTTAAAAAAATAAACTACTTAGTAGCTGAAGCTTATATATGGTATGTATTTTCCTAATATGAGTGTTTTGAATTATATGCAGATTGCAGTGCAGCCGTTGGATGATATTAAGTTAAAGGGCTCGCTACGCGCATTGAAGGATTTAGTTCAGACACCGCTTGGAACAAATGGAAGGTAATTTTAAGTTCTTACATATAAAATCCCTAACTATATCAATGTAAGCGTAAATTTATTGTAATAAAATAAAACACTCAATTCGGATTGGTCCTCCCCACGTTTTAGTGGTCATTGTATTTAATTTGTTACTTGCATTGTAGCTTAGCCAATAACATGCTGTCAATCATGTTTACTGTAGTGTCGGCTGACACTATAGACCGATATATTGACCGATATATTGACCGACACTCAGCCAATACAAGGCTGATACAAGGCCGATACCTGGCTGATGTATCGACCGAGTATCAGTCATTATATTGGTCAACAGTATCAACCTGCACCACCTAATGTAAACATGATCCCATTTTGTTAATATCCCAGGTAATGAAGGGTTTAGTCTGCTAGATACCCTGGTCCCTGGGGTTTTCTTTCTTCTTCTTCTATCACAAAAAGCCATATTTGTGGTGGTCAAAAAGAGTGTAAAAAGACATGTACTTCAGGGGACAAATTCGACCATTAGGATATGAAGAGAGCAAGAAAACCTCTGGAATCAGGGTATCTTCTCCAAAGACCTAGCAATAAATAAAGTTTGCTGATTCATGACCTGTATTTGACTGATTTGTTAATGTACATTGATGTCAAACCCAGGAGAGGGGATCCTAGCCATATGTGAGAATTTGACGTCTACTACACATCATCCCACCCCTTCAATTATTTTAAATACATGACATTTGTACATGTGGGGTCCGGGCGTGAGGGTAGGGATGCTTGACTTTGTGAGAGGAGTACTGGGCTTGAAGCCTAACAATATGTAATTGTTGGATCATCTTGGGAATAAAACCCATGACAACTGTTGGAAGGGAAGGGTTTGTTTTCCGTTATGCCTCAGTTAATTTATAACTGAAGGTAGATAAATATCCATTCTGCCAGCTAGGTGGCAATGGAATCTAGTGTCACACTGTACAAAGTAATAGCTGTACAGATACAACAATAATTTCATTCAATACTTTTCACTACAATACATTTGTCTTTATTTTAAAAGCATGTGAAGTTTCCCATCTTTATACTCGTCTGATACTCAGGTTGAAGTTCTTCCAGTCATCCTCTGGTGGTCATGTGACTGTAACATCAACATCAGGCAAGATTCTTCACAGCTTGTCTGGCTTGTCACACCCCATACCAAGGTTGATACCATCTGCTGTGAAGGGCCATCTTGAAGGCTACAGTGATGGTGGTTTGAGAACAGCACTTCTCTTACTAAGGTGCCTATTAATCTACATGTAATTGCATTTCATCTATCAACACATACAACACATTGCATCCATCCATGAAGCGTAACAAATTAAGCACACAGTTTTACTTTTCAAACGTTTCAACAACATGCACCATGACTGGTACAAAGGAATTTTAAAAGAGAGATTTGTCGCGTAAGATTTTAAATTTAAATTTATCTATGACATAATTTTTTATAATATCAATTATTAAATTCTTGAATTTATGAATTTACTTCCATTTTCAACAATGTTATATTGTTATATTTTTTATTGTAAAAAAATCATTTTAATTTTATGTACTTACATTTTAGCTAGGTTGTATTTTCTTTGTTTACTTGTTTATCAATTAATTTATATTTATGTTACTTACTTTAAGAGTGGGCTTCCTGCAAGGCAGGTTTATGGCTAAGCGCAGTTGGTACTATAAATATAGAATTGTCTTATCTACATTGAAAGTTTTGTCCGTTATGTATCACATGCAAAAATGTTAAATTATACTTCTCTTTCAAAGATGAAACTAGGAAGATGAAAGTCCCATATTTGGTACAGAACATGTACAAAAAATGTAATGTAGTTGGAATGATTGCAACAACAGCTTGCTCACACCTTGGGTTTAACACCTTAAAAAAAAGGTGGGAAGAAACGCTTTGAAAGTAGAGAGTTGTATGAGACCTCATATAATCTTGCAGTTATAGTCAGGGACCAAATCTGCTAGTTTATCTCTTTTTGTAGAAAACTGTTACTGGTAATTGTAGAGGTGTGCATAGATTTATTGATCCTTATTGTTTCTCTGTTATAGTCTGATACAGTCATCCCTTGATCTGCCTGTCCCAAGAGCCCTCATCACTCAGATCAGTCAACATTCACTGGAAGTCATTACCAGTCACCTACAGTCATGTCGATGGAAAATGAACATTGATATTGGTAACATGAAGACCATGCTGTCCATTGTAAACAGCATAATTGGAACAAAGCCTGCTTGTCGTCTGAGTGAATCTGAGAAACAGTATTTAAGTGTGCTCGTCATCAAGGTACAGGATTTAATATTTTTTGTGTGTTTATCTAGTGGTGGATACATGTTCAAGGTGCCAATGCACTCACTTAAGTACAAGTTTTTATTAATACCTCAAACATGACTTACACAAGCTAAAGAGATATAACTACCCAGGCCAGTGCTTCAATCATTGAATGTTTGTTAACATGCTATATGGTGGCTTTACTAATAGACTCAAACTTAGAAAAACACATGTTTGATGTGAAATTTGACTCTGATCAGGGATGGTAACAAGAGGACGTAAGTGGTGTTAACTTGTGAGAATCGTTACAAGCTTATTGCATGCAAATTATAAAGAAAATCTAATGACTTTATTTTCTACAAATAAACAAAACCGATTTTAAAGGCCTGTTTATATTTATTCATGTTGCCATGGCAACGGCACATTCGTCAGCTTAACCATCAAAGAACCAAAGTTTGTGTTGTAAACTTGCTTGCTGCCATTTTTGGCGACCGAGGGATCAAGGGTTTTAGAGAAAAAGATGAATGAAACAAAGGAATCAAAAACTGTGTTCAGCCACCTTAAAGTGCACCTAACCCCCAAATTTTTTTTCGCTAAAATGAATCCACCTACTGTTAAAACTAATTCGGCGAAAAAATTTTTGAATTTGGTTGAATCCTCAATTTGCTCTGGCCCGCCGAAAACGCGAAAATCGCCCTAAATCGGCGCCACTTTGTTTCACGACCGAGTTCTGGGGGGAATGGGTCCAGCGGCAGTTGTGACGTCTACCCAGGAACGAAACGTGTTTCGCCGCTAGTCATTTCACTGTAGTGGCTGTGTTGCTCGTGAAGAATTTGCAGCTAAAATGCCTACGAGGTGTGTTGCAGGCGGTTGCAGCAACACCCCAGACTTAGAAAATGGAATAGCGCTTCACTGTATTCCATATTTTGGTGACGATCGGCCACAAGCGAAAAAAAGACGAAAAAACGTGGGTGGACTTTGTAAAGCAAGAGAGAGCGAAATGGGAGCCTTCGAAGAACTCGGCCATCTGTTCAGTGCACTTCAAGCCAGAAGATTTCCACCTCAGGTATGAAGTTTATATCAGAGTCATTTGAATAAAAACTCATCTCTGACTCTGAGGAGGAAGACATCTTGATCTTCTAGCGAAAATTTGGGCGTTTTAGAGCTAAAATATGCAAAAGCGAGTATTCTACACTACGACGTCCAAAGAAAGCAAAGAGAAATGACTGAGGGCTGTTCTATTCGTTACCTGGGTAGACGTCACAACCTTGCTCGACCCAGACTCCCTAAAACGCGGTCGTGAAACATCTCGAGCACGACTTTGGCGGGCCATAGAAAATTGAGGATTCAACCAAATTCAAAAATGTTTTCGCGGAATTAGTTTAAACAGTAAGTGGATTCGTTTTAGCGAAAAAAAAATTTGGGGGTTAGGTGCACTTTAAGCCTCGCGGAGCCAAGTTAGAATTTTAATATATCAAAATTGGCCTATTAACAACAAACATAGCATAGTCGGATCAAAATTCCTTTCAGGTGCGTGTTTTTCACAATTCAAAGCACATAATCGTAACGTGGGATGCATTTCTTTTGTTCAAAGCATAATTCTCGTGGCTGTAATGAATTTTAATGTGGGTATATATAAAGAAGTGTAGAATGACACACCCATTTTAGCGTCGGTTGCCGTTGCATTGAAGGCAAGGGCGAAGCCATCTTAGTCGCTGTGCTCCCCTCAGGCAAGTCCATGTTTTCTTTATTTATCGCCGTTGAATTGAAGGCAAGGGCGAAGACATCTTAGTCGATGTGCTTCCTTCAGGTAAGTCCACATTTTCTCTAGCTAGTTACGAGTCCTAGCTCTTTCCCTCGTCTTTCAATTTGATCATTTAATGGTATAATAAAACTTTCCTCAATGCTGTGAAAGCTTCGAGGTGCATGTGTTTTTCCTTGACACCGAAGACTGTATTTAGGCGAAGTTGAAAAACCGAATAGCAAACATTTCTCTTGTGAGTAACTGAATGGATTATTTTTAATAAAATGTTTGTTTACAGCTTGATAATCTGCTTGGTTTGCCGTTTGACTTTGTCATTCGCAATTTGTTTCGTCACCTCGGAGCGCTACCATGTACACTCTTTTTAACTGTTATACAAACAGAAAATTCCAACCGCCTTTGCCTTTGCTCTGATACGAAGAGAACAGTTATGTAGTTATATCAGAACCTATAACTAATCTTCAGTTCGTTCCCACTGCAGTGCACCACTTTGTTGGTAGTCGTTTAAAAGTGTTATTCCTCATTTTGAGGGAGTTTTGTTACGTGCAAGGCCGATAGACGTCCGTTAACTGATACTAATACTCAATCAAGTCAGTTTTGCTTGAGTTAACACGCGAAAAACTTAACCATGACTTTCCTGTTTGTTCACAAGAATTGACCACAGGCAGCAAAGTTGTATCCAAAGGAATTGAATTGGAGTGACAGGCGTCATTCACCAATTCAAATGAAGTGTAGCACGACCAGCTATGGACTCCTGGCAAGTTTCATGTTGACGACAACTCCGTTGAAGTTCAGATAAGTGAATCACAGTTGTCGCTAGATTTTATTTAATATAATCCTTTGAAGTTTTGCAGCTAAGTCCAGTTTAGGGGCATTCAGACGTAACATTAGAACCGGTTTGCAATTTAATAAAGAATGTGATCGATTTCAAAATGAGTGCATGTCGCTGGTAATTTTGTATGCCTTGGTGCTGAATGTTTCGTAATTTTAATGGACGAGTCTCGTGTTTGGACGTATTTTTGCTTAAAATTAACAAACATTTATCTTACAAATACAGGAAATCGAGTACCGAGTCTAAGATCTTACGATTTGGTGGCACTAAAGTTTTACTGTTTTTTTTTCTGTTTGTTTGTTTGTTTTTTTTGCTTTTTTTTTACATAATCCATTCGTAGAATGCTTCAGTTCATCGTCCTGCGATCGTGTTTTTCTGTTGAAAAAAATAATTTTTTGAAATCCATAGCAAGAATCTAAGAACTTCTAACTTATTGACTACACTGGCAAATTCGTTTATTAATTCTAAAAAAAAAAATTATCTGAGCTGAAGCTAACTGACAAGCCTATAGGCGTAGTTCAATGAGGAAAATGAGCGCAGGAAAAGATTTGCAAGCTCGTTAGGCTAGCTATATTGTTATTTGTTCGCCAACATGAGAGCAATTGGCTTTTGAAACAAAGAGCTGTTTGGTTGTACAAAAATTGAATTCAAAACAATTGACGTCAATGTCTGCAAGCAGTGAATATTGCTCTTTATCTCTGATCCGTTGACAGAAAAACTTATTGCCAGAATGTTGTCATGGAAATCAAACGCAGATGAATCCGATGGATTGACCACACACTTCCCAAGGTTGCCTAGAGGCGGACACCAACTGGCAACAGCGAACCTGGTTGGCCAAAAACCACCTGGCGCCTGTCATGAGCTCAATGAGGAACAACATATCGTACAAAATAGAGATGTAGATGGATTGTGGCTGCCTTGTGTCCCACAGAGAACGAAGATGATTAATTAAAAAAGTAAGTAAATCTCGTTATCAACCTTACAGCAAGTCTTTTATCGTAAATGGCGGCTGTCCTTCATTATCAACTCATTCTTACGCTACCAAGTTGAATAGAAATACATGAAAGATGAAGAGTTGTTCCAAATCGATTGTCTTAATTTGTGACGGCCATTTATTATGGTTCAACTTTCTGACCACAACATGCCAACAAGTTTTTGGAGTGAGCAAGTTATCTGTCCATGAAATAATCATAAGCAAACCTAGGTGATTAAATAACTAAAGTTGCTGCCGTTTGCTCTGCTATCTCCAGGATGACCAAAGATGTGTTAAAGGACAGTTCACGAGTTTCTGGATTTATTCATCAACCTTAATTAATTGAATTTCATCAACGTTTACTGAATTTTGGATGGCAGTGTGCAGAGCTTCACTTCTAGCGTACGATCGATGACTGTTGGAAAAACATCTCAGCTCAGATAAGTAGATTATGGTTTTCCTATCTTTACACTCCAAGAGTGTCAAAAATCTTGATTCTGATTGTAAAATTGATAGGTTTTCAAGTTTCGTACCATTGCTGCATATAAGCGTACGGTTGTCTTGTTGTCCAGAAAATACCATAATTTATATCAGTACAATACACGTACACTGTGTTATGTTCGATAATAATTATTATAATGAGACTACCGTTTGTTTGGAAGGACTTTGGGTCGAACTTTTGTTGGCTCAGATCATTTTCGCGTGGGGGGTGGAGTTATTATGTGAAGGAACATCTTGCACTTTTCACTTTACGTTCTTGGAATTAAGTGTCTGAAAACGTTTAGGTGAAGAGGAGAATACCACGACGTAAATAGTCATAAAAAAGATTTTTTAATGATCATTAAATCCAATTTTGATAGCTAGCTTATATTATAACCAAGTTAGAAAGCATTATCCTTGATTCTTAGAAGCGCGAACAATACAACCGATCTTGGATTCCATGGGAATTCTATTTCATTTTTGAAGAAAATGCTAAAATTCGAAAACACATCAAAACACTACTGTTTTCTGAAAAGTTACATAGTTATCAATTGAATCTAACACTGCTGTAAATTTATTAGTTGACAAGGTAGTGTTGATTGAATATTCTTTTTTCTCTGTCTCTCTCGCTCCAGGCGGCTGATATATCACTGTTGACAGAAAGGGTACCCATCTTGGATCGCAATGTACTGTTGGACTCTGGCACAAGTTGACTATTGGAAACATCAAATCTCAGATAAGTACATTATTTCTACTCTCGTTAACTTTTAACAGTTTCGGCGTAAGAATTATGAAAATCTCAGAAACTGTTTAACTACAGTACCGCTCAAAAGTAAGTTACCACCTCTCGTCTCGTTTCTCGCGAGACGAGTCTCATTTCTCTCGAGACGTTTCTCGTTTCTCGCGAGCTGCGTCTCGTTTCTCTCGAGAATCACTGAAGCGTTTAGTATGGCGTATATTACGCGTAAGAAACCGGTTACGGGTAACGATTGCCGCTCTGCAGTTCGTTGTCAAATCGATGGGACCGTCTAACATAAAATATGCATCGATCATTTGCTCGATTCATATCGAATAAAGGTAATATCGAACATCGAACGTAACTACAAGTAGAGTTACATGCGTTTCAATTCGTGCGATCACGGGGGCAAAGAGTTGATTTTGCGAATCTTGCTCACTCTGAATGATTCAGTTACCTACATTTGCTCGCTCTGCAATAACCGCTAACTCAAATAAACATTTAATTTTGCGTACAGTAGGAGAAAAACGTTCCGGCTTTCGCCATTCGCCAGCGAGTCAATTGTGAATGAGAGTCATGAAAGCGTCACGGAAATTGTTGAAAAAATGATATCTCCGGTTCTATTTGGCATAAATCGTTCATTCAAACGCTGAAATACGATATCTTTGAAGACAGGAGTTTTTATCAAAGTTTCTGAGATGCGCCGTTTACATTACATGTAGTTTTAAATTTTTCTGCCAGCGCGAGTTTTGTCTAGCTGCACGCGTCGACAAGTCGACAACATAATGAACTTTTATTGTTCTCCGAAACGTCAAGGCAAACACTAAAAGTATATTTCCAGTTCTATTTGGCATAAATCGTTTATTCAAACGGCAAAATACTACATCTTTGAAGACAGGAGTTTCTAATAATGTTTATGTGATGCGACGTTTACAGTAACTCAATGTTTTTGCAAGGGAAAGTTCTGTCTAGCGGCAGTCGATTTAATACGCAAATGAAGTTTGTTTTGCGAGCGTCGCGGCAAAAACATCGCCGGTTCTATTTGATATAAATCGTTTTTTTCCAATGGCACAATACACTCTCTTTAACAGATAGAATTTTTGTTGCTCGACAACGAAGATCTCGAGCGGTATGTGAAAAAACATTTTATATATCGGTCGATACAGCGGTCTAGGCTTGCCATAAGATACCTGATCCGACTTCTGAACACTGAAACGCACTTTTATTACCACATTTGCACATAACTATTATTAACATTGGCCAGCTAGTCTAAGGCCCAGTTCAGACGTCGTGCTTCTGCCGTGCCGAACTAAATTGCAATTTGGTTCGACTGTAGCACGGCAGGAAATCAACTCTGATTCAGACGTCGTGCCAGAGTCGAATCAAATCCAGGGTTTACTGAAGCCTCGTAACAATTCTCCTCCTAACTCCCCGAGGGAACGAAATCTCGCCAAAACACATTGACATAATTTATGAATTTAGTTTGGCGCGACAGAAGCACGACGTTTGAATCGCTGCCGTGCCAGAGTCGTGTAGCACGGCAGAGCTTGTCGAACTTAATTGCTTGCCGAACTTAATTCAAAAGTTTGATTCAGACGCCGTGCTTCTGCCGTGCTTTTGTCGAACTTAATTCCTGAATTTAGTTCGACACCGCAGAAGATATTGTCTTGATGAAGAACCAAATTCTTAGAATTAATATTAACAATATGAGAAAATCAGTAACGAGAATACACATTTTGAGCATGGGATGTACTTAACAGTTACCACTTAGAAAAACTAAATTCTCAGAGTTAACATTTAAAACAATATGAGAAAACCAGTAATGAGAATATACATTTTGAGCATGGGATATGTTAAAAGTTACCACTCAGTTCGTTATGCTGAAGGTCAACCTGAAACTATCGAATATTATATCTCGTAATTCTTGTTTTTTTCAAGGCATTGATGAAGACCATAACCAAAAGTTGTGGAAATTGAGATAAGAGAAAAAAAGTGTTTTGCTAAATTGAGAACAATGGTGGTTTCTTTACGAGAAAAATTTAAATGAAGAGGAAGGGGTAGTAAGTAATTAATACATGGCCGCAGCTTATCAATAAAATCATGTCGTGAATGCTCACTAGTATTCCCATTAAGCCGAGATGAATGATACAACGAACTGTCGTTTTGCATGTATATATCCTTTGCATTTGAGTAGTATTCTCAAGAATATAAAGTGAAGTATCTCAATTGAAAGTTTTTAATCTGCCAGTTCGTCACTTCTCATACATTGCAAACTTCATGTAAGAGTACTGTTTGTACAGCCGTATAACTCTTGACGGTATCACAATGAGCCAAATTAAAAGTAAGATTGCTCTAAACAGGACTTCTTCTGTTTTTTTTGTTTGTTTGTTTGTTTGTTTGTTTTTGTCAACTAAAGAAGGATTTTAAATCTTGAAAAAAATCTTGGAAAGGCACAGCTGGTCAGATAGCCGGACTACAATAGATCGTTTTCACTGTCGTGCAATAGAAAAAAAACAAGGAAATTCGATCTTATTGAAGATAAATAAAGAAGACTCCTCTCCAGGTTTTAGCTAGGTCTATGCGCCGTCCCAAACTTCAGTTATTTGCCTAAATGTTTTGCACAAATTTAAAGAGCTCAGAATGGTGCCGCCATATTGGTGTACCTCCGTGGTACACCAATTGGCGAATCTTTGTTTACAATATTTGCCCCATAAGTGATACAGTTTCTGATGGAAATTCTGAATGTTGAAAGGGCATAGCACGGTCAACTGTGTCAAGGAATTTGAGCGCGATGTATTGCATAATTTTTGAGCGACGCGGGTTTAAAAACTCAAAATCAGGAGCCATAATCGGGGACGGAGACCGTAAGCGCGCGCCATATCTAGTATTGGGGTTGTCCCCATGATAAGGGACAATAATTCTATTTTTAGAACAAATTGCGCCATCGCCTGCGGCACACGCGCGTACATGCTGCGAGGATTTTTGCAGATGTCGCGCGGGGGAAATGGCGTCCGAAATTCCTGAAATTTTTCATGTTCTGGCCCACAACTCAACGCGTTTACGTCTGTTGGAATTTTGCTTAAGTATTTTCGTCGTAAGCTGCTCCAGTTTGAGTGAAGTAAGACAGTGTCGAATTTAGGTATGTTCCGCTTTAAGCTTAGATATATATCGCTGACCAAGTTGTGTTCCGACGGATGCTTCTGTTACATGAGCTATACATTACCCCACTTTAAATTTCACATATGTTGAAGATTGACAGCTTTTCCATTACACAGCAAAAAACTAGCTGGATATGTTTAGATATAGCAGAGCTTCAGGACTTCATAGTTTCCTAGCTCCTCTTGCCACTCGCTTGCGAGGAATTTGCCAGTCTATCGCGACCGAAAGGTAAAACAAAATTTGCTAGTTTGAGTTTCGCCTGAATTGTAAGCAACGCTTGATGTTTCATCAAGGCCCAATAACTTTACCTCCGTAGATACTGCTCAGTTTTATTCGTGTAAAATCCAGTAAATTCTCTGTTGTCGATGAACGAGAGCGCCCGCCGATGCGTGTTTTGTACAGTCAGTAAACATGACAAATTGTACTTCCGCCGCACTTTCGTGTGAAAGCGTACATCGAACTCGAACAATAACTCTGTAGTTTTTAAATATGTTTAAGATTGATAAGTGTTTGAGAACATATTAAAAGCTAAGCTGAAAATATGCGAATAAGGCAGAAATAATCAGCAAAGTACGAGATGTACGATGACGCTTTCTTTGATCAACTTCGAATAACGATTTCGATTTTGTTGATCGAGTTATCAAAACTCCTTGTCTATTTTCATTTTCGCAGTGTAAAACTTCACTATGCTTATGTTGAAGAAACACACATGGTGTTAGTAGCCTTTTTTGCGTTCGTGAAATTTGTTGCAGCATCTCGGCACAAAAGATAACGAAAGAAATCTTTGTCAAGATTTGTTGGCAATTGAAAACACCGACTCGGACTTGAAAGTACACGAGCTGCACTATGCAAATGACCTAATTGTACGCGTCAGACTTTCCTTTCAAAAACTTTTGCAAACACACCAAACAATAAGAAACCATCAAAACACGTTTTGGTTATGATTCACCATTGTCTGAGAAACTCACAAATTAACTCGATACCAGAGTAGAGAGTTTCTTGCTACATTCTTAAGTCAGAACAAACGAAAAAACATACGCGTAAGCTTTCAACTAGCGCGAGCAGATCTTATTATCCATTCTCAGCGGGAGATTGAAGTCTTGTTTTCGACCCTGAAAAGCCCACCTTTTCCGTTAGCTCAGAGCGTAAAACTACATATAAGCGCCCTGGTTCGTATTCCCTGCCTTATTCCCTACCTACGCTGTGAAAAATACGCAAGATAATCCCCAAAAGTCTTTCAACTCCCACCATTTGATCACGCAACGTGACAACATCCACGCAAGAGCCCTCGACATGTGCGTGGATCCGCGCGGATATATGACGTCGGGATGGCGAAATTTGCTCTAAAAATAGAAAAATTGTCCCATATCATAGGTGCGCGCGGATCCCAAGACTTACGGTCTCCGTCCCCGATTATGGCTCCTGCTCAAAATTTAACAAAGAATGTAAATGCTCATTAGGGCGTTTGCCACCCAGAAATTTGGCGGTTTTTTAAGGCCAATTTCTCCTCAAATATTATAGCCAAAGAGCCAAAAGTTTCACCAATTACTAAGTTTCACAAGCTCTTTAAATTGTTGTAGTCAATTCGTGTCTAGCGTGATACCTTCTCCGTGCATAGTAGTATGTCAATGAGGAAAAATGTAAAAAAATGACCTCAGCAAAGATTCGCCAATATGACAGCCGGAAAATAGTGTGACAATCTGGATCTTCTTGGTTATCTAGGCCATTGATTGACTATTCTGCACAAACCAACATATGAACACTTAACTACTACTTTTATTTCACGAAGGGCTAAAAATCATGAGATAAGTATATATTTTTCGACAAACGCGATGTTCCGCACTGCCATAACTCTAAAATTCAAAATGCACTTGTTACCAAACGAAGGACACCATTGCGCTGAAATGCTGTCAAGATGTATAATTTTCGCACCTCTTATGCCTGATGAGGATAGAAACTCTGGTGGTTCTTTACGTTTGGATTTAAACGCTTGATGACGTCACATGAAAACGTTCCACTGAATTGAGCATAGAATAATTAAAGTTGCCTTATTCAGATCTAATCATTAATTAGTTCTACAATAATAATTAAGACAAAATCCGAGAGGAATTCGAGCAATTTCAGTTTTTATTGGACAAAAAGCTCCATCCAGAGTAATTCTAAGTATCTTGCAGTCCTTTCTGCATTTTCTAAAAGGTTACGATATAAATAGTTGCTTGAAATAACACCGAAAACCATTTCCCATGGAAATGTGGGAAAATAAGTTTCAAAATTTAGAGAAATTGTGCAAGCAAAGGTAAACCTTCATCATCAGTTTCATTTCACCAGTAATTTCAAGTATTTCATATGAACTTCAAAATCTGTTTCAGTCGACATTTGGTGTCGTTAGAAATAATTTCCTTTGAGAAGATGTTTAGAACAGTCGCACAGCCGTTTGCAATACGATGTGAATAATCTCGGTACAAAGTTTTTTTCCACTTGTTACTCAAACGTCTTGTAGATTCCTTCTTAATTGCTCGGAGGAAGATTATTGAATGAACTTGGTGAGCAATTGTAAAAGGAGACCATGAAACAACTTTCATACCGTTACTGGAATTTGTTAACACAGGATTTGGCAATGTGACTTCTACCAGTACCAGAGTATACAAGCTTATTGAAGTGCCTTTGCAATTAATTTTCAACTTGTTTTTTTACTTGCATAATGTTTACATTAATGGAGCCCTGAGTAGTTTCTTTTTTCATCACGGCATGCTTATGGAAGCACGTAAGGATACTTTTTTGAATATTTTAACCGACCCACCCCTCCAAAAGAATGAAAAACGGCCAAAATATATAGGGACTTTCAGAATATATTTAGGTGATTTCAGAACATATTTGCACATTGACCATTCAAAATCTGTGCAATGTCTTCTTTGGGGGGTTAAATCTTTCACGGGCTCGTAGATAGATCAGAAAGAGAAAATGTTTTTTAAAAAAAATTGCTATGAATTAATTTAGGTCTATGGGTTAAATTTCGCGGAGAAAACGTTTTTTCGCAATTTGCGATGAGTTCTCTTTCATCAAATTTTCTCTCATCAAATGTTCGTGATACAATGTTAACCGAAAACTGAAGTTCATTTAAAAATTTAATAAAGCAAAATTGTACTTATTAGAGTGTTTCATGTGAAAAAACGTTTTGAATGACATTCCAATGGGGGAAAGGAGCATTGTTGACTGGCCGTATTATCTATTGGACGAAACTTTGTGCTAAAATATTCAGAAAATACAAATTTTAAAGAAGACTCATGAATTATTATAACTGATCATAAAACGTAAATTGAAACTGTGTTAACACAATTATATTAAAGACATGATACAAGGTCAGCTAGACGTCGAACTGGAAATCCTTGAAAAAAAACGCGGATGATATAATTAGTAAATGGAATTTCTGTCGCTTATTTAAATCGACTTGAAAGATTGTACTTCTTGACTGGTTTTAAACTCACTACTTTGTTTTCAATTTCATTGGAAACTGCATGCGAAAACCTCTGTTTTTTATACATGAAAGAATGAATTTTGAGTTGTGGATAAGAAATGAAATAGTTAGCTTAAGCAACGACGATACCTACGCCAGGGACGACTCCTAGAAAGAAAAATGATATTTCTAATCTCGTAACAATCTGGATATCTGCTCCGTACCCCAATCAGTACTTAAAACTTGCTCAAACTAAATATGTAATGCCAGCGATCCATTCCAAAAAGAAATACAAAAAGTTTGCCATCCCGACCTACGTTCTTCAAAATGCACAGAACCTGTTCATGTCACATTACGGCTACAAAATGCACAAAGACTTAAAACGCACGCGCACAGCCATTGTTCTACTCAATAAACGTTTTGTTTGGTGACGTTTTCGTTGCTGTTTTATGTTTTTTTTTTTCTTCATTTGGGATTTTTTATTTCCACAATTACATCAATTACGATCCTTTTTTTAACAATTAATTTACAGAAGAACGAATAAAGTTTGGTTTACAGAAGTTAACAATGACACCATATTGAATTAAGAAAAAAGATTTTGTCAATTCTTATCTTCATACTTATTTAACTTAACGATTTTCCTTAATGATAGCGTTGTCTACTATAATTATTAGTTAAAATTACTTCCTCAAAGATCTTCTATTATTCTTTAAACAATTTACTTTTATTCGATTTGAAATGTGTTTTTCAGTTTCATATTTAATTACCTAAATTCTTATGAAGTGGCTCAAGGAAGGTAATGTTTCTCTACATCGACAAACCCACAAGAAAGATTTTCCTAAAATTACTATATAATTAAATAGATCCATCTCCTCCTCAAAAGACCCAACAATAACATTGCAATATGTAAGCGAGAGGCTTCTGCAAGTCTTGAGTGTGCTCAAAACCTTTTTAATTAACGTCACGCCAAAACGAATATGAAAAAGAACAACCGAACAAAATATGGGATATTGTTTCCGTTTGCTGATTACAGATGCAGTTGGGATTAGAAACGTATCCTATTTTACACAGGCGGTCATTAGTAAACAGAACAGAATTCAACACTTTGTACCGAAAGGAGCGTAGATACGGTTCATTAGCAGCCCTCACTGGCAGAAGAAATGCCTCTGAAACTTGCTTGTCATCAAGGCTAAATTCTTTCTTTAGCTTGACCCATTTACTTGGTTTTCCAATTTTTGTTTTATAGGAAAACAATAGTCAAAGTCACATTAGCGTTTGCCTTTACTGTGCAACGCAATGTTAGAAGATTGGAAAAAAAATAAGCAATCATTATCAACACAGTATTAAGATTAATAAATTTCTACGTGACTGAGACTGCCCTTCCGTCCAAAAAATTTTCGTTCCCTTTGCCGTCGTGGTTTGCTTGAACTCCCTAATGTCCGGAAAGTTAGAACACACGGGTAACTGGGAGCGTAAGGCGGTGTTTCGTAAGACATTTCCGTAAATTCAAATTTATAATCATATTACCTTTGTGGGATAACTGCTTGCAAATGATTTGTTTCTCCGCCTCTTTTAGCGTAATTCCGAGAGTAGTTAACGCAATTTTCCTGTGTTTATTTTTCTTTGGTGACATCAGACAATAAGTGTTTCTGATTTTCGTGAGTGGATAATTTCCAGCTAGAACTGATACGAAAAGTAAGTGTTCCATGAGTGGTGAATTCAATGTTTGGGCGTTAACAGGGTCTGAAGACAGATGTCAGCGAGGCATCAATTCTAAACCAAACCCGGTTGTTCACTGCATCACATGACTAAAAAAATGTATTATGGTTATGTTTGACAAAGGGAAATTGTGACAGACGAGAGAGTCTACAAAACTGTTTGGCTACGTATATACCAGCCCAAAGGGAAATAAATAGACGGCTTTCTTGTCAATTTCAAATTAAAAACTGACTCTTCGTATATCACTTGCACAAAAAAGTGACTTGACTCAGCTCGAAAGCTCATTTCAAGGGCACCGCTTTAAATATTGCAAGTGAGCCAACGGATAATAAAGTTATAAAATTGACAGTGGATCAGCAATTAAATCTCTTGACTGAATTAAGACATTGACAAAGAGTCAGGTGATGAGAATAAATAGTAAATCAACTATAACATATTGTCTCGATGTCAAAATTTACAATATTTATTGCCAAATTTTCATCTTTCGCACACAAAAATCTACGAGAAAGAATGTAGCAACTAAGTATTGAATGTTTCATACTTTTAAGTGGAAAAAATATCAAACGTAAGATTTATTTTGCCAAATCGCTCGCATTGTGGGCTGAAATAGCGCCACAAAACACCAGCAACAGATTGTTTTCAGTCGTGTGTCGTGACGAAAGCTGACTCTATGCATTGTTAAAGAGGAGGCTAGGTAGAAGAAATGTACAATTTACCATCTCTTTGCGGCGTTCTTATTGGAAAAGGTCAGAGAAAAGAATTGGATTTACGTGTTTGAAAACTTTGTTTAAGTTCAATCTTGACACCAAAATTGCAGTACATATTCAAGAAGGGAAATCGATGCCCCCAGAATAACCATTACGTTTGATTTAGGAATTCTGGCTTTATAAATTACCCACAGACAGGTTGTAAGAACTGTTCTTGTGACATATTGTGTAGATTTCATCTCGATACAGTCGCATTAAAGAGCATTAAATGAAGCGGCTGCAATTTGTGGCAGCTCGACTTAGCATGTTTTTTAAAAAAACTAAATCAGTGACGACTAAGATGTTCAACGACAAAATAGGAAAAAAATTCCAAAGTAATACCAGGAGTGCGAATTTAATTCCTTACATGGTACAGTCACATCAAAAATGATAAGGAAAAACAGTACTTTTCTTTTAAGCGTCCTGTACAAAAACAGTTAAGGTTGTGAAGTTCTTAACCAGTGATTTGTAGAAGAAAAAGTGAGAAACTTGCTGAACTGTAATTCAGAGGTGGATTGTTTATAAATTCAAGAGAACGATATCTTTGCCATTTCGGTGCAAACGAAGATGTGATTTTCCAGCATACGCTCCGCTCCAGTTTTCACGTATTGTTCCTAGAAAGCGATAACAAATTCAAGTTAAAAAGTCGTTCATCACTGAAACGTGTTATGTCGATTATAGAAATGAACTCTATTATTTCTAAGAAATAGTGATCAACAGCTCATTTCTCCTTTCACCAGATGATGAGAATTTCAATTAATTTCAGTTAATTACAATAATATTAATTTCAACAAGATGATGAGAAAAAAGGAAGTCATCAACTTTGGATCATTGTCTTGCTGGAGCAGTGAATTGGCCATTTCCGAGTTTACCTTGTCCTTCTGTTTGAAAACGAGTTCTCGTGCAAAACCACTTTTGCGATGGAAGGCAAATTTCACTCTCGATTTCTGATTTTTTTCTAATTTCTTTGTGTACGATGACAATTAAAAAATAAGATGGTCAATACGCAGACACGTGAGTTAAGTTATAATTATCCATTTCCAACGTTCAATAGTGCTGCCCACTTTGTTGCAAAAGTAAACAAGAAGTAAAGTTATATTATTCCATGATGATGATTAGTTTTCGATTTTCCATTATTTTATTGTAACCAGAAATAATTTGGCAACACTCAGAGACACACAGAAATGCTGCGGGATAGCTTAAGGCATTTTAAAATTATTCAGTACCTTTAAGATTCCTGGAAGGAATATAGCCTAGAGTAATAAAATATTTCTGTTTGTCGTGAACGGATATTAAATTTTCCAGTTAGTACCGATAAAAAGTGGTAACTCCATACATGTTTGGAGCGTTTCTAGCTACGGTCTTGAGAGAGGTGTCGGCAAGGCATCAAATTCCCCAACAAACCCGTTCTCTGTATAAAATGACTTACTATACACGACAAGTTCAGTGAGAAAATAAAAGCACTCTGTTTAGTATTTCCGACAGTGGGAAACCGACAAGCGAGATAGTTTACAAATCTGATTTTGCCATCAGTCTCCAAAACGAAATAGAGCTTTTCGTCTACCAATTTTGAGTTTAAAATATGTTTCTTCACACTTCAGTTACACAAATAAACAGTAATTTGAGGCTCACTTAAAGAATGGCTTGATTTAGCTCGAAAGATCATTTCATGGGCACTTTATAAAATAGTAAATGAGTCGAGTCAAATGCTTTGTCTTACGGATAAAAAGGGTTTAAAATTGACAGGGGAAGAGCAACGTGTTCGTCACGTATAAAATAGCGGCAAGGTAGAACTGAATGAACTTTTCAATTCTCAAGAACTAGAAATCAACATACAACATACATAGCTGTTTTTAAGGTAGCTGAAGTAGATCTACAGTTCTTATTCATTTTAGCAGAACACGTTGTTAACTAGACTTTCTATAGAATGATAATAGAATCCTGGTTAACGGATTTTGTGATAAAGAAGCACCCAGATATTGATGGCATCCTATCAAACCCAAACGATACGAATAGCTTGTGTATATGAAAAGAAATTAAAGAAAGAAAAAACTTGACATAGAGATTTCAAATTTTTGGGCTCATTCTTGTTAAACCAGTACAGTTGGCAAATTAGCATATAACGTCTCAGAGCACGTATTTTCAATTGTCTAGATAGCACTTACACTTGCCTTCTGACTGATCAATAATGATAATTCTTGTCAACAGGATCACAGATATTAGACGGATCCGTTAAGAAAATGGACTGCAACACTTATCAATATTACATTGAACCACCTTAAAATAGTGTTAAAAAAGGAGGTCAGCAAGTCTTCGAAAAGAGTTAAACATTACTGACTTTTTGAAAGCTATTTCATCAATAAACAAGACTTGCAAGGTAGCTTTCATCAGCATTTTCTTCTCTGAAACAATGTGAATCAAAGTATAATACTTAAGTGAAATTTCGCAAAGCCTTTCCTGGTGTTAAGAAGGTGTAAGGGCTAATTAAAGGACTCACAAAAAAGAGCTCTTCAAACCTTCTACAACATTAGATCATTAAATAACGAAAACAAGATATAAAAACAAGCCGCAAACTAAGTTTCCGGCCAAATCTTGTGTCCTTGTCCATTACTTTAAAACTTAAACGGTGTGTTAATGAATAAAGATCTAACCCCCCCCCCCCCCCCCCCCATGATCGCAACATCTCAATCCAACATATCATAACATTATTGTGCGTAACATGTTGCACGGGCATTGGCCACCCTCTTGAGACATGTTCAATCATATTACGTGCTGATGGCTAATAGTTAACCAAAATAACAAACATGTCCCAACAGGGTAGACAAACGCACACAACATGTTGGGAGGAGGTAGTAGGGAGCAAGATAACTCTTTTTCCCTCCTTCCTCCTCCCCAGAGGAGGTAGTAGGGAAAAAGAGTCATCTTGCTCCTTACTACCTCCTCTGGGGAGGAGGAAGAAGGGTAAAAGAGTCATCTCGCTCCCTACTACCTCCTCCCAACATGTTGTGTGCGTTTGTCTCCCAGAGGAGACCTCCCTCTAGGTACCTAGTAAGGAGGTAGCAGGGAGCAAGATGACTCTTTTTCCCTCCTTGCTCCTCCCCAGAGGAGGTAGCAGGGAGCAAGATGACTCTTTTTCCCTCCTTGCTCCTCCCCAGAGGAGGTAGCAGGGAGCAAGATGACTCTTTTTCCCTCCTTGCTCCTCCCCAGAGGAGGTAGCAGGGAGCAAGATGACTCTTTTTCCCTCCTTGCTCCTCCCCAGAGGAGGTAGCAGGGAGCAAGATGACTCTTTTTCCCTCCTTGCTCCTCCCCAGAGGAGGTAGCAGGGAGCAAGATGACTCTTTTTCCCTCCTTGCTCCTCCCCAGAGGAGGTAGCAGGGAGCAAGATGACTCTTTTTCCCTCCTTGCTCCTCCCCAGAGGAGGTAGCAGGGAGCAAGATGACTCTTTTTCCCTCCTTGCTCCTCCCCAGAGGAGGTAGCAGGGAGCAAGATGACTCTTTTTCCCTCCTTGCTCCTCCCCAGAGGAGGTAGCAGGGAGCAAGATGACTCTTTTTCCCTCCTTGCTCCTCCCCAGAGGAGGTAGCAGGGAGCAAGATGACTCTTTTTCCCTCCTTGCTCCTCCCCAGAGGAGGTAGCAGGGAGCAAGATGACTCTTTTTCCCTCCTTGCTCCTCCCCAGAGGAGGTAGCAGGGAGCAAGATGACTCTTTTTCCCTCCTTGCTCCTCCCCAGAGGAGGTAGCAGGGAGCAAGATGACTCTTTTTCCCTCCTTGCTCCTCCCCAGAGGAGGTAGCAGGGAGCAAGATGACTCTTTTTCCCATGGTTAATTTATTCATATATTCAATTTAGGTAATGACTCCAGAAATCGTAATAAACAAGGTGGAAATGCTTTTATTATTTTCCTTTACTTTGCTTGGAAGGAGAATTACTTTGCATTTAAATTTAGTTGAATCCAAGATACATTTTGTATTCCTTAAGCGGAGCGCAATGCCTCAAGAAAATCGTCAGTGAGAGATACCCCTACACGATATTTCGGGCACAGTGGTTTATCTTTGTCCAAAATTCCCCCAAATCTTACCGGGGAATATTGTTAGAAGAGCATTTATTTCTGTTCCTCAAACCTCCACTCCACTGAATGAAACGATCACGCGTGAGGAATAAATTTCTTTTATAATCCTTTAGTTTTTTAAGAAGGAGATTTGGAGGGAAGTATATGTCTTAACCATAATCTCTTAATCTTTCCTTTTAAAGTCAAAAGTGGTTACATTTTCAGTAAAACTTCCTCCCAAAGTAATTTTCTTTAAGATGGTCAAGGTTTAGGAAACGGCTGAAAGACTAGACTGCTTATTTATGCCCAGTGTCGACACAGTGTAGTTTAGTCTTACCGCTACTTCTGAACCTTTAACCCTCTCAGAGAAAAGTACTTTGGGAGGAAGTCTACCTCATATTACAACCCCTTTTTGAACTTTAAAGGGCGAGTGGAGGATTATGGATGAGAGTTAAACTTCCTCTCCAAATTTTCTCTCCAGGAAAGTAAAGGATTATGGATGAGATTTAATCCTCCTTCGCGATTGTTTCATTCAGGAGAGTGGGGGTTTTGGGGGTCAGGAATTAAGGCTCTTCGAACAATCTTCCCCTGTAAGATGGTGGGGGATTTTTGGCCGAAGATAAACTACTGTGCACAAGGGCTCGTGTAGGGGTATCTCCCGATTTTCTTATTATCTGACGATTTTTTTCTGGCATTGCCCTCTTCTTTGGGAATGAGCAATGTTCATTGGATTAAAATGAATTTAAATGCAAAGTAAAGGACAACGACCCAGGTTTAACCGCACTCACCTTTCTGGTTCTGCGGCATATTTTTTTCTACAGCTATTTTCTAAATAATATTTTATCACAGGAAGGTGTAAGAGCTTATTGGATTCTAGTCTTTAATTTGCTCTTTGCACCTTCCTTACATCAGCTAAGTTTACTTTCGTTATTTGCGAAAATCTCTATCTTTTTATTCTTCCCTCATACAGACTTGATATTATATATATTCACGTCCGCATCATTTGTTAATCAACTATTCCATCGTAACTTACTATGAGGATCGACAGATTTACGATAAACGGAGTACAGGTGCTTTTCTTAAAGTTTATTTCCAAGTTCAAAGAGAATTTATTTGAAAGTGTTTCTGCATTTGTCTTTTAGCCAGTTGTTCGCTGTGGTGTATCATTGTTCACTTTCTTTACTACTCCTCAGGCTACCTGTTGATCGAATCAAATGTTAACAGTTCATCAGAATGTGTCACGCAGAATCAACATGTATTATTATGGGTTGAACTGTGGGAGTGAGGGTGCTGCTGCGATACCCTCCTACTCGTTCTATATTTTCTTTCCAAATAAAACTTACGGTGCTTACATACATAATGAAATGTTCACAAGGTAACGTTAGCTTTTGGCTTCAGAAAAAAATAAACAAATACTAAGCAAAATAAACTAGTCGTTTGAATATAGAACTCTTACTAAATGATTGCCAATTAAATCTCTACACTTTAAAACGTTACCATAGTGTTATCGAGCGCAGAATGAACTGTCTTTTGAGTCCATCTTTCAGCTTTGTCCGAGCGATTATCAGTTTTTTTTCTAAAATTTCGAGTACTGTGACAGCAAATGGCCTTGTTTCACTGAGCCTTCTGGAGAATTTGATTATCCATTCAATATTTCTAAATCCTCTTCCGAAACTTCGGCGAGACGAGAAAAAATGTCCCTATTTTGCAGACTATCTTCAACCACTGAATAGTAATGGATGATCGTACAAGATATACCTTAGCCAATCAAAATGCAGTATTGCATTAGTATAATCCGGTAGATTTGTACTAATGATAAAGAGATTACTGTACCGTTGTCAAGCACAATATCTGTTGGTTATTAATTCTTACATAATGATCAAGAGTGATCACAATAAAACGTTTTCATGAAATCATTATGAAGACTGATTGACTTTGTGAATTCCTTTTTTAGACAACATTTTTGGACCTAGAAATTTTAAAGTTAAAATTGTAAATTTCATTTTCAAAGTTAAAACTTTAACTTTGCAGCAACTAATTACTTCTGCTGGCATGTTGACACGACCTTTTTTCCTTACTTATGATCAACAACACGCTTTGCCTCGATCTGAACCAGTAGGGAAGAAATGACTTGCATTTAATGTCTTTTTTCAGGTTTTCTGAACTGTACTTAACAAATCTTAAGAAAGAAACTGACATATTCATTTCCACTTGTCTTATTCGCATCCTTGGATGGACCGTGGCTCAATATTTCTCTGCAAACTGAAGTCGAGTGATACAAAACTTAAGCCCTGCTCCGCTGTGTTAATACTTGGTTGGATTATCGCTTACAGAAAACAGCACCTCTTGTCAAAGATAGTTTTTTATGTTTTTGTATCCTTAAAGGGACACAGTCGGCTTTGGGACCGCGCTGACCTGGACACTAGTTTTCTCACTTTGAAAAAGTTCACCTCAACCTGAAATCAAAGATACTCGTCGAGTACATCTAGAAATCCGCTTCAATCTTCGCAGTGTTTTGCTTGATTTTCAATCGTTTACTGAAAAACCTGTTTTTGAGTGGGCTTTTGCTCATCCTATGTTTTGTATCATATTTGGTTAAAAACAGTATGGATCGTGTCTCTGTGATATGCAAATTAACTATGAAATCAGATGGTATCTAATGCGCATGTGCTCCAGCTGACTGTGTCCCTTTAACTTTTAATAGGGTACCACTGATTCATGCTTCAAAAGTATTGATATTATTGATAAAAGAACGTAAAACCGAAAAATCAAAAACAAAGCCTCTCCAGTCTTTTCAAGGTACTGGACGTTTTTTTAAGCTTTTCGAAATATATGAACTGATTATGTCGTTCTCAAACCTTTTTATCAGCCTAGCGTTTTTGTCAGTAGTCCGACATCACCAAGTCCAATTACATCCTTTACAGGGACAGGATCCGGTACTTCTTTTTTTATTAGGTTACGTCGGTCCTTGCAAATTGACCTTGTGTTTTCACTGCTTACCAAAGCGTGGCTTATTTAGCTATCAGAAACCATAGTACACTTGCCTGCCAAGGAGTTGAAAAACAAATATTGCTTCGGAAACAACATCAAAACTCGATCTGCTATTACCGACCAGCTACGAAATAGACTGACAAATGCCGGGTAAAAATACAACCTTCATCAGCAATGATGTGAAATGATTTCCTGCTGCAAATTATTAACGACCTGTTAACATGTCCACGACTAAATTTCCTCACGGTTACGTGTTTGATTCTCGGTTCCAGTTTCTTATAGGTCATCGATACAATTTCAAGCATATCCTTAAGACAGTTGCATTTGTTCAAATCATAGTTAACAGAGGGAATGGTTAAGGATCCCAGCAAACATCAAAAAAGCAAACAAACAGGCTAAGAGTTATGTTGGAAGGTCTTTGACCCTGTACATCTTTTTGTTTTATGCTCCTAGACTGTGCATGAATTACGTAATCGCAATGTTTCTATTGGTTAGCTGTATGAGCACACATAACAACTTTTTGTATTTTTCCAGATTTTGTGCAGGGTCAACCTCCCTCCCCCGCCCCAAACAGCCAACAAAAACATACAACAAAGAAATTTGCCATGATTCATAATCATTTCCCTCTATTAACCATGTTCAAATGTATCGTGTTTAAGTACTTTCTTATCTCACTTTAATTATTAATTGCCAATGCGTCTCGAAACAGTATTTAGGTCAATACTCTTTCCAGTATCTTGATAAAGTGAAAAAATTGGAAACTGACGCAGATCAATATAAATAACTAAACTTGGTAACTCCTTGCTAAAACAATCAGGGAACGTTTTGTTGTGTCAATTAGTTCACTGCTTTTCTTGACGCTCCTGTGGCAAACAAGCACACTCAAAGGTGTTTTATGAATTTTGGTGTACTTTTCTAAGCTCAAGTCCATGTTTTAGACATTTTTATGGTTTTTACAAAGTCTTAATTAAGAAAAAAAATTGAATCGCCATATTTTTTAGTATTTTCAAACTTTTTGACATATTTGCAAATTTTGAAATCCAAGATGGAGGTCCTTTTTAAAAGCACGATATCAGTTTTACCTGACAAGTTATTGCACGAAACTTAACATTTCTAGATGATTTATCACCACATACTGCATATATGTTTTATTACTATACCGCATTTATAATTTGATGAACATGGAAAGAGACGCTCTCAGTTAACCTTCACCCTTTGCAGGTTCTAAAATTTGTTTCATTTTTAAGAACTCCATATAAGAGATAAAAAGGATAGACGAATATGATTAAAATTCAAAAGGTTTGTTCAAAAGTTCCAAAGCAAAAATTAAACCTTAATGATAATTATGTCTTGAAACCTTTCCTCAGGAATACTGCTTGCAAATACTTCTTGTAAAATCACGGTTCCTGCACTAAGTGAGACTAGTTTCTAACTTCTGATAATAACGTTTTCCAATGCAATAACTTTGTACTAATCTTCCTTGTGTCGAATCGATGTAAAACTTTTACACTGAGTTGCTAAAATGAGCTTAGATCAGGAGCCATAATCGGGGACGGAGGCCGTAAGCACGCGCCATTTCTAGTATTGGGGCTGTCCCTATGATATGGGACAATTTTTCTATTTTTAGAACAAATTGCGCCATCGTGTGCGGAAAGCGCGCGTACACGCTGCGAGGATTTTTGCGGTTGTAGCGCGGAGGGAATGGCATCCGAAATTCCAGACATGTTTTATGCTTTTGGCCCACAACTCAATACGTTTATGTCTGTTGGAATTTTGCTCAAATATTTTCGTCGTAAGCTGCTCCAATTCGACTGAAGTAAGGCAGTGTCGAATTTAGTTATGTCCCGTTTTATATCACTCAGACCAAGTTGCGTTCCGCTGCTTCTTTTACAAGAGTTCCACATTACTCCACTATAAATTTCACATATGCTGATGATTAACAGCTTTTCCGTAACACAGCAAAAAAACTAGTTGGAAAAATTTGGATATTGCAGCGTTTTAGGACTTCAAAGTTTCCCTCCTCTTGCCACACGCTTGGGGGATTTCGCCAGAGTCTATCGCCACCGAAAAGTAGTAAACAATTGCAAGTTTGCATTTCGCCTGAATTGTAAGTAACACTTGATATTTCATCAAGGCCCAATAAGTTTACGTCTGTAGACACGGCTAGGCTTTGTTTGTGTAAAAATTCAATAAATTGTCTGTTGTCGATGAATAAGAGCGCCCGCCGATCCGTGTTTTTTGCAGTCAGTAAACATGACAAATTGGACTTCCGCAATAATATCTCTAGTTTTTAAATATGTTCAAGGTTGATAAATGTTTGAGAACATATTAAACTGCTTAGCTGAAAATATGTGAATATAGCAGGAATAATCAGCAAAGTTACGATGACGCTTTCTTTAATCAACTCGAATAACGATTTCGATTTTGTTGGCTGAGTTATCAAAACTCCTTGTCTATTTTATTTTCGCAGCTGTGTAAAATTTCACTACGTTGAAGAAACACACATGATAGTAGCCTTTTGGCGTTAGTGAAAATTGTTGCAGAATCTCAGCACAAAAGATAACGAAAGAAATCTTTGTCAAGATTTGTTGCCAATTAGCTACAATTGAAAACACAGACTCGGACTTTAAAGTGCACGCCCTGGAGCTACTTGTACGCGTCAGACGTTCCTTCCAAAACTTGCCAAACGAGCAGAAATAATAAGAAACTATCAAAAACAGGTTTTGGTTATGATTAAGCACTGTTTGAGAAATTCACAAATTACCTCGATACCAGAGTAGAGAGATTTCTTACATAAACTTTATTCTTTAGACAACATCCACGCGAGAACCCATGACATGTGCGTGGATCCGCGCGGATGCATGTCCGAGTCAGGGTGGCGCAATTTGTTCTAAAAATAGCAAAAGTGCCCCATATCATTAGGTGCGCGCAGATCCCGAGACTTACGGTCTCCGTCCCCGGTTATGGCTCTTGCTTAGATTGAAGATTGTTTATTTTTTACGGAAAACGACATTCCAAGGAAGCGGGAGACTGCGCGTGCAGCAATTAACATACTATGTAAATTCAAAGCTTTCTAAAGTTTTCGATTCTATTTTATCTATTTTCCATTTCACTATTACATTTCATAAGTGTAAACAGTAGTTTTGATACCTTTTGACCTGTGTACTTGTTTTATTTATCTATTATTCTCTGGGTCCATTTTTATTTATTTATTTATATATATATATATATATATATATATATATATTTTTTTTTTTTTTTGCTGTTTGTTTCAAAATGTTTCGACCATTACTTCAGTTTATCATTACAGCTACCCTGAGAGACTAGCGTCACATATTTATTCTAGCTGGAATGTTATTTGTTTGCTGTTTGCTTGAATACTGACACAAAAACTTTATTCACATGCAGCAAACTGTTGTTTTCTTGAGAAAAAGAAAGTACTCAAACTACACTTTGAAATCTATGTCAGTGAGACATCGCTACATCGAAAACATGACATTTCTCTAAAGGCTTGAGCCCACTTGTGCCCGGACACATGCAAGTACGTATCGACACCAAACAACAACGCTCGTAAATATTTTCAGCCACCTGTTCTCTGTTCTAAACGTTAATTTTCCATGTTAAATGGTGTAGCAAGACACTAATTTGCCCTAGGCGATGATATTTTTTCATTCATCTCCATGTTTAACACTGTACTTATATCAGTTACACAGACGAAAAAGTAGTGCATGCTTATATAGATTGGTCAAGCTTCGAACATTGATGACCGAAAAATGATCGTGTTTGGCAAAGCGCAATTAGAATTGTCATGCCGATAAAGTCATGAGCTCTATCAGTCGTTACAAATTAAGTTGCTGTTCGTTCTTGAATGCCTGACAATACTATTTTAAAGCACATTTGATTTTGAGTAATTCCTTCTCTAAATGAATCGCCTTTAAAGTTCATTTGCGGCCTCGTATAAGGAAAGCATTGTTCACACTGCAAATTATCATTGTACTATTAAACTGGAATTGTTCTCGTAAATTGTCTGCAGCGTAAGTGGATCACTTCCTTAAATCTTCGTTCGCAAAGCCAAGCCGAGAGTAAGCTGAAATGCTACGTTAGAATCTTTGTTTTTCACAATGTTTATTTCAAAATAAATTTGTAACAATTTCTAGTACCACCGCCACGTTTTTATTCTGTTAAATTTGAATTCAAAATGTTAGGGAAAAGCACTTCAATTTTGCATTGCGGAGAATATTCGGCCGTTTCAAGTTGTCCTTTAAAATAATAAATTGCGATGTTCAACCTTCCACTTCAGTCTCGTACTCAAATATTAATTTTCCCAATTGATTGTCATACATTTCTTTTGTTGTTAGTTTATGAATTTGGTAACATTGCCTTTGTAACATACTTGACAACGCAACGAGGTACGATGTTATATTTTGATCACTCTTGGACTGAATCCGTTAATGATAAACGACTAGAGAAACAAGAAAACGACTTATCTGAAGTAAGATATTTCCAGGCCAGGGTCCAAGAGCCAGTACACTGCTATCCAAAGTGACTACACATTTCTTTGAAAGGGCATTAAACCTAGAAAGAAAGGAAACATCAACAAAATAGCTGGTTAATATTGATTGTATCACTTAACACTTACTGTTTTCACAATGTTCTTACGAAGGTTATAATAATTAACACCAGCATGTTTTATTCTGTAACTTTGATTCCATTATGTCACTGGACAAGTCTCCAATCTTCAAGTAAAATTCTTCTTACTAGTTACAATATATCCTGATTCCAATATTTTCTCTCTAACTGAAATGCTTATAACAAGGGTCAGGAAGGCATTTATATGGTCAGACTCTGATCACTCTTTGGACTGAAACCGTTCAATGGTAAACAGAGAAGAAAACGACTTACCTGAAAAAAGGTGTTTTGCTGGCTGTCAACTTGAACCAGGCTTCGAGAGCTTACACTCTTTGATCCAGCATGGCTACACTTTCTATTGAAACGATGTTTGCATTCAACCTGGTGATAAAAAGAGCAGAAAACAACAAATTAAATTACTTTTCAACGATTATCGGATCTCCAGTTGTGTTAATTTCGAATATTTGCCCCTAAATACACATTTACAGTGCTTTTCTAAAGCATTACTTTATTAAAATTGATGAACAAATCTCTCGCAATCGTGTACTTTTAAGAATTCGTTCGGACATCAGAACAATTCCTCGTTGCCCAACCGGTATGTAAGAGTTTATGGGTTCGAATCCCGTCACGGACGGAGATGTTCAATTCTTTGTCCCAAACTCACCACACGATCAAAATTTCATCTTTCACTACTCCCGATTAGATTTCTCTACAGGATACTTGGAATGACACAGTTATTAAAGTGGTCGACGACAAATTCAAGTAAAATAAGGAAAGGGTGAACTTATCTGAATTAAGATTTTTCCAATATGTCATATATAGTGCACCAGCGTTCAAGAATTACACACTGCCATCCAAAATGGCCTCACTTTCTCTTCAATATCCGAGTTCACCTGGCAAAAAGGGAGATTAAACATAAAACGAACTATTTTTTTCATCAACAAATTCGAGACGTGTTTATAAATTTAATAACAGGCAATTCTGCAGTGACTTCTTAAAGCAGGTATCAATACTGTACGGTAAAATTATTTAAGAAAACACTAAATTTTTGTTGGCTGGCAAATCTCAAACAAACTTCCTGGTTCTGCCGAGGACATTAAAATAGTTAAAGATTTTCTCTGCAAGATACTTTAAAATGTATTGACATGGAAGGAGATTTTATTAACTTTAGACTGAGACCGAAAAAAAAAGGAAAATTTGAGGTGCTGGACTTATTGTAGAGAAAAAGCGTTTCCAGCCATTAGCAAGTAGTGAACTACTGATTGAAACCACCGAGTCCAAGAGCTAACGAAGTTGTTTTTCTTGCATTGGCGAATTTTCAGTCCTTCGTTTCATAAATTTTCCAGAGACCAAGTGAGGCAAGGTGCAAATAAATTTCTAACACCGGCAAAAAATATTTTATGAACGTTACTGCTGAGCTTTGGTGGTACATTTAGACAACATTTCTCAGTTAATGAATAGAAAACTGCGAAGATAATATCTGGTCTATCTGAACCAAGATGTTTGCAATACTTACATTGTACCAAAGAACATTAGAGCCACGCACTGTCGTACAAAATGGTCTTGTTTTCTCTCAGCATATCTTTTTTAAAACCTGCATGAAAAAGAAAAGAGGAAGCTTTGATACACTGACTTTTAAAAACTGCGTTAGGCTTAGGAATTTGGTCAAAAAAATGCAGAGCTAGCGGTTCACAGAGACATTTAAAGCATAAATACTATTCAGGCAGCGTTTAAACGCACAAAGCAGTATAAAGTTATTATTTTTTTGCTACATGAAGACAGTTCATTTGGTTATTTCCCTCAGGATGTACTCTACATAACAAAAGAAAATCAATTATTTTCTTCCTTGGACTGATACTGTAAATGGTATAAGACAGAAGAGTTAAGAAAATGAGAACGAACTTATCTGACTATAAAATCTTTCAGATGTCGTCTACTTGCATCAAAGCGGAGGGTAAAACACTACAATCCAAAATGGCTGCATTTTCTTTCAATGCACGTGCACTCTGTGTTCAACCTTGGAAAAAAGAGAGCAAATGTCAATAAATGAAGTAAATCTCCTTTATTCAATAGAACAGTCTTGTAGTTGTACGATGTTGCTATTTTCAGGCATATTACATTGTATTCGTTAGCCTGAAATCAAGAGACTAGAGAAATGCATTTTATAGTGGTGACTGGCTTTCTTTTCGCTCAGAAAATTTACTGAGTACAAACGTGTTAGGTCTGGGATTCTGGTGGTATATTGTATTTCGATCAATCTTGCTCTGAATTAAATCGTTTACCAGGAAAACGACGAACAAATGACAAAACTACGATGTACTTATCTGGAATCAGTCATTTCCTGTAGTCAACTACCAGGTTCCTCTAGAGCCCAAGAACTACAACCTGCAATCCAAAAAGGTTTCTGGTGCATTTTAATTTAAATTACAATACACTAGAACAAAAAAATCATAAAATTGCAGCAAGGGTCAAACTGAACCATAGCAATCAATTTATCGTGATAGCTATCTTAGTCAGAATTTTTAAATCAGACTTTGCAACAAGGTCAGATCATACTTGTAAAATAAAGATAAAGTAAAACCTAGAATTTACCTGAAATTGGAGTTGATCGCAAAATGAAGAGACTGATAAGGAGAGAACGTAGCTTCAAAGCTGAACACGGCTGCTCATAATAGACTACGAGTAGTCCCTCTTTCACTTAGTCCGTCGTGCGTGACGCGAAAGAAATTCGCGAGAAAAAAATGGCCGCACGATATCCTAGGGGCTAGGAGCGCGCGAAAGGACGGACTAGCGCCTAAGCCCAAGGGTTTGCCCTTTCACGGCCGAGTGATTTTTCAGTGTAGGATTTCTCATCTTGACGTCCTCTTATTATCGCCTGTTATCAATAGCCCAGGGAGATCTGAATAAAATTGCTCTACTCTACTCTTCAAGTAGCCAGGCAAAAACATATGCCGTGAGAAGTATATCTTCGTTCAGTGTTCGTTCAGCGAAACTGCCAAAGAAGTTTTAAACAGAAGACGGCGAATGAGGCCTCTTGTAAGGATTTTCGCTGCGTCTAAAAGTTATTGCGAAAATTTCAACAGAGTTTCAACCGAGAATTTACATTATCCATTATACATTATACATAGGAGATCATCCAACTGCGGTGAAATGTTTGCCGATAGCAGCGGAAAATTTCAGGTGAATGTCCGGTTTCAAGTGAGAGTCCGGATCAATCTTTCAAATGGGCGGCAGAAAGGCCAAGTTCAGTAGATTGATATTCGCTGACTTAGACGATGCTGTTGAGCGGCGAAATCACTAACACGCTCGCAGTCGGGTTGGAGGCAGAAAGCTTTGCCAAACAAAACACTGGATGAATTTAAATCTTTCCAAAGCCTGTTGGCAGATTCGCAAGAACATCACGGCTTGCGAAGCGCGATTCCAACGCTTCGATTTGCTCTGGTACCGCTTCGATTTGCTCCGGTTCCAAAACATTCCTGCAAGACGTCACAGGTATCTCGAATGTTGACAACACGTTGTCAACGCGCCTAACATAAGCCAATCATATTTTTGCGTTGTGAGAGCAACGCATATAATTCAAACTCTTGGGCTTAGGCGGTAGTCCCTCCTTTCGCGCTCTCCTCGACTCCAGGATTTCGCGCGGCCATTTTTTTCTCGCGGTTTTCTTTCGCGTCCCGCACGACGGACTAAGCGAAAGAGGGACTATTCGTAGTCTAGCTCATAATGGTTACATTTCCTTTGGGTTCCCCTCTGTTCGTTTAATGCCAGAAGGAGAGAGGAAACTGTCATAAATATATCACCTTTGAGTTTGAGGTCTTATCAGTCGGTCAATCAGTTTGGTAGTTAGAAACCGGCCATATAACATCGGACAATATCGCCTGCATTAACAAATTTCTTAATGTTCTCTTAGGATTATTTTCTCGCCAGAATTCAACGCAAGTTTGCTCAAAATTGGTTCCATTCGTCAAGTAATTTCTGATTTCACGAAAATGTGAACAATTATGAAAACACGAGGATGAATGAAGAAAAGCCACAATACAATTATAACTCAAATCTGCCTTTATTTCTAAAATTCTAACTAAATATTTTGATATTACTTACCCGAAAATGTATCAGAAATCAATCGTGTGGCGAAGGACAAGGATGGCTGTATAACATCTCAACAAAGTCGCTCTCAAAGTAAAACCGACTAAATTAAACTCCAATTAAAACATTAACGAGCAGTAAGTTCAGCGGTTGTATGGAAACAAACTGTTCCTGCATGAGAAAAGAATTTAAATTCTCAGGGAATATTATTGACGTAACTTTAAAACTGTTCAGTCAGATCTTCATACCCTTAGCAACTCAGAGCATCGGAACAATGGACAACAAGCCGGGTCTAAAACACAGGTCACATTCCACAGGTCAAGAGTAGAAATCCTTACTCTACTGATGAATAACTATGCCAAAAGTTTCCCCTCGATCTAAAACAACATTTACGCAGAGTGCTAGGGCTAATTAGGGCTAGGAGACTGAATCTTGGTGCTGTTTATTTATCTGCAGCACAGTGACTCTGTACTCTGACTTGTGGAATGTGACCTGCAGTTCAGACCCATCGTGGACAACATTAAACAGTTACAAATACGACGAACAAGAGAGCTAGTATTTCTGAAATGTGGTATTTAGTAAGAAACTTTCAAACCTGCTATTCCGATGTGCTTGTCTAAACGAACTTGGTAATTCTTTATTCCGAAAGTTTCACACCCTCCCAGTATTCAACAATTTCTTCACGTGTGGACGTAAAAAATTGCTCAACGAACTGGTTATGCTAAACCACTAAACTGCGGAAAAGGGCAAGCGTAGCGAAACGAGGCGAAAAGCGAACAAGGTCAAGAAATGCAAAAACGAAAGCGTATACTTATCTGCGAAGGGGAGCACATCGACGAAGATACTGGTTCACCTTCACAACACACGACGCTCCCTGACACTAAAATGAACGGGATGTCCTTTGAGACTTCCTTACATACTTGATTAAAATTCATTCCACCCACTAGAAAAGTGTTTTCTGCATCAGAATATTTCATTGAGATTTCTGTGCGTCAAACAATAGAGCATACAATGATATCAATAAAAAAATATCGAATAAAGCACGCACTCAGTCGCCAGTTATTTTCTTTTACAAAAGCACAGGTATTTCAAATGAAATTCGTTGAATAGTTTTCAAGAAGTTGACTCTTGAAGTCCTTTGTGATATCACTTAAAACCCCAAGGAAAGACTGAACATGTGTCTTCGGGAGCTTGAAATTCATCGCCGCGTTTTAAATGCACAACGTGTCTTATTCTCAATTGTGGTGGCATTTTACAGAGCCAAGCCCTGAAAACTAAAGGTGTCAGGTGTTTACCATGACAGGCACGGAAGGCAGTGCTCGGACTATTCGGTGACAACACTGGGACTCTAAAATTTTGTAAAAGCAAAAAATATAAACATATCAAAAATAATTCTGATAAATGTATTTAACATCAATTCTGTCTTGAATTCCAAACATGATTTGTTACCCACAATGCAAGGATTTGAGTTAGAGACAAAACTAGAGGTCCAGAACAATGCTTTTCTCTGACTTTCCCTTGATAAAAATAACATTTCTCTAACCAAATAAACAACAGACATAGTAACGGTTTCTAGCCTGCCCTCAGGGGCAGCCCTCCTTTCCGCCCATTCATTATGACTGACAAGTTTTTAACAAATCCTTTTTTATAGGGAAAATGTCTTTTTCCTGACCATTTCCTGACCTTTAGCAGGGTGTCTAAAAAAACTCGATTAGCGAATAGTGCAGTGGTGAACAGTCATGGATAGTGTCGAATAGTCGTCAATAGTCACCGCTTTAGTTCAGCACTGATCTGGGTTCGTTGAAACTGATCACGTGAAAAAAAATAATAAAGTAAAATAAAATAAAATACGAATGTGAGGTAAGTGCTCTGTGATTAGTTTATCAACTGAAAAGACACAAACGACCTGCTCTGATAACCGGTTATAAAAACAACAACATCTAAGCTACATCTTGCGTTAATTAATTATCCAAACCGGTGGCCAAAGTATATGATGTAAGCAAGTATGTCAGCATATATAGTTTCGGTCAGCGGTTTACTATCAAAAGGCTCGGAGCCATTCCTGCAATTAACGTCATGTTGTATGCAAAATTTCCTATTTTCTTGTCAAAAGTTTACACAGTTGTGGAGAATACACATGGCTATACTGCATATGACCTGAATGGAGGGTAAAAGTGTTTCTTCAAGGCTGTCTACGAAAGACGAATGGACATCTCAGGTAGGCTGCCAGGAAGATACATTTTCACTTATAAGCAGCTTTTTTTTTTTTTTTTTAAAATAAACTACTTAGTAGCTGAAGCTTATATATGGTATGTATTTTCCTAATATGAGTGTTTTGAATTATATGCAGATTGCAGTGCAGCCGTTGGATGATATTAAGTTAAAGGGCTCGCTACGCGCATTGAAGGATTTAGTTCAGACAGCGCTTGGACCAAATGGAAGGTAATTTTAAGTTCTTACATATAAAATCCCTAACTATATCAATGTAAGCGTAAATTTATTGTAATAAAATAAAACACTCAATTCTGATTGGTCCTCCCCACGTTTTAGTGGTCATTGTATTTAATTTGTTACTTGCATTGTAGCTTAGCCAATAACATGCTGTCAATCATGTTTACTGTAGTGTCGGCTGACACTATAGACCGATATATTGACCGATATATTGACCGACACTCAGCCAATACAAGGCTGATACAAGGCCGATACCTGGCTGATGTATCGACCGAGTATCAGTCAATATATTGGTCAACAGTATCAACCTGCACCACCTAATGTAAACATGATCCCATTTTGTTAATATCCCAGGTAATGAAGGGTTTAGTCTGCTAGATACCCTGGTCCCTGGGGTTTTCTTTCTTCTTCTTCTATCACAAAAAGCCATCTTTGAGTGTAAAAAGAAACTGAACTCACTTGCTGCTTCGTGACTCATTTTCGCTACTTCAGGGCACAAATTTGAACATTAGGATATGAAGAGAGTGAGAAAACCTCTGGAATCAGGGTATCTTCTCCAAAGACCTAGCACTAAATAAAGTTTGCTGATTCATGACCTGTATTTGACTGATTTGTTAATGTACATTGATGTCAAACCCAGGGGAGGGGACCCTGGCCATATGTGAGAATTTGACATCTACTACACATCATCCCACCCCTTCAATTATTTTAAATACATGACATTTGTACACGTGGGTCCGGGCGTGAGGGTAGGGATGCTTGACTTTGTGAGAGGAGTGCTGAGCTTGAAGCCTAACCATATGTAATTGTTGGATCATCTTGGGAATAAAACCCATCACAACTGTTGGAAGGGAAGGGTTTGTTTTCCGTTATGCCTCAGTTAATTTATAACTGAAGGTAGATAAATATCCATTCTGCCAGCTAGGTGACAATGGAATCTAGTGTCACACTGTACAAAGTAATAGCTGTACCGATACAACAATAATTTCATTCAATACTTTTCACTACAATACATTTATCTTTATTTTAAAAACATGTGAAGTTTCCCATCTTTATACTTGTCTGATACTCAGGTTGAAGTTCTTCCAGTCATCCTCTGGTGGTCATGTGACTGTAACATCAACATCAGGCAAGATTCTTCACAGCTTGTCTGGCTTGTCACACCCCATACCAAGGTTGATACTATCTGCTGTGAAGGGCCATCTTGAAGGCTACAGTGATGGTGGTTTGAGAACAGCACTTCTCTTACTAAGGTGCCTATTAACCTACATGTAATTGCATTTCATCTATCAACACATACAACACATTGCATCCATCCATGAAGCGTGACAAATTAAGCACACAGTTTTACTTTTCAAATGTTTCAACAACACGCACCATGACTGGTACAAAGGCATTTTAAAAGAAAGATTTGTCACGTAAGATTTTAAATTTAAATTTATCTATGACATAATTTTTTATAATATCAATTATTAAATTCTTGAATTTATGAATTTACTTCCATTTTCAACAATGTTATATTGTTATATTTTTTATTGTAAAAAAGTCATTTTAATTTTATGTACTTACATTTTAGCTAGGTTGTATTTTCTTTGTTTACTTGTTTATCAATTAATTTATATTTATGTTACTTACTTTAAGAGTGGGCTTCCTGCAAGGCAGGTTTATGGCTAAGCGCAGTTGGTACTATAAATATAGAATTGTCTTATCTACATTGAAAGTTTTGTCCGTTATGTATCACATGCAAAAATGTTAAATTATATTTCTCTTTCAAAGATAAAACTAGTAAGATGAAAGTCCCATATTTGGTACGGAACATGTACAAAGAATGTAATGTAGTTGAAATGATTGCAACAACAACTTGCTCACACCTTGGGTTTAACACCTTAAAAAAAAGGTGGAAAGAAACGCTTTGAAAGTAGAGAGTTGTATGAGACCTCATATAATCTTGCATTTATAGTCAGGGACCAAATCTGCAAGTTTATCTTTTTTTGTAGAAAACTGTTACTGGTAATTGTAGAGGTGTGCATAAATTTATTGATCCTTATTGTTTCTCTGTTATAGTCTGATACAGTCATCCCTTGATCTGCCTGTCCCAAGAGCCCTCATCACTCAGATCAGTCAACATTCACTGGAAGTCATTACCAGTCACCTACAGTCATGTCGATGGAAAATGAACATTGATATTGGTAACATGAAGACCATGCTGTCCATTGTAAACAGCATAATTGGAACAAAGCCTGCTTGTCGTCTTAGTGAATCTGAGAAACAGTATTTAAGTGTGCTCGTCATCAAGGTACAGGATTTAATATTTTTTGTGTGTTTATCTAGTGGTGGATACATGTTCAAGGTGCCAATGCACTCACTTAAGTACAAGTTTTTATTAATACCTCAAACATGACTTACACAAGCTAAAGAGATATAACTACCCAGGCCAGTGCTTCAATCATTGAATGTTTGTTAACATGCTATACGGTGGCTTTAGACTCAAACTTAGAAAAACACATGTTTGATGTGAAATTTGACTCTGATCAGGGATGGTAATAAGAGGACATAACAGGAAATTCTTTTTGAGATAAACCTTGTTAACTTTTTTATTCCACAATGTCACAATGTCACAATGTCACAATGGTTTGACACCATGCATTGATCAAACACACAGGCATTTCTTCAATCACTGCCAAGTAATTCCCAAGACTCTTCAGTGTCTGTCACAGACCTTCAGCCAGTCCAAATAGTGACTTGCGAGGGTGATCCTGTCAATGAATCCAAGATCATACAAGGTGTCATTCTTCAGGCCCCTGATGTTGCAACCTTTCAAAGAAAAAAAGCACTTTTAAGCCATCATGCCAAAGTGGCTTTGTATAATGTCTCAATGGCAGGGGACACTGATGAATGGTTTAGCGACAACGTTAAAATAGAGACAGCAGGAAGTGGTCATGATGTTAACATGGAGAGTGCTGTGCTACAGCAGATGTTGAAGGTTGCTGATTGGTTGCTAGCTATTGGAGTTAAAGTGGTAGCTTGCCAGAAATGCGTACATCCAGCACTGAAGCAGTACTTGAGAGATAAGGTTTGTATCCAGCCCAGGCAGACATAATCCTAGAAACAGATTTGGGCACCTACCTAAGTGCTGCCTTCACTTCATTTATTCACCTGCAAGATACAACTGGGAGTTAAGCTAAAGAATTCACCTAGTCATGGATACAGCTGTGTAGTGTTTCTGATATCATTGTAAATCTAAGGTCCTACATGTCCAAAAGACAGAGATCTTAAGGACTATGCATGCGTGTACAGTATGTGATAGATACAAGTGTTTTTGACTGAAATATTGAATGTCTCTGTCATGAGATGAAAAATGGGACCCAAAATAGTTGTTGACAGCTGTTTTGTTGGGTGAGACAGTTCTAGTGGACTAATTTCTTATAAGGGATTAAAGACATAATACACTGAGATAATGCATAATTTGGACTGTCTTTTGTTTGTTTCTTGTTGTATGTATTGCTTGTGGCACATGGCAATAATAATTATTATCGCTGACAATTAATAGCAAGACTGGCAGCCCTGTAGTCTTCATGGAAGAAATGAGATCTAAATGAAATCTAAAACTCAGCTAATTTAGAAACAATTTCAATTTTTGTACAACTAGTGGGATTGACAGACCTGTACACAGCAGTCACTTGTTAGTTTTTTTTTTTTTTTTTTGATAACTTGTTTTGTTTTCATCATAGGGTGCTTATGTGATTGACCATCTATCCATTGTTCACATCTCTGCTGTGCGACGTCTGACTGGAGCAACAATCCTGAGCACTTTCAGCATGGACATTACTGAATCAAGCTTTGGTCAAGTCGGGAAGATTGAACGTATGGTGTTGAATGACAAAAGGTCAGCTTGCTAAATCCAATAGTGCATTTAACGTATGGTGGTACAACCCACCATGTACTCTACATGTACATCACTTTATTTTAATTTCCATCCTTTGGTAATTATGATTACATAACGTCTTTTACCCTCAGTTTTCATTTTTTCATAACTGTTATTCTGATCTTGATTCTTACTAATAAAATTACTAGATTTAGAGCGGTTTTCAACTGAGTGTCAAAAGTAATCAGGCAGTTACATTAGTCTTGGTTTTACCACAGTTTGAGATTGTTGGAATAGTCTAATTGGTAAGTAATGGTTTGGTTTTGGTTTTACGGCACTCAATTGAAAACCACTCTATTGAGCCAGGTTTGGTTTGACTTGGTTGAACTCTCCTATCAGAAGCATCACTTCAGTCCATACCTTTATTCACCATACACTTGCAGTGTACAATGACAGCAATATCTCAAATAAATGGGCCTTCTGCATCCAATGGTCACATGATACAAAATACACCAAGCTGGATGGCAAAACAATACAGCAGTCTCCCAAACAAACTTAAGGGACTAACCAACCAGTCAACCTTGATTTTGCTTTGAATTAGAGGTACATGCCTGTGCAGAGCTTGTCATGCTGCATGGTAAATGTCATGTCAGTGACAACTGGTTTCAAAAAGGCCAGTTAGCAAACCTGCTTTTCTTTTTCGTATATTTTTAAACAGCTACATTCATTTGGTGCCAGAGTCCTCATTAACTTCATCTTCCGTGTGTACTCTTTTGCTGTGCTCACCAGATGAGACATCCCTTGACGAGCTGAAGACAGTTTGTCAAGCATCTGTTAGTGCGTTATATGAGACTTTGGGATGCCCATATGTGGTGCCTGGTGCTGGATGTCTAGACACTCACTTAGCATCATTCTTGAGACAGTATGGGAAAACGAATGGCTCAAAGATTGCTGCAGATCTTGGCTGTACTAGAGGTAAACACCTTGTTTGGCACTGGTATATAGCTTTGTGTGCTTTAGCAGTAATCCTCAGGGTCTTCAACAGTAACCACCTGTACTTCTTGATCTAAGCCGGCTACCCTGTTTAGCTAGTATTCCCATTCCTTATAAACAGATGGCAAAATCAGCCACCTTCTCCAGCAAAAATGCTGCTACTTGGAAACTCTGTGACGACCCTGTAACCTTACTTGCCACTAGAAATCCAAGTTGCAAGCTTGCTGATGAAGCTTGCCTGTTGGCTTGAAATGCAAATTGATTGAATTATTTTTAAGTTAGTTTGAAGTCCTTGGACATGCCTTATAATTCCTACTTTAATCTCTAGGAATTTCTTTTTCTTAGGTCAATTTGTTGCTATCATCAACAATGTAGCCCATTGCCTTGAATCCTTGGCCGGATACCTAGAGCATGACGGTGGCAGTCACGTGACTGACTCAGCCAATCAGCATCACTGGAGTCTTTCTCCCAGAGCACTGGATCTTAAGCCCAGCATGCTTCACTGCATGTGTGGTTTGGTGTCATGTGATCAGTCATTAGAGTGGAGCATGATGGGACATGTCGAGAACTCCTCTGGTCATAACAGAAACAGCTGTTGCACAGTGGGTGCTAAGGAAATATTTGACAATGCTGTCCTCGATGTGTACTCAATAAAGATAAATTCTTACAGGACTGCATTTGAAACTGCTAATGCTATAGTAAGAATTCACTGTGTAGTTTGTAGCAGTGTGGCGGGAAATTAAAACTCGCAAGATATTTACGGTGCCGCCTATTGGTTCAGTTCTCTTTTCAACGTCTTAGAAGTAATTTCCCTGTCATCTTTTCTGTTCCAGTTTTATAAACCACAATTACGTTAGTATTCTCTTTTTATCATTTGTCTTGAATTTTTTGGGTGGTTTTGGGGGGGGGGGGGGGGGGGGAGTTTGACAGATGAAAGTTGCACGTCCTTCTGATTCAAGTCCGAGGGAACAAGATGCTCCACAGCTTACAACTGGGCCTGTCAGCTTGACCACTAAGTAAAACAGTATGAAAGGCACAGTAGAGCGCCGTACCTTAGCCCCCCTTTCCTAGGCAATTAAAATCTTCATGCACGCGTTGAGTTCTTATTCCATCTTAGTGGAAAGCCAGCAAAACAATCCTTTATTTAAAGTGGTCAGCACGCCACGAGAGTAACGCCACAAAATATTCGAAACGGAAAGAATCGAAAATGACTCCTATCATAATCGGCGTTTTACCGGCAGCCCTGTTTACCCTGAGCATTAAAAAAGCGCCGACAACTGTTTTTAGATACTATTAGATCTCCTGAAGGGTCGCGTTGTTCGAAAGCCGGTTAACGCTAACCCAGGATTAAGAGTTAACCGAAGTATTAATTTTTCCTATATAAAAATGTGTTTTACTGTTTACGTTTTGTGAAGTTTGAGCTTAGTCAGACTCAGAACAGAAGGACAAACAGTATAAACATAAAACCTCACCAAAAGTTACACAACTCAAATCAAAATTCTCGCTAATCCTGGGTTAGCTTAATCGGGCTTTGGACAACCCGGACAACAAAACGGAAGTGAAATTAGACAGTATGACCGTTAGTGAATTTATGTTTTTTGATTCATTTGGAGAAATCTACCAAACTTGGGTAAATGAATTGAAAGTCTAGGCACTGTCACTGCCCGCTGAGGAAACGGGCGGCGTTTCGACACACAACCCAAATAACTGTTGCAAACAAGACTGCGGAGGCTCTTTGCTCCCCACGGAGTGAAGGTGGCATAGAAGGAGAGAAAGAGCAAGACGGGTGTGGTAACCTAATTATCAATTCAAAATGTGTTACTTTTATAAAGGAGTGTTAATCGAGTAACAATATCGCTTGGAAATCATCGACGAGCCGAAGAGGTCACACAAAAAACTATTGAAACCTCTCGGGAAGATCGAGCACTACTACGAATGACGAACGCTAACTTTATCTTAAAGGTATATTCTATAGAAAATTCAAAAGAAAACCTCTTCGAGATGCGTAATGTTTGACGCCGCTCATTCGATATATCATGATATTATGAGCTCATAAACTCATTCATCAAAGGCGTCTTTGCTGTTACAAAACATAAAATTGTATAACATCCCTGGTATAGAAGCTTTCAGAGAAAGTTTAATTTTTTGTTATAGTAATCTGGCTAAGCGCACGTGGCCCTCAACTGCAATGCTCGTCTGTAGTGGAACTTATTTAATCATTTAAATTTTTCGCTCTGTGGTTAATGCTATCGGCTTTGTGTTTACTTTACTACCCTGTACCATACGAAAAACTAATAGCTTCCTGCAAGAAGCCTGAAATTGTGAAATTGACGGTTTCCAAACGAATTCATGATACATATCCAAGCCACGCTTATTGATACTTTTGCGTGTGGTTTAAAATCCCTTAAATAAACTTTGAAGTCCTTTAACTAGACATTTACAAATTATCTTTTCGTTTTTCAGCTAAGCAACGACATCAATGACAAACCTGTTGATTCGACTTGATGGCAGATAGTGATGACCACAGAAACACTGAGCGAGTAAGTAGTCTTGTAAGGGAGGTCGATGATTTAAAATGGAGTGCGTGCGAAAGCAGACGGATTTCAGCTTGTTGTTTTATGTAGAAGCGCTTGCAGTCCAGTTAAACAATGGTGGGGCAAATTGACTTGCAACCCGGAGTAAGTGCGCAAACTGTACTGTTAAACTTAATCAGCAGATATATTTAAGACGTTATCGAAAATCTGAATATCGCAATGGCAAAAAAATAACCCTAATGGAAATGATAAGACCAACCTGTCTTGAATCAGAGCTGTTCCGTGCTGCGCGTGCTCGGCTAACCGACGCCCCTGAAATATTGTTCAGCCCGGCCTGATGTGAATCCTAGACACATCGCCTTAGGGAACCAGGGAAGTTTCGTGCTATTTTTAAAATAGAAAGACTCGTTCTTCCTCCCGCCGGCTTTCAGCAGAACATTCGTTTCAGAAATTATCCAACGAAACTTCGGCGACAGCAGGTTTTAATCGAAGCTGCCATGAACACGTTGCTTTCGCGAGAACAATTATTAAGTTCTCGTGTCATGAATATTTAAAAGATAGCTGAGTTTTCTAAAAAACACATGCCTTGTCTTTTATTTGCTTCAGGAGGTTTTCCTCTTCTAATCAAGAATCTTAACAGAATAAGGCCGGTTCGTTTAATTTTATCTGCAGCTGGTGATTTTAATGCTGTTGCCTTTTTCGTTGCATTCGAGGAGCAATACAATATAAATTGGAATAGAAATCGCTCTAGCTCGCTGTCCTCAATGGAACATTGTCTGGGTGTGATCAAGAGCCCATCACTGGTGTAATATCGTCTTCCGCACGTGTTAGCAGTCGCAAGCTGTTTACATTCACAAACGCAAGCGAATAATTATTTAAATCATTGTCATTCACGACACACAATCATGGCCATAAGGCGTTAAAGACGTCGCCCAACGACGTTTTCCCAGCGGCCGCGTAATACCAGTTATTGACTTGACGTTATTGCAATAATTTCGTAATCGATAACTGATGAACAGTTCATAGATTAGATCAGTTACCAGAATAGTAATTGTTATAATGACGATGACGATGATGATGATGATGATGATGATTAAAAGAGGACTGTGATGACGGTAACGATGATTAATTTATCACATGTGGCTACTAAAAACATACTACGCATAACGCATCGAAAGAAAGTCGGCGCATGAATCACTATCTATAATTAAAATAAACTATAGTCGCTAATTCAAACGCTCCGAAAATTTAGGGGGCCTCTAAATTACCTCATGTTTTCGGAATTCTTTGTTACTATAAGCCGAAGTCCTGGAGCCATATTCCCTTTGAGAACCAGAATACATCGAGCACATTACGACGTTTAGTCTCGAATCATTTTCAATCAAATGTGATCACCTCAGATATGACTTTGTTAATTAGAAAATGTTCACAAATTTGGGTGCCTTCCATTTGACGAAAATTCCGGAATTTTCGAAACGAGGGCAAATTTCTTGAGAACGTTTCCGAAAATTCGAAAATCACACAACATTTTCGAAAATTTAGATAAAGCTCACGAGGATATTCTCTTTTCGGTAAATTGTAGAAAATGCTGTTCTATTTGCCTCTGGAAATTTCCGGAAATGCAAACCTGAAGTTTTGGTCGGAAGGAAAGCGCCCTTTGACACCAATTAATTTTACGTCTTCTCAGCCTAACAAGTCGCCATAACCATCTAGCTAGATAATGTTCGTCTCTCTCAATGGTTCTTTCTTGGTAACACGCTCGTAGCTAAATGCTGTAAGGTCGATTGTCTGAAATCCACCGTCCAAAATTAATTCACTGACGGCTCGCCCTACAGCGGGAGACTGCTGACTACCATGACCGCTAAAGCCGTTCGCAAAAATGAGATTCCTTATCTGGGGATGTCGTCCAATAATGGCATTTTGATCCAGTGTGTTGTACTCGTAGTGGCCAGCCCAGGCGCTCTTGACCTGGTGAATTGAAAGATAAAATCACAAGCGCTGATCCTATTACACCTTGGCTAAACATAATACTGTGTACCTTCAGAAGTATTCATAAAAACATTTTCCTAAAACAGAAATTTAAGCTTAAAATCTCTGAAAACATAGTTGACTTAGATACGTCAGGTTCCAAAATGTTCCCTGCTTGCTTAGGATGTGTGGCATTATTGTTTGACAAGGGTACTTTGTGATCCCCCCACCCCAAACGACACACACAGACATAAGCTCCAGGCTAAATACGGTTTTTACGCTGCCTAGTACGAAACGGGAATAGAAGAACATTTGAAAAACGACTCTGAGGGACTTACCTTGAGACACTCAAATGCAGAAATTCTGTGAACTAAATTTGGCTTAATTCTCTTGTGAAAATACTCATAGTCGATTTCAAAATCAGAAGATTCGTGGTCATCTTCCTGTGTTAAAACAATAACAAAATGTTTTTACGCAGAAATTCCCTTTTGATGACAGTTTGGTGATGCCAACTTTATAATTCTTGGTTTTTAAGTCACGAGTCGATAAGCAAGTAATTAAAACAATCTGAGCAGTATTATCCAGGCTACTTATGGCCCAGACCACCACTCTCTTTCGAAAATAGAGGAAGGCTTGGGTAAAAAAAATACTCTTGAGCGGTTATGGAGTAATTGGGGCTGGACACAAAGAACAAAATGTGGCAGAACGGCAATCCACGACAGTAGCAGTTGGAGAACTGAGGAGCAACTAAATGAAGATGCTCTGAGAGCAATATATTCTTCTTTGAATTGTGTAACAAGCAGAGAAACTGCCAAACAAGGGGTATTTTGAAGACGTAAAATGCAAGGCCGACATGCGAAAACTCTGTTCGCCTTACAAACGGCGGCTCCGCCCGCAATACGAGCGGCATTAAAACCGAGCTATCCTACCGAAACGACACGATAATAATGTTTTTCTTCGCAACGGACAAAAGTAGAGACTGCTTAAGTCGCTTTGACCTTAACTTGAGAATTCCGGGTTTAATTTGACGAGGAACAGCATGTTTCGTTCAGAATAACGCAACTAATATCTTACTTGACGACACTCCACGAACTACGAGCGATTTGCCGGTGACCCATTTTTGGCGCCAAATTAGAAGCTTAGGGAAACAAAATGTTTCATACTTTTCAATTTTTGCAATCTGATATGATTTTTGGAAATGTAAATGCTGGTTAGTGAATATTCAATGCAATCTCCAGCGAGAAAAGTTGCCCGATTACAATGCCTTTCCTGTTAACATACATTAACGTCAAGACAGTAAAGTTTTTCCCGCCTACTGAATCCTGATTGGTCAATTCAAATTTCAGCCGCTCCAGCCGTATGCACGGTACCCACCCCCTTCCCACGCACTCCCCCGAAATAGGCAATCCCATAAGCACCCTCGCCGACACTATTAGCTAATTATGGGTAGTCTTTTTCAAAGCGCTCCAAAAAAACATGACGTCAGCAAGTGCAGCTTATCCGCTGGTGTTTATGGTACATGTAACCTCACAGGACAAAGCTGTTCACACAAACACGTCATACTTTTTAAACCTTCTAAGAGAAAAGGTTACTGTTTGCTGTCTCACGAAGAACAACTCAATGGAAGGAACAGTTAAATTAGGCTGTGGCTTTTTGTTCTATGCAGGAAATCCGGGGTTAATAATAATTTTTAAAGACTGCAGGTGACAACCCTAAAAAACATTATTTGATAATCTCCTTGTATTTATGGCAGTTGTCTCAAAATTTTCTGTTCCCCCAAAGCAACGCCTGCACATAATTCACACCAACATACTTCCAAACTGTCAGTACAGTGTCAGAGTAAGTTTCGCAACCAAATGGGGTACTGGAGAAAACAATTGCATCCACATGTACAGGGTTTCAAAGCTATCCTTTACATTACAGAATGTAAATGAAGTCATTTTAAAGATTGGAATTTAAAGAGGCTTGTATTTTCTTTCAAGTTCCTTTTTCATATTTTTCCATTGGGAAGAAGAAAGGTAAAGTACTCTTAAGAGTGAATGCCTATAAAAATGGACCTAAATCGCCTATTAATGGCACAGGTCGAAAAATTGATTTCGCTTGTATTTTGTCCATAGATAGGTCCTAGTAAGAATAGAAACGGACCATAGTTAGTTTCTGCTAATACAGCTTTCTTTGGTAGAAATACGCCAAAAACGATTTCGACCCGACTGGGCTCAAAATCTACTTCCGGTTTTGCTGAATTTTCCGAATATTTGATTGCTTCGCGCTCCGCAGAACAACTACTTGAGAATCTTTCAATGGATTTTATATTCAGTTCAGGTCTTGGTAGTATGACTGAGCGAAAAATAAAATAAATCAAAGTTAGTTTTGAGCCCGAAAAGAGGTAAAACTGAAACGCAAAATTTTACAGTATGTCGCAAGAGAATTATTGCTTAAAAACATCGCCATATTTTTCTATGGGCTATAACTTTAAATACCATAAAAACACTTTCTACGGGTTAAATATACACCCACCTGTTAGGATATCAAAACATATCTCTGGGCAAATGGTTTCAAGTCGCCCGCCTTGGCCTGTGTTTCTCATAGATTTTGCCCAAAATCCGCCGTTGGAATGTAAGCAATTGCGTGACGCGGATAGCCACTCTCGAGTAAAATATTCGTTTCCAGCAATCCGATGAAAGCAATTTTTGAAACGTTGTGTGGATAAAATAATGGAAAATGTTTTTTTTGTTGTTTTTTGTTTTTGTTTTTTTTGTTTAACTTAGTATAAATATATATGTTTTTTCATTTGCATTGCGACACCCACGACATCCATGATAAAGAACGTTACTACAGTACTCCGGGAAATGATTTTAACACTTGTTTATTTTATTGATTTCACTGATAACTTACAACACAGTAGCAGTTTCAGAGATACACTTAACCAATCCTCTATGATTTATGGCAACTGAATCATTGACTGACAAATAAAGTCAAGTGGAAATACCATAATTTCTATAGACTACTAACTGCGTGACGGCATCTCAGCTCTTCTAGCTGTGTAGAAAATTTGTACCTACACAATATGCTCAAACTCAGCTAGAAAACCCGGAATTTCTTGAATTGAATTAGCCGAGGAAGAAATTGCGTTTAAGTTTCAATCATACTGGGAAAAAAATCCATCTTTTCTACTTTGGTTGTTTGATCAATTAACTGAAATTTGCAGATCAAAACACTGGTAGACAAATAAACATTACAGTAGTCGATCTAGGACTAGGTTTACAATAAAGGAGTTCCCGAATTCATCAATTTTAGAGTATTCGGATTAGTAGGGGTTTACAGTGAAAGGATATTCGGATTCTTAATCGTTTATACACGACGATAACTCCGGGAACATTCATGATGGAATGGTTAACAAGCAGTTTGTTGCCTCGACAACGAGAAACAAAATGCCTCCGAAAATAAGGCTAGGGGTAGGCTGAGACAGTCTGAAGTTTTCTTTCAACTCGCTGACCACGGTACTGTTGTCCATCATGCCAGGTTCCTCCAGGTATTTACTTAGGGTTTAGGGTCGAAAACCGTCGAGGTTTTCGATCGTGCCATCGTCGTCATCTGCGCAGTAAAGTATAAATTGGGCACGGTTTCTGAGGAGTATGGCATTACCCATTATAAAAGTGATTACCTACACCTGAAACAGCACGAGGTAATCACCCAGCGACCGCCATCAAATGGCCATCAATGCGCCTACGACTCGACTACGACTTGACATGTAATCCGCCATTTTCGTTCCACCGCAAACTCAAAAGATCACAGGCGGAAAAATATCTGGATTCGAGAGAAAATCGTTCACACGACAAAACTCTCCGGATTCAAAAGTTTTCGGATTCAAAGTTCCCACTTTAAATTCCGGATTCAAAATCTCCGGAGACACGACCAAACCGGGGGGTTTTTATTTCGGTTTCGTCCACTTTTGTGTAAATGGCAAAATCAATCCGGCACTAAAACATTCTGGATTCATCACGAATCCGGAACAATTTCCTCTAGTGTAAACCTGCAATCCTGGCCATAAGTTGTTGGGACACCTCCCATTTTTGCGCGCTGAAACCCACGATTTCAACTACGTCCTTAACGTTTTAGAACAAAAGATGAATGGAAGCAAGTACAATTGACCCCCCCTCTCCCCTAGCAATGTTGCATGAAAATGAAGCTATTCTGAAGACTAGATTGGATGTGGGAAAAGAGGAAAAAGGGACAATAGAAAGTGGTTAGACAGTTGTGTTGGAACCAAACGCGATTGCTGAAAAATCGCTATTATTGGAATAAGACGTGAATATCTATCTTATCGTCTCTTTTGTTCGAGAATACTGTTCTAGGAGGCGAACAACTCTTGAAACGAGGCTATTCTGAGGCTATTGTCAAGGATTTTTTTTCTTCAAGATTTTTATCAACATTGACAGGGGGAGGGGGTAGGCGGGCTTGCGCGGTTGTGGTCTTAAGAGAGGCTGCCTGTGAAGTCATCTGCCGTAACTGTCCCAACACTTTTGACCAGGATTGTAGTCTTAAATGAACAGCGAACATCCATCTTGTTTTGTTCGCGGAAGTCGGTCACAGAGGAGCGAATTTCAATGAAATATATATATAATTTGATTAAGCAATTAGCCAAAAATAGGTTGGCCGCCAAAACAGTTTAGGGTTTAGCCTAACTTTAACCTTAAGTTTTAAGACTGAAGAAAAAAAGGAAAAAGCACTGAGCATTTCAGTTGTTTGAAACAGAAACATTCGCGCACAATGAACTATGTATAGTACGTGGGTAACCAGGAAAGCAATCCGTCTAGCACAGTAATTGTTCAAATTAACAGCTTACCGAGACACTCGCACTGTCGATGCCTCTTATTTATGACTTTTAGGATTTGTTTACTTTACTTTTTCCGACTTTTTAGCAGGAGAAAAAGCACTAAATGTGCTGGCACAAATAAAAAGGTTTAACCGAAAATCGATCCGTCGAAATCAACAAATACAAATTTAATCACTGTAGCGTTCCTTCAGATCACGTAAGGCTACAAACCAACAATATCAACTTTTCATTACGCTTAACAAATGAACTTAGAACGATTTTCTTTCTAGAACTCGTTCTTGTAATTAAAATGATCAGAGAAAGAACGACAGCCTAAAACGACATAGCAGTAACACCCGAACTCCGAGTAAATTGCTTTTAATTGGCGTTTTTAATTAACGAAATTTCCAAAGCGATGACTTTCAAAATATAAAAGTTAAAAGTGGTCCATTATGTTTTTCTTTTTTCACCCAAATGTTCTAAGATAGCCATCTGCGGTTTGTTGGAAACGAATTATGTATTCAGGGTGACCGCCGGAGTCACGCAATTGTTTACATTCTCACGGCGGTTCAGGGAAAAATTCATGAGAAGCACAGGCCAAGGCGGGCGACTTAAAACCATTTGCCCAGAGATATTTTTTGATTTTCAAACAGGTGGGTGTACAGTTAACCCGTATAAAGTGTTTTTATGGCATTTAAAGTTATAGCCCATAGAAAAATATGGCGATATTTTAGTGCTATAATTCGTTTGAAACACATCGTAATATTTTCCGTTCGTGTTCGATCTCGTTTCAGGCTGAAACGAAGCCTCGATTTATTTTATTTTTCGCTCAGTCATACCATGAAGACCTGAGCTGAATGTAAAGACCATTGAAAGATTCTCAAGTAGCTGTCCTGCGGAGCGCGAAGCAATCAAATATTCGGAAAATTCAGCAAAACCGGAAGTAGATTTTGAGCCTAATCGGAAAAAAAATCGTTTTTCGCAAATTTCTCCCCAAAAAAGCTGCATTAGCAGAAACTAACTATGGTCCGTTTGTTTACTAGCTAGGGCCAATCTATGGGCAAAAAATGAGCAAAATCGATTTTTCGACTTGTGCCGTTGTTTGGTCCATAATTATGGGCACTGGCTCTTAAGGATAAAATCCTTTGGTCTTAAAAACAAAACTTTTCCCACACTCGTAAATGTTCATGAGATAAAAAAAACCTTTACGTATACTGCGCCGTGATGGGTGACTAATGTCCACCCGCCCACCAGAGGGAATACACTTGGAAGTGATACTTGTTTTTTAAGGCCCTCATTAATATACGTCTTTTTCAGCGTACTATAGAGTCCTAGTTGTAGGTAAAAAAAAATTGGAAAAACACATAGATACACGAAAAAAAGTTTGATATTAAATGACAGCCCTACATCTGGCATTGTGCGAGAACATTCAAGCAAAAGAGTTGAAAACGTCATTGGACTTGCATCATCTACAGGAATTATTTTGCTTTCCTCCACGTTTTGCTCGTTTCCATTTCTGATATAATCCGACGCGTCTTGCCCACTGTTAATCGCTTGCATATTCTGCTGATCTGCCATTCCATTGTTGTCCTGTTGATCTGCCGGTGCAAACGATTGCGAACGATTTTCCTTGTCACACTCGCGTCGAAGGCTAAACACACAGTCTGGCAGCAATAGAGGTAGCGCCGGAATATAAAATGACACGAGAATCGACCAGGTCAAAATGATGAACTCAAATCCTGTTCTTAACCACTTCACGTCAACAGTGACTCGGAGATCGCACAGAGAAGAACGGCCATTTGTTCCTTTATGTAATCCACAACAATGATAGTCAATATCATGTAATTGTTTGGAATCGACAGACTTAATAACTGCAACGCAAACCACCTGTGTTTCCTGTGGTAGTTCATCAGAGCTCCCTGTTGTTACATTTTCCAACAACATTCTTCCAACGGCCACATTCTGCCATGTTGAATTCAAATTGGCTAAGCATCCACTCGGTTGATCTTCCAAATGCACGTCCATGCTTCGCGCTTGATAATTCAGAAGACCCAGAGATAAAATATCGTAATCGTCTGGCAATGTTAGCATGGGCTCGGTGATCTTGCTAGCCCACACCCATCTGTGTGGAAGAAACACGTCTTGTAACTCTAGTGGATCGTAGCTGTCGTTGCCAATTTTCAGATTTAAGTAGACCAATCTCACTCCTTTCTCAGAAGCCTTCCTCCGAAATTCAGACGCAAAACCTTTTCCAACTGGCAAAAGCTTGCATCGTGCCACACTGCAGTTCTCGGGTTTGGCTTTACAATAAGTGAACAAGAAAAGAACTGAGAAAGTGAAAACTGATTGGAAAGCCATTCCTACTCTGCGCTGCTTGTTTAGCGAAAGGTGGACACATTATTATGCCCCCTAAAGCATTTCAGCGTCATGCCAAAAAATGGACTATTGTGCTCCTAGTCATCCTGGCTTCTAATTACTGTATGCGTGACTGGGTCTATTATTAATAATGGCTTTTATTTGCCGCAAAAATGTTTCCTCCTACCCTCCCTCCAGCGACCCAAACGTAATCTTCATAATATTACAGATTACAGCGGTGCCAAATTGTTAAATGTAAATTAAACAGCGGAACCTATTTCAAAAACTGAAGTTGAAGTGCAAATGTATTTGAAGCTATCATTGCAGAGGGTAAAATATATGAAAATCTTTATTTTCTTTTTAGGAATGATTGCACACCAGCATTTTTCGCGGCTTTCCTAGACTGCGCAAACAGTTTACTATCAAGATAAGTGTCACACTAATTACTGTGTTGCCTGTGGCAAGCCAGTCATAAAATGCATTTAGAGGTTTTCTTGTCCCCACTGTCAGAAAATTAATAGTTGCGTAATCGTACCAACAAGCATTGCATGCTTTGTCGTAATTCTGTACGGCGTTTGTCGTATAATGCGTTTCTCAGAACGTTGTCTTTATGCTTTTTGATGGAATGATCTCACACCAGCATCTTTCCCAGCTTTCCAAGGTTGCACAAACAGTTGTTTTCAAGACAAGTGTCACACTAATTAATGTGTTGCCTGTGGTAAACCAGGTATAAAGTGCATTTCGATTTTTTCATATCTCCACCGTCAGAAAATTAAAAGTTGCGCCATCGCACCAGTAAGCGTTGCATGCATGCTTGGTCATAATTCTGTATGGCGCTTGTCGTGTAATGCGTTGCTCAGAACATTGTCCTTATGTTTCGTTAGAATACTCAAACTACTTACAGACGCAGACGCCGTTTGCGGTAGACCTTACACAAAGGTTATTGTTCAGCGCTTTTGGAATGGGTCAGTCAGCAGTCAGACTACTTGAATAGAAAACATTTAGAGTGAACTTCAATTGCTATGAGATAGAATCAAACTACTCACAAACCCTCTTTATGCTTGCACTTAAATTCAGAATGACCCTATTTGGAGATTTAGCTATATTATTATTAAGTTTTCAGTATTCAGTCATAGTTAATGAAAGTTATCGTCACGTCAAGTAGTGAATTCATTGAGCGTGACTGCCTGTAGGCGTCCGTACATGACTTCACCGGGTTACGAGCTACAAAATATTATTTGTTTTGATGGCAATGTTTTCCATTAGTGAATGTAATATCATTTCGAACGAATTTGAGAATGCATGGTAATTTAAGTTTGAAAAAGATGGTTACTGCAACGTTAAAACTGTAAATTAACCCAAAGATGGTTTGCAAAACCGGAATAACATGTGTCGAGAATGGGTAATGGGGAACGTGACATGGCAAATGGGAAAAGGAAAATGAAAATGGAAAATGAAGATTGGGGACTGAGGACTGGGGACTGGGGGATGGGGGATGGGGGATGAGAAATGGAGAATGAGGAATGTGGAATGGGGGATGGGGAATGGGAAATGGAAAATGGGGTGTGGGGAATGGGGTTTGGGGAATGGGGGATAGGGAATGGGGGATGGGGAATGGAGAATGGGGAATGGGGGATGGGAGATGGGGAATGGGGGACGGGGAATGGGAAATGGAAAATTAGAAATGGAAAATGGGGGATGGGGAATGGGGGTTGGGGAATGGGGGATGGGGAATGGGGGATGGGGAATGGGGGACGGGGGATGGGGAATGGAGAATGGGAAATGGGGGATGGGAGATGGGGAATGGGAGATGGGGAATGGGAGATGGGGAATGGGAGATGGGGAATGGGGGATGGGGAATGGGGGATGGGGAACGGGGAAGAGGGAATGGGGAATGGAAATTGAAAATATAGAATGGAGAATGGGGAATGGAGAATGGCGAATAAGCAATGGGCAATGGGCAATGGGCAATGGTCACTTGTATTTTCTTGGTGTACATGCAAGCCTTTAGGTGAATGTGTATACTGAGAAAATACAAGTGCCTCATGGGATTAATTCTATGGTATACCACTGGAAAGCATTACAGTTGATACAAAAACACTGACAATACAGAAAAAAAAACAGCATTTAAGAACCTACATTTTTTGAAGTCTGGCAAGAATACATGTAGGTTCTCGTATTTTGGGGCAGTTATTAGCGATTTGGGCAAAGTAGGTTGTTTATTAGGTTCTTAAGGTGATTCCTCACATTTGCATTGCGCATCCTTACTCTGCGCATAATTTATGGCGTTATTCGCGTGCGCTCGTGCACGTGCACAATGAAAACATGGCGGATTTGCCTTGACATTGAGTTCTGTCAGTTGAAAAATGGTTATAGCTCACTAACGAGCTTGGGCACCCCAAATTTTTTTCGAGTCATTTTAATCAACTAATCATTAGCTTTGCATGAGAAGACTGATCTGATTTCTATTGTTGAAAATTGAAATAATAAGGAAAATAGCAGCTGCACTGTAGTCTTTTCTATTTTGCAGTTTGATAGCTGTGGCAAGTAATTTGGTTCCAATATTTTAACAAGGATTCAGCAGTCTGTCAAAATCAAACTTAAAAAGTTAATTTGTGTCCGACACAAGTATTGACTGTAGTTTGAGGTGTGTTTTCACAAGTCTGGGCTCACAAAGAGTTTGCAATAACTTGGAATGCGTTCTTGTAATAAGCATTAAATAATGCTAAAATGGGACATTTTCAATGCCTCACTGCTCCTTAACGAGCATGGGCACCCCCCCTTTTTATTTTATTATTAAAGTTCTCGTATGATAAATATTCAGGGGACAAAGTTTGAACAAAAATCTATTGACAGTTTTATTTCAGGGGAATTACCTTAATTTCTATAAAGGAGACACAGTTGTTGATTACCAGAAAAGAAATAAACTTCAAGTGTTTAGTCCTTGAATATACAGTATTTATTCACAACTGTATTATGTATTTTCTTGTAATATAAATTTGCAATCTCAAAGTCACACTCCTTGGTTAAAATATTTATCATAATTTATCTGTAACTCCCGTACATACAAGGACCTGCTTGATCTTGCTTGGCTAAAAATGTTCTATTATTTTTGGGTTTTAAAATGGCGAATTTCTGCAAGCTGATTTGTAAACTACTAGGTTCTCACATGCAGGTTTTTATTGTACCTTATTTGGGCTGGAAGATGGACTCAGGCTACCTAACTCGTATTTGTTGATAAATAAAATATGAATGTCTATATTAAAACTTGGAGAGAAGGTCAAATATTGCTGACTGTGTTTGTTAAATTAACATCTGTTTGTCATGTCTTTTGTTTTACATCCAGGCTTGGCAGTAAAAATAAATTCGTACACTTCACAACTGTTCAGACATTATTTTATTCATGTCAAGCAAAGTTGTAGTATATAAAGGTGTAATTATATGAAGAAATACCTGTAATCTTTACAAGAAATCAAGAAATAAGTCAAACATTTCTGCAAACTTTACTTACGGAATTACCTCACTTACAATCATGAGCATAATTTTCATAGATTTAGTTGCAGGTCAGGGTATTATTGATTTTATTTTGAAAACATCACCAAAGACTGCTAAAAAACTTTGTAACTGACAAACCCTGTATATGTTGCAATCCCTAGAAAAGCTAAAACTTTAGATTTATTAGAAACAAAATAATTACTGATTCCTTCAATAAGAAATGTTAATTACATTAAAGTTCACCTTTGTACTGCCATAAAAGATAAAACAGTGTCTGGTAATATTCCACCTTATTTTATTAGTTAACTATGACTTTGAAGTTAGTAATATCCAGATGCACACTACAAAAAAAGGCTATGATAGTATATCGTAAAAATATTATTAAGTTTCTTTTGTCTGATATTTTTCTCTTTTTCTCAAATGTTATTATAACATCTCTTTAGGGGTACAATCAAAGACTTAAAGACTTGTTTCTGTACACAATGGGTGAGGTATGAAAGGCAAAATTAAATTCCTTTTAAGAGCCGGATGGTCTCAGCGGCGAGCCAACTTCCTGGCATGTCATACCAGGTTTAGCCCCAACCCTCTGCGGCCAACAAGTTATCCAAGATACATTAATCATTTCTCTAATCTTTTTTCGCCCAACAAGGTCAAGGTCAAGGTCAACTTTATTTAGGCAGGGTGGCCCAATCAGCACTTGGCTGGTATCAAAAGGGGCCCTGTTTCCTTTGGAAAATGCCAAAGCAATGTTAAGATCATAACTACATGTAAGTACCTTTTCTAGTACACCAGAATGCCAAGTTGAAAATATTTAGTGAATTTTCTGAGGGAAGAGCAAATTGTTATAATTTTTTGGCTGTTGTTTTTTCATTTGTTTCGTTTTTCCAAGCCAGGACACATTACACACTTGGAAAAATGTCTGCCAGACCAGGGCCATAGCCAGAAAAAAACTCTTAGATAACTTTATGTCCATGAAAAAATTATGACTGGGATTGTTAGCTTCTCTTCTGATGTCCATAGGGTGTTTGTGATGATGACTAAAAAAAAAAAAAAAAAAATCATATGACTGAGGCGACTGCCTTGGTTTGCTAGTTACTAGCTACAGCCCTGGAGACTTATGTGATTTGGCGCCACCACCTTGTGTATCCATAGTAATAACTCTTTATAAAATACTCTTTATAACTTATGTGCTCTTTCTAGTAATTTAATTTAGTGAAAATATTGACTTTCCAAAGTTATATTCATGATAGTTCCCTTTCCAAAAAACTCGTTTTCAAATTAAAATCTCTTTCATACAGAGGAAATATCACACTTTGTCACTGTACCTCATCTCTGAGATCATGCCACTAGCACTGTTTGCACCGTTTATTTCTCGATCAAACTCTTCCACAGCTATTTCAATTTCTCTTTTCATTTTAATTTTTTCCCATCCAATGAACACCTTCCCTTTTGTTATTCCTTTAAAGAACAGCCCTGGAATCATGCCACTAACAAACACAGATACAGTGGACATTACTGTTGAAATGCTGTATGTGTTCTTGAAGAAGAGCACTGCAGATAAAAATAGACTTAAGAAGATTACAATCAAAGCCATGTTGAGAAACATCCGGCCGGTTTCAGTGGCAATGGGCATAACCCTGCCGCTGACAGACCAGAACAGACTTGTTGGAATTGTGTCCTGGTCACCACTCCTGATGTTATGTTTTTTTTGCCTGTATTTTAAAATGAGTCCCTTGAATTCCCTGTATCTGTTCTGCAGTTTAGAATAACAAAGATAAGTATTTGTTGTCACTACATAAGGCGTGACGATGTCTGCGTTGAGATATAGTCCTATTATTATGAATTCTACCATGTACATAACAAAACTGATAGAGTTGATTAGTAGCATTAGTAGAGGAGAGACAACTAAGAGAAGTATTAAAATGATAAAGAAAATTGTCATCACTAGTCGTTTACCATTCCTATTAACTGTACAGCAATTTCTTGAAGTCACCGCATTCAGGAACAGCAGACCTAGGGTTCCATAAGGTGACCACAAAAATACTGATAGAGAAACGGAGATTAAAAACAGGAGGCTAACACATATCCCCCAAACCAGCACCATAAGTAGAGTGAGCAACGTAGAAAATAAAACGTATAACACGCACAGTGCTCGCTTCAATCTTGATTCATGATGGTTAACCATTGATAATGAACAAGTGGTAAAGAGAAGCAAATAATTCAAGAGAAACTTACTATATTTCTGTGTTAAATTACTCCAAACGAAAGCCGGTAGTTGTTGGACCCTTCTCAAATGACAAAGTATTTCATTGCCAATGGAGTCTGGGCTTTTCCTTGGGAAATCAACTGTTGGAAGAGCGAAACTCAGAAAAGTCCCGGATCTGCAAAAGGGGCACATGTCATGCCTGAATAGTAAATCCTTCGGTCTCAAAAACAAAACGAGTGCCAAACCCTCTAAAGCTGCTAAGACACAGAGAAAATGAAAACCAACAGGATCGATGTTGAGAGAGGGAGCGGAAAGGCTGGAAAGCGGTATACTTTTTTTTAAGCTTTCGTAAATATACTTCTTTTTAAGCGTGAGCCAAAGACCCACCTGTGCGTAAAAGACACATGGAAAAATACAGTACAACATGACCGCTAACTTGATGTTAAATGACAGCCTTAAATCTGGCAGTTTCTGGATATATGCTCGCAAAAGAGCCGAACAAGTCACTGGACTCGAATCATCTACAGGAATTTCACTTGCTCCAGTTTCCTCCTCTTCAGTGCAGTGAGTAAGTTTAGTTGTAACTTCTTCCTCTCTGTTGGCGGTAATTATTTGTTCGTAGCCATTTCTCATGCGAATGTCGGATTCAGCTTTTTCAGCACTATCTATTTGTTCCGCTTCCGCGCGATCTTCCTTGTCACACTCGTACTGAAGACTGAAAATGTAATCTGGCAGCGCTAAAGGAAACGCTGGGAGATAATAGGTCACGACTAAAGACACAACAATAAGAACGACATTAAACATGCCCATCCAGTCGCTTTTTTCAACCGTCAGATCGCACTGGATCTCTGAAGGCCTATTCGGTTGATTAGTTCGTGGTGTTTTTATACCACAGCAACGACGATACACAATCCCTTTGTTTCCGTCGTAGCCCTCTAACATTTCAACACAAACCACCTCATTTTTGCCAGATAGTTGATCCGCAGAGCTTTGAGTCGTAACATTTTCTAACAGCATTCTTCCGACGGCCATGTTCTGGCGTGTTGAGTCGTTCAAATTGGCTAAGCATCCACTTGGCTGATCTTCCAAATGCACGTCCATGCTTCGCACTTGATAATTCAGAAGACCCAGAGATAGGATATCGTAGTCGTCGTTCAAAGATAGCATGGGCTCGGTGATGTTATTAGCCCAAACCCATCTATCCGCGAGAAACTCGTCCTGTAACTCTAAAGGATGGTGGCTGTCGTTACCGATCTTCAAATTCAGGTAGACCATCCTGACACCTTTCTCGGAAGCCTTGCTGCGAAATTCAGACGCAAAACCTTCTCCAACTGGTAAAAGCTTGCATCGTGTCTCACTATAGTTCTCGGGTTTGGCTTCACAATACGTGACCAAGAAAACAACTGAAAAAGCGAATACCGATCTGAGAGCCATGCCTAGTCTGCGCTGCTATAGCGACTCTGTAACCCAAGCTATCTTTAATCTCTTGCAAGTAATATCAGTTGCATCTGTCTTTCTATTCATTCCTGATCTACTTTAGCAACTGAGGTCAAGGCGGATTTATCATGAGTATCAGATGTATGACATGTTGTCACACACTAAGTTGTTTTTGATGCTTCAGTTCAAGTTTCGATTCACAATCTTTCATTATATTCTTCGAAACTCCTATTTTAGAAAGCCACCACCCGTTTTAAAGTCTCCTACGCAGACGCCCTTTGGCCTCTGTCATAACAGTAACAAGACCGATTGGAGTCCACTCACAAGTATGACTACCGAGCGAATTGGACTCCACTCAGTCCTATTATGTGTCCTGTGAAAACGCTCTATAGCTACCCGGGGGTGGGGTACTTCCAGAAAAGTTGGGTGGGTGTGTGCGGCCCACTTCCCAAAACCCTTACCCTATTTATGACCAAAATCTGCGTTTTTTGCTACCCTATTTATGACCTGACCAGAAAGTCGATAGCCTATTTATGAAAGCTGCGGCTGACAGTTGGCCTAAACATAAGTTATGAAGGGCTTTTGTTGACGGTCTTATTGATAATGATGGAAAAATAGCTGCTTCTAAGAAACATACCCAATTCAAGACCAGAGTCCAAAAACCGTACCCTATTTAAAACAAAAATGGCCAAAATCGATACCCTATTTATGGCCAAAACGGCTGAAAAACCCTACCCTTTGGGGCCGCACATACCTTTGTAGCCCATATAAGGGAGTACCCCCCTCCCCCCCCTCCGCGGGTATAACTACAAGCTTCAATTATGTTTGAGGACATAGTTCTGGTCAGGTGCTTGTAAGTTGAATGTTATTAAAGTCTGGATGTAATTAATTAACTGCCAAATGACAAAAGGTCCAACATTTTAACCAACCCCCAAATATCTTTCATCCTCAACAACATTTTATGCTGACAACTGATCTATTCCTTCCCACCCTCCCAACCGGTCCTTCTTAAGACCCGTTTAGCGAGTTCGGGAGTTTCCACTCAGTAAAAACTGTAACGTTGAACTACGTATTTCTTTTATTCCCAACACTTCTTCTGACGCTCATACAGTTCGTTCCATAAGTCAACAATCTACAATCTGCAATCTGATCTAAATGTTCTTTTGCTCGCTTTTGGGTAATGTTTCGGTTATACAATAATCTTTTATCTTACATCTCGGAAAATCAATCTTATTAACTCAGTGCCTCATCCGTTCCCTGTGTTTACATCACATTTTTCTGAGTCACGTTACAAATTCGCATGACTATTTCCCTAAGCAAGTTACGTTACTTGATATTAAACTATTCAGTTTCACGACGAGCTAAGCATCATTATGGCAATCTCTTCTGATTAGCGGGTCCTAAGGGCACGGCATGACGCCTTAAAGTGGTCGTAGATAAGTTGTTTATTTAGGCGACAGTCTGATTTACGTACACTATTCTTTCTTAGGCTTTTGGAATCTCGCTTAATTTTCTTTAAAGCCGTTGAGAGTTTTCGATTCCGTTTCACAAAATCACCAAAGCCCTTGTCCCGTTCTCATAATTTCAAACCAGAGCTTTGCCTCCTTTTCTGCAAGATCCCGTAGTCCCCGCCTTCAAATAAGCCAAGTTCCAGATCCTGAAAAGCCTATTGGAGACCCCCAGATAATACTCCTGTGCCAGATTTCTAATCTTTATTACAATAATGCAAAATTATACAATATTTTATCCTACAGAATTAAGAAACATTTTCCTACACGAATGTGTTATTGTTACTTAGGTTTATACATACTGATTATGCAAAATTGGCCTGAATCCATAATTCACTATCGTATCATCACTCTTTGTACTATATGGTCCCAACTCAATGGCTGTGCTGTCTCTATTATACTCTTTGACCGCTCTCTCTATGTCTCGTTCTATTTTTATTTTTGCCCAACCTATGAATTTATTCCCCTTTGTCCGTCCTTTCAAAACCAGTACTGGGATTAGTCCACCTACAAACACATAGATGGTCGAGAAAATAGCCGAAGTATTATTTTCCTTTCCAAAGACAACAATTGAATATACCACAAGAAACAAAAAAGTTAAAATCAAAACCATATTGCGTAACATCAGACAAATTTCAGATTTAATTGGCAAAACCCTGTCACAGACGAACCAAAATAACTTTGTTCGGATTGTACCCTCGGGATCGCTGCTATTTATGCTTAATTCTTTTTGCCATTTTAAGATCATTTCCTTGACCTCCTTGTATTCCTGCTGCATATTAGCATAACATAGATACATATTTGTTGTAACTACGAGGAAGAAAGCTACATAAGGTGTTATAAGGTCCTCGTTAAGAACTAATCCAGCGATTGTATATCCTAAAGCTTTGTTAACAAAAGCGCAAGACAGGCTATTCACAAACAGTATTGTCACATAGAAGGATAAAAGTAGCCAGAGTTTAAACAGAGGTTTAGCGATACCGATAGAAACTTTAAATAGAGCGGAAACGTTTTCGTCGTCATCAACGTCGTCGTCATTGTGTCTGAAGGTTCTAAGAGACCGCAAAGTATGCTGCGGGGAATACCACAATATTTTTAATATTGAGATGACAAGTAAAAAGGGGAAACAGATTGCCCCAAACACAACCCTAAGAAGAAGTGTGCATGTGATAAAAATTAAACGCAACAAAACGTAAATTGGATTCATCGTTCGTGATACTTGACGACTCTTTTTGCATGGACCCAAAAAAACATCGGAAGCAACTAGTTTTGAAAAACCGAGGATTAAATTCCACAAAAGTTGATGTAGTTTAACAAAGTGAAGACGCATTTCATCACCCAGGGAACGATCTAGGTCTCCACTGCTACTGTCGCATATCGGACAAATGAACCGCTGCTTAAGAGTGAATGCCTATAAAAATGGACCTAAATCGCCTATCAATGGCACAGGTCGCAAAATTGATTTCGCTTGTATTTTGTCCATAGATAGGTCCTAGTAAGAATAGAAACGGACCATAGTTAGTTTCTGCTAATACAGCTTTCTTTGGTAGAAATACGCCAAAAACGATTTCGACCCGACTGGGCTCAAAATCTACTTCCGGTTTTGCTGAATTTTCCGAATATTTGATTGCTTCGCGCTCCGCAGAACAACTACTTGAGAATCTTTCAATGGATTTTATATTCAGTTCAGGTCTTGGTAGTATGACTGAGCGAAAAATAAAATAAATCAAAGTTAGTTTTGAGCCCGAAAAGAGGTAAAACTGAAACGCAAAATTTTACAGTATGTCGCAAGAGAATTATTGCTTAAAAACATCGCCATATTTTTCTATGGGCTATAACTTTAAATACCATAAAAACACTTTCTACGGGTTAAATATACACCCACCTGTTAGGATATCAAAACATATCTCTGGGCAAATGGTTTCAAGTCGCCCGCCTTGGCCTGTGTTTCTCATAGATTTTGCCCAAAATCCGCCGATGGAATGTAAGCAATTGCGTGACGCGGATAGCCACTCTCGAGTAAAATATTCGTTTCCAGCAATCCGATGAAAGCAATTTTTGAAACGTTGTGTGGATAAAATAATGGAAAATGTTTTTTTTGTTGTTTTTTGTTTTTGTTTTTTTTTGTTTAACTTAGTATAAATATATATGTTTTTTCATTTGCATTGCGACACCCACGACATCCATGATAAAGAACGTTACTACAGTACTCCGGGAAATGATTTTAACACTTGTTTATTTTATTGATTTCACTGATAACTTACAACACAGTAGCAGTTTTAGAGATACACTTAACCAATCCTCTATGATTTATGGCAACTGAATCATTGACTGACAAATAAAGTCAAGTGGAAATACCATAATTTCTATAGACTACTAACTGCGTGACGGCATCTCAGCTCTTCTAGCTGTGTAGAAAATTTGTACCTACACGATATGCTCAAACTCAGCTAGAAAACCCGGAATTTCTTGAATTGAATTAGCCGAGGAAGAAATTGCGTTTAAGTTTCAATCATACTGGGAAAAAAATCCATCTTTTCTACTTTGGTTGTTTGATCAATTAACTGAAATTTGCAGATCAAAACACTGGTAGACAAATAAACATTACAGTGGTCGATCTAGGACTAGGTTTACAATAAAGGAGTTCCCGAATTCATCAATTTTAGAGTATTCGGATTAGTAGGGGTTTACAGTGAAAGGATATTCGGATTCTTAATCGTTTATACACGACGATAACTCCGGGAACATTCATGATGGAATGGTTAACAAGCAGTTTGTTGCCTCGACAACGAGAAACAAAATGCCTCCGAAAATAAGGCTAGGGGTAGGTTGAGACAGTCTGAAGTTTTCTTTCAACTCGCTGACCACGGTACTGTTGTCTATCATGCCAGGTTCCTCCAGGTATTTACTTAGGGTTTAGGGTCGAAAACCGTCGAGGTTTTCGATCGTGCCATCGTCGTCATCTGCGCAGTAAAGTATAAATTGGGCACGGTTTCTGAGGAGTATGACATTACCCATTATAAAAGTGATTACCTACACCTGAAACAGCACGAGGTAATCACCCAGCGACCGCCATCAAATGGCCATCAATGCGCCTACGACTCGACTACGACTGGATCATGTAATCCGCCATTTTCGTTCCACCGCAAAATCAAAAGATCACAGGCGGAAAAATATCTGGATTCGAGAGAAAATCGTTCACACGACAAAACTCTCCGGATTCAAAAGTTTTCGGATTCAAAGTTCCCACTTTAAATTCCGGATTCAAAATCTCCGGAGACACGACCAAACCGGGGGGTTTTTATTTCGGTTTCGTCCACTTTTGTGTAAATGGCAAAATCAATCCGGCACTAAAACATTCTGGATTCATCACGAATCCGGAACAATTCCTCTAGTGTAAACCTGCAATCCTGGCCATAAGTTGTTGGGACACCTCCCATTTTTGCGCGCTGAAACCCACGATTTCAACTACGTCCTTAACGTTTTAGAACAAAAGATGAATGGAAGCAAGTACAATTGACCCCCCCTCTCCCCTAGCAATGTTGGATGAAAATGAAGCTATTCTGAAGACTAGATTGGATGTGGGAAAAAAGGAAAAAGGGACAATAGAAAGTGGTTAGACAGTTGTGTTGGAACCAAACGCGATTGCTGAAAAATCGCTATTATTGGAATAAGACGTGAATATCTATCTTATCGTCTCTTTAGTTCGAGAATACTGTTCTAGGAGGCGAACAACTCTTGAAACGAGGCTATTCTGAGGCTATTGTCAAGGATTTTTTTTCTTCAAGATTTTTATCAACATTGACAGGGGGAGGGGGTAGGCGGGCTTGCGCGGTTGTGGTCTTAAGAGAGGCTGCCTGTGAAGTCATCTGCCGTAACTGTCCCAACACTTTTGACCAGGATTGTAGTCTTAAATGAACAGCGAACATCCATCTTGTTTTGTTCGCGGAAGTCGGTCACAGAGGAGCGAATTTCAATGAAATATATATATAATTTGATTAAGCAATTAGCCAAAAATAGGTTGGCCGCCAAAACAGTTTAGGGTTTAGCCTAACTTTAACCTTAAGTTTTAAGACTGAAGAAAAAAAGGAAAAAGCACTGAGCATTTCAGTTGTTTGAAACAGAAACATTCGCGCACAATGAACTATGTATAGTACGTGGGTAACCAGGAAAGCAATCCGTCCAGCACAGTAATTGTTCAAATTAACAGCTTACCGAGACACTCGCACTGTCGATGCCTCTTATTTATGACTTTTAGGATTTGTTTACTTTACTTTTTCCGACTTTTTAGCAGGAGAAAAAGCACTAAATGTGCTGGCACAAATAAAAAGGTTTAACCGAAAATCGATCCGTCGAAATCAACAAATGCAAATTTAATCACTGTAGCGTTCCTTCAGATCACGTAAGGCTACAAACCAACAATATCAACTTTTCATTACGCTTAACAAATGAACTTAGAACGATTTTCTTTCTAGAACTCGTTCTTGTAATTAAAATGATCAGAGAAAGAACGACAGCCTAAAACGACATAGCAGTAACACCCGAACTCCGAGTAAATTGCTTTTAATTGGCGTTTTTAATTAACGAAATTTCCAAAGCGATGACTTTCAAAATATAAAAGTTAAAAGTGGTCCATTATGTTTTTCTTTTTTCACCCAAATGTTCTAAGATAGCCATCTGCGGTTTGTTGGAAACGAATTATGTATTCAGGGTGACCGCCAGAGTCACGCAATTGTTTACATTCTCACGGCGGTTCAGGGAAAAATTCATGAGAAGCACAGGCCAAGGCGGGCGACTTAAAACCATTTGCCCAGAGATATTTTTTGATTTTCAAACAGGTGGGTGTACAGTTAACCCGTATAAAGTGTTTTTATGGCATTTAAAGTTATAGCCCATAGAAAAATATGGCGATAGTTTAGTGCTATAATTCGTTTGAAACACATCGTAATATTTTCCGTTCGTGTTCGATCTCGTTTCAGGCTGAAACGAAGCCTCGATTTATTTTATTTTTCGCTCAGTCATACCATGAAGACCTGAGCTGAATGTAAAGACCATTGAAAGATTCTCAAGTAGCTGTCCTGCGGAGCGCGAAGCAATCAAATATTCGGAAAATTCAGCAAAACCGGAAGTAGATTTTGAGCCTAATCGGAAAAAAATCGTTTTTCGCAAATTTCTCCCCAAAAAAGCTGCATTAGCAGAAACTAACTATGGTCCGTTTGTTTACTAGCTAGGGTCAATCTATGGGCAAAAAATGAGCAAAATCGAGTTTTCGACTTGTGCCGTTGTTTGGTCCATAATTACGGGCACTGCCTCTTAAAGCTGCTCTCAACTTACCATTCCTAGTAAAATAGCCACCGGTTTTGAAGGTCTTGCTCCTACCGATAACCAATATCTGAAACAATTCACAAGTAATTCTTATATCTAATCTCACGACATATCGCAGTTCATAACTTATAACTTATAACTTATAACTTAAACTTATAACTGCCTTATGAAACATAATTCAGGTGACTTCTCAACTTACTTTATTCTATCCATGTTTAAGTTTGCCAGCTTTTCATTTCTGGTGTTAGGTATTGGATCGAAAGTCCCCACCTAGATGAATTGATAGAGAGATTTTTGTTTCGTTAATACTCTAGTCTCGTCTTGAACTTTTACATACAGTAACATGTACAGGTCATGCACATGTGACTGTTTACACCGCATCCCAAAACAAAGCTAATAAGTTATAACCGTGGCTATAAGTATTCCTCACCTGCTCCAGATATCCATAGTTTCGAGGCCTTTTTCTGTTGGTTGCCACGATGAAAAAGAAAGGCCTATTCTTGCAGCCATAGAGGGCAAAACGTAAAGTAACTATTGGAGGCTTCATGGTCGAAATAGCCTTTCAGCTAAAACAGTCAGGCGTTTCAAGCGAAAAATCGCTCAGGAGCTGGTGACTAGAACCCAGACTTCTAATGGCCAACGAACAATATGGCGGCAGAATGCAGACAGAGTAGCCATTAATTGTAAGAATGGCTGCGAGCCTTTTGATAATAAACCGCTGACCACACCCAACACTGCTGATAATACCTAGTTCACCCATTGTTTCCGTTCATTCCCCTTATTTACCTTCATTTAGCCTCATCCACGATCATTCATACACCCTCATTCACGTTCCGTCACTTGCATTCACCCTTATTCACGTTCATTCACCCTCATGTACCTTCATACACCCTCATTCACGTTCAGTCACTTGCATTCACCCTTATTCACATTCATTCACCCTCATTCACCTTCATTCACCCTCGTTCACCATCATTCACCCTCATTCACCCTAATTCACCTTCATTCACCATCATACACCCGCATTAACCTTCATTCACCTTCAGTTCATACACCATCATTCATCCTCATTCATCTTCATACAATATCATTCACCCTCATTCACCCTCATTCACCCTCATTCACCTTCATACACCTTCATTTACCTTCATACACCTCCATTCACCTTCATACACCTCCATTCACCTATCTACACCTCTATTCATCTTCATACACTTTCATACACCATTATTCACCTTCATACACCATCATTCACCCTCATTCACCTTCATTCACCCTCATTCACCCTCATTCACCCTCATTCACTCTCATTCACCTTCATTCACCATCATTCATCCTCATTCACCTTTATTCACCCTCATTCACCTTCATACACCAACATTTACGTTCATTCACCTTCATACACCTTCATTCACCTCCACTCACCCTCATCCACCTTTATACACCTTTATACACCATCATTCACCTTCATTTACCTTCATACACCATCATTCACCCTCATTCATCCTCAATCACCTTAATTCACCATCATTCACCTTCATACTCCATCACCCTCATTCACCTTCATTTACCCTCATTCACCATCATTCACCCTCATTCACCTTTATTTACCATCATTCACAATTATTCACCCTCTTGCACCTTCCTACACCACTATTCACCCTCGTTCACCTTCGTACACCTTCATTCACCATCATTCAACCTTATTCACCCTCATGCACCTTCATACCCCATTATTCCCCCTCATTCACTTTCATTTACCATCATTCACCCTCATACACCTTCATTCACCATCATTCACCCTCATGCACTTCCATACACCCTCATTCATCTTAATTCACCCCCATTCGCCTTCATACACCCTCATGCACCATCATTCACTCTCATTCACCGTCATTCACCTTCATACACCATCATTCACCCTCATTCACCTTCATTCACCCTCATTCACCATCGTTCACCCTCATTCACTCTCAAGTACATTAATGCAAAGAATGTTGTAATACATTTGCAAACTTCTGTAACGTTTACACTGTAGCCCAAGAGAATTACATGCAGTGGGAATGTTTTATGAGAACTACATATTGAGCTAAGTCACCCAGCCCTGTTAGAAGGCCAGCTGTACCGCGAACAAATGCACTTATGTCCAGGATTGAGTGTACTTACAAAATTAATAATATACATAAAAAAATTAAACGATTCTGATTGGCTGAGAGCAGTGCCGTTCAAGTGTAACACGAGTGCAAAAAGTGTAACATCAGTGCAAAAAGTGTAACACCAGTGCAAATTACGCATCGTGATTTTGGATTATGCTTGACTGAACGACAATAGAATTGTTGTTTACAGTCTATCGAACTTTATCTCTGGCAATCTTTGTTAACCTTTCCTTTGTGTACTTTTGCAGTCAAAAAGCTGGTTCACCGCGTCAAATGGACAGGATAAACCTTCAGATACGGAAGGTACAGGAAACCTGAAAAATAACAGTTTAATAAGATAGAAAAACACCAAAGACATAATGATAAACAATAAAGGAACAAAGATGGCTAAGGATGGAGAAGATTAACACGGATTGCAAACGACGAATTTGAAAAATTGAGGCTAAACTCTTCAATTTGCGCAAACCGTGACTGAGCTCCTTTAAATAAGCTTAAATTTGGCTATTTCCGTAAAAAAAAATCACGAGAAATTATGAGAACTAAAGAAAATGTTAAAAAGAAACCGAACAAATGGCAAGATTTAAATTCTACAAAGAAACTAAATTCTAGATATAGAAGCGCTAAATTAAAATACCGTAGTGCAGCACGTTCTTTCCAGCGAACTTCGTCCGCAGGAATTTTTACGCTCAAAATTAAAAATGTTGGTTGTATCGACGGTTAGATCTTCATGCGATTGCGTAAGCTTATTCATTGTCAGAGTAAAGTTTTTCTTCCAAAGATAATTTCCAAAGACGTGAAAAAGAGGTAAGAAAATTGAGTATGCGTCATAATTTTGCGCGCGCATAAATTTCGTCATTATTAAAGTTGAATTATGACGCAACTGTAATTATTTAGCTGGACCAAAAGTACGTTTTACGACGCTTCACCGCGGTGTTCTTGTCTATGGGATTTTCGACAGTTAGAGGCCAATTTCGATTTATTAAATGTCTTACTTAGCTCCGAGGCTTAGGAGAATAAAACAAAAGAGACCGCCTCGGGTCTAATTGATGAATAATTAACTTCTTTTTTTAATTTTCCGTTAAGCCTCGCGGAGCCAAGTTACAATTTTAATATATCAAAATTGGCCTATTAACTACAAACATAGCATATTCGGATCAAAATTCCTTTCACGTGCGTGTTTTTCTCCCAAGTTGCTCATTTTTCACAATTCAAAGCACACAATCTTAACGTGGGATGCATTTCTTTTGTTCAAAACATATTTCTCGCGGCTGTAATGAATTTTAATGTGGGTATATATAAAGAAGTGTAGAATGACACACCCATTTTAGCGTCGGTCGCCGTTGCATTGAAGGCAAGGGCGAAGACATCTTAGTCGCTGTGCTCCCTTCAGGCAAGTCCATATTTTCTTTATTTATCGCCGTTGAATTGAAGGCAAGGGCGAAGACATCTTGGTCGATGTGCTTCCTTCATTTTCTACATCTTCATTTTCTACGTCTACATTTTCTATAGCTAGTTACGTGTCCTAGCTGTTTCCCCCGTCTTTCAATTTGATCATTTAATGGTATAATAAAACTTTCCTCAGTGCTGTGAAAGCTTCGAGGGGCATGTGTTTTTCCTTGACACCGAAGATTGCATTTAGGCGAAGTTGAAAAACCGAATACCAAACATTTCTCTTGTGGGTAACTGAATGATTATTTTTAATAAAATGTTTGTTTACAGCTTGATAATCTACTTGGTTTGCCGTTTGACTTTGTCATTCGCAATTTGTTTCGTCACCTCGGAGCGCTACCATGTACACTCTTTTTAACTGTTATAAAAAGAGAAAATTCCAACCGCCTTTGCCTTTGCTCTGATACGAAGAGAACAGTTATGTAGTTATATCAAAACCTATAACTAATCCTCAGTTCGTTCCCACTGCAGTGCACCACTTTGTTGGTAGTCGTTTAAAAGTGTTATTCCACATTTTGAGGGAGTTTTGTTACGTGCAAGGCCGATAGACGTCCGTTAACTGATACTGATACTCATTCAAGTCAGTTTTGCTAGAGTCAACACGCGAAAAACTTAACCATGACTTTCCTGTTTTTCCACAAGGATTGACCAAAGGCAGTAATGTTGTATCCAAAGGAATTGAATTGGAGTGACAGGCGTCATTCACCAATTCAAATGAAGTGTAGCACGACCAGCTATGGACTCCTGGCAAGTTTCATGTTGACGACAACTCCGTTGAAGTTCAGATAAGTGAATCACAGTTGTCGCTAGATTTCATTTAATATAATCCTTTGAAGTTTTGCAGCTAAGTCCAGTTTAGGGGCATTCAGACGTGACATTAGAACCGGTTTGCAATTTAATAAAGAATGTGACCGATTTCAAAATGAGTGCATGTCGCTGGTAATTTTGTATGCCTTGGTGCTGAATGTTTCGTAATTTTAATGGACGAGTCTCGTGTTTGGACGTATTTTTGCTTAAAATTAACCCACAGACAAAAGTGACACGTATTTATTTATTTCGTACCATAAAGTTAAAACATTTTTCATTTATCTTACAAATACAGGAAATCGTGTACCGAGTCTAAGATCTTACGATTTGGTGGCACTAAAGCTTTACTGTTTTTTTGTTGTTTTTTTTTAGACATAATCCATTCGTAGAATGCTTCAGTTTATCGTCTTGCGATCATGTTTTTCTGTTTAAAAAAAGAATTTTTTGAAATCCATAGCAAGAATCTAAGAACTTCTAACTTATTGACTACACTGGCAAATTCGTTTATTAATTCTAAAAAAAATTTATCTGAGCTGAGGCTAACTGACGAGCCTATAGGCGTAGTTCAATGAGGAAAATGAGCAAAAAATAGCAAAATTCTCAGCGCAGGAAAAGATTTGCAAGCTCGTTAGGCTAGCTATATTGTTATTTGTTGGCCAACACGAGAGCAATTGGCTTTTGAAACAAAGAGCTGTTTGGTTGTACGAAAATTGAATTCAAAACAATTGACGTCAATGTCTGCAAGCAGTGAATATTGCTCTTTATCTCTGATCCGTTGACAGAAAAACTTATTGCCAGAATGTTGTCATGGAAATCAAACGCAGATGAATCCGATGGATTGACCACACACTTCCCATGGTTGCCTACAGATGGACACCAACTGGCAACAGCAAACCTGGTCGGCCAAAAACCACCTGGCGCCTGCCATGAGCTCAATGAGGAACAACATACCGTACAAAATAGAGATGTAGATGGATTCTGGCTGCCTTGTGTCCCACAGAGAACGAAGAGGATTAATTTAAAAAGTAAGTAAATCAACCTTACAGCATATGTTTTATCGTAAATGGCCGCTGTCCTTCATTATCAACTCATTCTTACGCTACCAAGTTGAATAGAAATACATGAAAGATGAAGCGTTGTTCCAAATCGATTGTTTTAATTTGTGACGGCCATTTATTATAGTTCAACTTTCTGACCACAACATGCGAACAAGTTTTTGGGTGAGCAAGTTATCTGTCCATGAAATAATCATAAGTAAACCTAGGTGTTTAAATAACTAAAGTTGCTGCCGTTTGCTCTGCTATCTCCAGGATGACCAAAGATGTGTTGAAGGACAGTTCACGAGTTTCTGGATTTATTCATCAACCTTAATTAATTGAATTTCAGCAACGTTGACTGAATTTTGGATGGCAGTGTGCAGAGCTTCACTTCTGGCGTACGATCGATGACTATTGGAAAAACATCTCGGCTCAGATAAGTAGAAAATGGTTTTCCTATCTTTACACTCCAAGAGTGTTAAAAATCTTGATTCTGATTGTAAAATTGATAGATTTTCAAGTTTTGTACCATTGCTGCATATAAGCCTACGGTTGTCTTGTTGTCCAGAAAATGCCATATTTATATCAGTACAATACACGTGCACTGTATTATGTTCGATAATAATTATTACAATGAGACTACCGTTTGTTTGGGAGGACAAACGCGTGGAGGACAAAAGCGTGGAGGGTGGAGTTATTATGTGAAGGAAAATCTTGCACTTTTCATTTTACGTTCTTGGAATTTTAAGCGTCTGAAAACGTTTAGGTGAAGAGGAGAATACCACGACGTAAATATTCATAAAAAAGATTCTTTAATAATCATTAAATCCAATTTTAATAGCAAGCTTATATTATAACCAAGTTAGAAAGCATTGTCCTTGATTCTTAGAAGCGCGAACACTACAACCCATCGTGGATTCCATGGGAATTCTATTTCATTTTTGAAGAAAATGCTAAAATTCGAAAACATATCAAAGCACTACTGTTTTCTGAAAATTTACATAGTTATCAACTGTATCTAACACTGCTGTAAATGTATTAGTTGACAAGGTAGTGTTGATTAAATATTCTTTTTTCTGTCTCTCTCGCTCCAGGCGGCTGATATATCACTGTTGACAGAAAGGGTGGCCATCTTGGATCGCAATGTACCGTTGGACTCTGGCACAAGTTGACTATTGGAAACATCAAATCTCAGATAAGTACATTATTTCTACTCTCGTTAACTTTTGACAGTTGCAGCGAAAGAATTATGAAAATCTCAGAAACTGATAAACTAGAAAATATTGTCTTGATGAAGAACCAAATTCTTAGAACTAATATTAACAACAATATGAGAAAATCAGTAACGAGAATACACATTTTGAGCATGGGATGTACTTAAGAGTTACCACTTTGAAAAACTTAATTCTCAGAGTTAACATTTAAAACAATATGAGAAAACCAGTAATGAGAATATACATTTTGAGCATGGGATGTGTTAAAAGTTACCACTCAGTTCGTTATGCTGAAGGTCAACCTGAAACCATCGAATATTATTTCTCGTAATTCTTGTTTTTTTCAAGGCATTGATGAAGACCATAACCAAAAGTTGTGGAAATTGAGATAAGGGAAAAAAAGTATTTTGCTAAATTGAGAACAATGGTGGTTTCTTTTTGAGAAAAATTTAAATGAAGAGGAAGGGGTAGTAAGTAATTAATACATGGCCGCAGCTTATCAATAAAATCATCTCGTGAATGCTCACTAGTTTTCCCATTAAGCCGAGATAAATGATACATCGAACTGTCGTTTTGCATGTATATATCCTTTGCATTTGAGTAGTATTCTCGAGAATAAAAAGTGAAGTATCTCAATTGAAAGATTTTAATCTTCCAGTTCGTCACTTCTCATACATTGCAAACTTCATGTAAGAGTACTGTTTGTACAGCCGTATAACTCTTGACGGTATCACAATGAGCCAAATTAAAAGTAAGATTGCTCTAAAAAGGACTTCTTCTGTTTTTTGTTTGTTTGTTTGTTTTTGTCGAGTAAAGAAGGATTTTAAATCTTGAAAAAAATCTTGGAAACGCACAGCTAGTCAGAGAGCCGGACTACAATAGATCGTTTTCACTGTCGTGCAATAGGAAAAAAACAAGGAAATTTGATCTTATTGAAGATAAATAAAGGAGACTCCTCTCCAGGTTTTAGGTCTATGCGCCGTCCCAAACTTCAGTTATTTGCCTAAATGTTTTGCACAAATTTAAAGAGCTCAGTATGGTGCCGCCGTATTGGTGTACCTCCGTGGTACACCAATTGGCGAATCTTTGTTTACAATATTTGCCCCATAAGTGATACAGTTTCTGATGGAAATTCTGAATATTGAAAGGGCATAGCACGATCAACTGTGTCAAGGAATTTGAGCTCGATGTATTGAATAATGTTTGAGCGATGCGGGTTTAAAAACTCAAAATTTAACAAAGAATGTAAATGCTCATTAGGGCGTTTGCCACCCAGAAATTTGGCGGTTTTTGAAGGCCAATTTCTCCTCGAATATTTCAGCCAAAGAGCCAAAAATTTCACCAATTACTAAATTTCACAAGCTCTTTAAATTGTTGTAGTCAATTCGTGTCTAGCGTGATACCTTCTCCGTGCATAGTAGTATGTCAATGAGGAAAAATGTAAAAAAATGACCTCAGCAAAGATTCGCCAATATGGCAGCCGGAAAATAGTGCGACAATCTGGATCTTCTTGGTTATCTAGGCCATTGATTGCCTATTCTGCACAAACCAACATATGAACACTTAACTGCTACTTTTATTTCACGAAGGGCTAAAAATCATGAGATAAGTATATATTTTTCGACAAACGCGATGTTCCGCACTGCCATAACTCTAAAATTCAAAATGCACTTGTTACCAAACGAAGGACACCATTGCGCTGAAATGCTGTCAAGGTGTATAATTTTCGTACCTCTTATGCCTGATGAGGATAGAAACTCTGGTGGTTCTTTACGTTTGGATTTAAACGCTTGATGACGTCACATGAAAACGTTCCACTGAATTGAGCATAAAATAATTAAAGTTGCCTTATTCAGATCTAATCATTAATTAGTTCTACAATAATAATTAAGACAAAATCCGAGAGGAAATCGAGCAATTTCAGTTTTTATTGGACAAAAAGCTCCATCCAGAGTAATTCTAAGTATCTTGCAGTCCTTTCTGCATTTTCTAAAAGGTTACGATATAAATAGTTGCTTGAAAGAACACCGAAAACCATTTCCCATGGAAATGTGGGAAAATAAGTTTCAAAGTTTAGAGAAATTGTGCAAGCAAAGGTAAACCTTCATCATCAGTTTCATTTCACCAGTAATTTCAAGTATTTCATATGAACTTCAAAATCTGTTTCAGTCGACATTTGGTGTCGTTAGAAATAATTTCCTTTGAGAAGATGTTTAAAACAGTCGCACAGCCGTTTGCAATACGATGTGAATAATCTCGGTACAAAGTTTTTTTCCACTTGTTACTCAAACGTCTTGTAGATTCCTTCTTAATTACTCGGAGGAAGATTATTGAATGAACTTGGTGAGCAATTGTAAAAGGAGACCATGAAACAACTTTCATACCGTTACTGGAATTTGTTAATACAGGATTTGGCAATGTGACTTCTACCAGTACCAGAGTATACAAGCTTATTGAAGTGCCTTTGAAATTAATTCTCAACTTGTTTTTTTACTTGCATAATGTTTACATTAATGGAGCCCTGAGTAGTTTCTTTTTTCATCACGGCATGCTTATGAAAGCACGTAAGGATACTTTTTTGAATATTTTAACCGACCCATCCCTCCAAAAGAATGAAAAACGGCCAAAATATATAGGGACTTTCAGAATATATTTAGATGATTTCAGAATATATTTGCACATGGACCATTCAAAATCTGTGCAATGTCTTCTTTGGGGGGTTAATTCTTTCACGGACTCGTAGATAGATCAGAAAGAGAGAAAGTTTAAAAAAAAATTGCTATGACTTAATTTAGGTCTATGGGTTAAATTTCGCGGAGAAAACGTTTTTTCGCAATTTGTGATGAGTTCTCTTTCATCAAATTTTCTCTCATCAAATGTTCGTGATACAATGTTAACCGAAAACTGAAGTTCATTTAAAAATTTAACAAAGCAAAATTGTACTTATTAGAGTGTTTCATGTGAAAAAACGTTTTGAATGACATGCCAATGGGGGAAAGGAGCATTGTTGACTGGCCGTATTATCTATTGGACGAAACTTTGTGCTAAAATATTCAGAAAATACAAATTTTAAAGAAGACTCATGAATTATTATAACTGATCATAAAACGTAAATTGAAACTGTGTCAACACAACGATATTAAAGACATGATACAAGGTCAGCTAGACGTCGAACTGGAAGTCCTGGAAAAAAACGCGGATGATATAATTAATAAATGGAATTTCTGTCGCTTATTTAAATCGACTTAAAAGATTCTACTTCTTGACTGGTTTTAAACTCACTACTTTGTTTTCAATTTCATTGGAAACTGCATGCGAAAACCTCTGTTTTTTATACATGAAAGAATAAATTTTGAGTTGTGGATAAGAAATGAAATAGTTAGCTTAAGCAACGACGATACCTACGCCAGGGACGACTCCTAGAAAGAAAAATGATATTTCTAATCTCGTAACAATCTGGATATCTGCTCCGTACCCCAATCAGTACTTAAAACTTGCTCAAACTAAATATGTAATGCCAGCGATCCATTCCAAAAAGAAATACAAAAAATTTGCCATCCCGACCTACGTTCTTCAAAATGCACAGAACCTGTTCATGTCACATTACGGCTACAAAATGCACAAAGACTTAAAACGCACGCGCACAGCCATTGTTCTACTCAATAAACCTTTTGTTTGGTGACGTTTTCGTTGCTGTTTTATGTTCCTTTTTTTCTTCATTTGGGATTTTTTATTTCCACAATTACATCAATTACAATCCTTTTTTAACAATTAATTTACAGAAGAACGAATAAAGTTTGGTTTACAGAAGTTAACAATGACACCATATTGAATTAATTAAGAAAAAAAGATTTTGTCAATTCTTATCTTCATACTTATTTAACTTAACGATTTTCCTTAATGATAGCGTTGTCTACTATAATTATTAGTTAAATTTGCTTCCTCAAAGATCTTCTATTATTCTTTAAACAATTTAGTTTTATTCGATTTGAAATGTGTTTTTCAGTTTCATATTTAATTACCTAAATTCTTATGAAGTGGCTCAAGGAAGGTAATGTTTCTCTACATCGACAAGTCCACAAGAGAGATTTTCCTAAAATTACTATCTAATTAAATAGATCCATCTCCTCCTCAAAAGACCCAACAATAACATTGGAATATGTAAGCGAGAGGCTTCTGCAAGTCTTGATTGTGCTCAAAACCTTTTTCATTTACCTCATGCCAAAAAGAATATGAAAAAGAACAACCGAACAAAATATGGGATATTGTTTCCGTTTGCTGATTACAGATGCAGTTGGGATTAGAAACGTATCCTATTTTACACAGGCGGTCATTAGTAAACAGAACAGAATTCAACACTTTGTACCGAAAGGAGCGTAGATACGGTTCATTAGCAGCCCTCACTGGCAGAAGAAATGCATCTGAAACTTGCTTGTCATCAAGGCTAATTTCTTTCTTTAGCTTGACCCATTTACTTGGCTTTTCCAATTTTTGTTTTATAGGAAAACAATAGTCAAAGTCACATTAGCGTTTGCCTTTACTGTGCAACGCAATGTTAGAAGATTGGAAAAAAAATAAGCAATCATTATCAACACAATATTAAGATTAATAAATTTCTACGTGACTGAGACTGCCCTTCCGTCCAAAAAGTTTTCGTTGCCGTTGCCGTCGTGGTTTGCTTGAACTCCCTAATGTCCGGAAAGTTAGAACACACGGGTAACTGGGAGCGTAAGGCGGTGTTTCGTAAGACATTTCCGTAAATTCAAATTTATAATCATATTACCTTTGTGGGATAACTGCTTGCAAATGATTTGTTTCTCCGCCTCTTTTAGCGTAATTCCGAGAGTAGTTAACGCAATTTTCCTGTGTTTATTTTTCTTTGGTGACATCAGACAATACGTGTTTCTGATTTTCGTGAGTGGATAATTTCCAGCTAGAACTGATACGAAAAGTAAGTGTTCCATGAGTGGTGAATTCAATGTTTGGGCGTTAACAGGGTCTGAAGACAGATGTCAGCGAGGCATCAATTCTAAACCAAACCCGGTTGTTCACTGCATCACATGACTAAAAAAATGTATTATGGTTATGTTTGACAAAGGGAAATTGTGACAGGCGAGAGAGTTTACAAAACTGTTTGGCTACGTATATACCAGCCCAAAGGGAAATAAATAGAAAACTGACTCTTCGTATATCACTTGCACAAAAAAGTGACTTTACTCAGCTCGAAAGCTCATTTCAAGGGCACCGCTTAAAATATTGCAAATGAGCCAACGGATAATAAAGTTATAAAATTGACAGTGGATCAGCAATTAAATCTCTTGACTGAATTAAGACATTGCCAACGAGTCAGGTGATTAGAATAAATAGTAAATCAACTATGACATATTGTCTTGATGTCAAAATTTACAATATTTATTGCCAAATTTTCACCTTTCGCATACAAAAATCTACGAGAAAGAATGTAACAACTAAGTATTGAATGTTTCATACTTTTAAGTGGAAAAAATATCAAACGTAAGATTTATTTTGCCAAATCGCTCGCATTGTGGGCTGAAATAGCGCCACAAAACACCAGCAACAGATTGTTTTCAGTCGTGTGTCGTGACGAAAGCTGACTCTGTGCATTGTTAAAGAGGAGGCTAGGTAGAAGAAATGTACAATTTACCATCTCTTTGCGGCGTTCTTATTGGAAAAGGTCAGAGAAAAGAATTGGATTTACGTGTTTGAAAACTTTGTTTAAGTTCAATCTTGACACCAAAATTGCAGTACATATTCAAGAAGGGAAATCGATGCCCCCAGAATAACCATTATGTTTGATTTAGGAATTCTGGCTTTATAAATTACCCACAGACAGGTTGTAAGAACTGTTCTTGTGGCATATTGTGTAGATTTCATCTCGATACAGTCGCATTAAAGAGCATTAAATGAAGCGGCTGCAATTTGTGGCAGCTCGACTTAGCATGTTTTTTTAAAAAACTAAATCAGTGACGACTAAGATGTTCAACGACAAAATAGGAAAAAAATTCCAAAGTAATACCAGGAGTGCGAATTTAATTCCTTACATGGTACAGTCACATCAAAAATGATAAGGAAAAACAATACTTTTCTTTTAAGCGTCCTGTACAAAAACAGTTAAGGTTGTGAAGTTCTTAACCAGTGATTTGTAGAAGAAAAAGTGAGAAACTTGCTGAACTGTAATTCAGAGGTGGATTGTTTATAAATTCAAGAGAACGATATCTTTGCCATTTCGGTGCAAACGAAGATGTGATTTTCCAGCATACGCTCCGCTCCAGTTTTCACGTATTGTTCCTAGAAAGCGATAACAAATTCAAGTTAAAAAGTCGTTCATCACTGAAACGTGTTATGTCGATTATAGAAATGAACTCTATTATTTCTAAGAAATAGTGATCAACAGCTCATTTCTCCTTTCACCAGATGATGAGAATTTCAATTAATTTCAGTTAATTACAATAATATTAATTTCAACAAGATGATGAGAAAAAAGGAAGTCATCAACTTTGGATCATTGTCTTGCTGGAGCAGTGAATTGGCCATTTCCGAGTTTACCTTGTCCTTCTGTTTGAAAACGAGTTCTCGTGCAAAACCACTTTTGCGATGGAAGGCAAATTTCACTCTCGATTTCTGATTTTTTTCTAATTTCTTTGTGTACGATGACAATTAAAAAATAAGATGGTCAATACGCAGACACGTGAGTTAAGTTATAATTATCCATTTCCAACGTTCAATAGTGCTGCCCACTTTGTTGCAAAAGTAAACAAGAAGTAAAGTTATATTATTCCATGATGATGATTAGTTTTCGATTTTCCATTATTTTATTGTAACCAGAAATAATTTGGCAACACTCAGAGACACACAGAAATGCTGCGGGATAGCTTAAGGCATTTTAAAATTATTCAGTACCTTTAAGATTCCTGGAAGGAATATAGCCTAGAGTAATAAAATATTTCTGTTTGTCGTGAACGGATATTAAATTTTCCAGTTAGTACCGATAAAAAGTGGTAACGCCATACATGTTTGGAGCGTTTCTAGCGACGGTCTTTTTTTTTTTTTTTTTTATTTATTTATTTATTTGCAGTAACACAAGGGAAACCAATGCTTACTTACAACACTAACTCTATTTACATTATATTGCTCTAATTATTTACACTATTTAAATTACAATAACTAAACGACTTACATTACTAACAAATACAGTTACACGACTTACACAATTAAGAAATACAGTGACGACAAGGGGCAAAGAAAAAAAAAAAAAACTGAGAAGAAAAATAGCTAGTTATCATTACAGCTTGAGGTTGTAGTACAGAAACATAAAAAAACAGACCAAAGGCATGTGGTACATTAAAAGTAAAATGAGTTATGCATCTGACAGGAGATTAGAAATAGATTAATGGGTAGGAGATAGATAACCCTACAGAAAATATAATCTAAAATATTAATTAAATCCTCATGTATGCTGTAAGAGGTTTCCATTTCTTCGTGTCTCCACTTTTTGTTTCTATCTCATATTGTAGTTTTAGTGGGCATATGAAAAGCGTAAGATTTGGATGATCATTTTTTGTTTTAGCGAGCCATATGTGATATCGTGCTAAGAGAAAGCAGTAATTTATAAGAAGCGCAAATTGAGAGATATCTGGCCTCAGACCCAAAGCAGTAATATTTGTCAAAGCATAATCTCTAGGAAGTAAATTTAAGTTTTTCAGCCATTCAGTAAGTTTATTCCAAAAGTGAGATGTTTGACGGCATGACCAAAAAAGATGAATTACTGACTCAGAGGAGGTGTGACAAAAACTGCACTTTTCATCGCCCTGTAGACCTATTCTAAATAAAACTTTATTGGTTGGTACACGTCTATGTAAGAATTTAAACTGAAACTCTATCAGCTTAGTGCTCTTTGTGCATTTTTTAGCTAAAAGATAGGCAGCATTCCAATTTATGTTGTCATTTATTGGTAGGCCACAATCCTCTAGCCACTTCTTTTGACTTGACTCTGGGGTTAAACTCTTGTTACTAATCAGTTTTTTATATATTATTTTTGACCTGCAAAATTCTTGTTGTAAGTGGCTCATATTCGTGGTCGGTGTTCTGTAAATCTTGAAAATTAGAATCAGTCCGAAGAGACTTTACAGCCGATATTAATCTGTAGAAGCTGAGAGGACGAGGGTCTATTTCATACTTACAGCGGAAATCATTTAACGAGAGAAAGTTGTTGTCCGGTCCTAAAAGATGTTTCACCCGAGTTATTCCCTTGGTGAACCAATTTTTAAAAAAAACTGTTTTGTTGGCTATCTTTATTAGGGAGTTATGCCAAAGTTGTTGATCTAGAAAGTGATCTTGCGATGTTATTTCAGGTTCAAAGTTAACTTCCGCCCAGATTCCTAATAGTTCTTTAAAAAAGGCATCCGAAGTTGTTATTGTCGATAAGGTGTCTCTAACGTTGAGGTTGTAGGAAAAAAAGTTTTGACAGCCATATTTTTTTAGGGTTATATCAAAAAAGATTTTCCATTTTCCCTTATTGTTGTTATCTAAATATTTTTTAATCCATGTGGTTTTGAGGGATTTATTGAAGGAACTAATATCAATCATTTTTAGGCCACCACCACCGAAATCATTGATCATTACCTTCCGTTTTATCTTGTCGCCTTTACCATTCCATAGAAAAGTGTAGAGTAAATTATTTATTTCTTTTAAAACCCTGTAGTTTGAGCGAAGAGGCGAGAGTAGATAAAGCAATTGGGAGACCACTAGTGATTTGATAACAGTGATTTTCCCTAACAATGTGAGTCGGCGGTATTTCCAGCATCTCAGGATTTCTTTCACTTTTTCAAGTTTCTCATTGTAGTTTAAAGAGGCAGATAGTTCGGGATCTGTTGAAATCCATAGACCTAGGGATTTTACTTTGTCTTTTGGCCATTTAAGCTCTTTTCCTGATAACAGAATTTTATCACTTCCAATACTTGCGCCAATCCAAAGAGCTTCCGTTTTCTTATCATTGAGTCTGAGGCCAGAGACTTTGCTGAAATCGTCAAGCATTGCAAGGGATGAAAGGAGAGATTCACGTGACCCGTCTAATATAAGTGTTGTGTCATCGGCATACTGACTTACTTAATTTATACTTAATTTCCACATTATTTACAGAGATTCCCTTTATATTAGTATTTTTCCTAATTGCCGTGGCCAGCACCTCTGCCGATAGGATAAATAAATAAGGTGAGAGCGGGCAGCCTTGCCTAACACCTCTTTGAATTTCAAAAAAATTACTTGCCCATCCATTATTCAGAATACAGCTTTCAGTATGACTATACAGGGTTTTCACCCAGTTAATTAGCGAAGCACCAAAACCGTAGGATCTTAATGTTCCATGTATGAAGGACCATTCGAGAGAATCAAATGCCTTTTCAAAGTCAATAAAAAGTAACACGCCCGGGATATTCTTTTCTGTGGCATATTGGATAATAGAGTCAATGAGTCTGATATTTTCGCCTATAAATCTGCCCTTCAAAAATCCTGTTTGATCGTGATTGATAAGGTTTGGAAGTACTAATTTAATTCGGTTTGCAATAGATTTTGCTGCGATTTTGTAATCAGTGTTCAAAAGGGTAATAGGCCTCCAATTTTTGATGAAGTATAGTTCCGCATCTCTTTTTGGAATTAGTTTTATAACCCCTCGTCTTTGTGTTACTGAGAGGCAGCCAGAGTCAAAAGCATAGTTGAGGGCCGAGATTAAAAAAAAAGAAATGTCTTTCCAAAAAACTTTGTAGAATTCGGCGGGAAGTCCATCCGTGCCTAGCGTTTTGTCAGACTCCATCTTCTTCAGGGCTTCGAAACATTCCTTTTGAGTTAAGGGGCCTTCACATAAAGTTTGTTCTTCATTGGTCAAAGAAGTGGAGTTCACTTCAGAGAGGAATGTTGACTGGATGCTGTCGGGGCTTTTTGACGTATAAAGATTTTTATAAAAAGCCGTACATTCAGATAAGATATCTTTGTCTGTGGTGACAAAGTCGGTGTCATTAATTTTTAATTGACTAATTGTTCCTTGTTTACAGTGCCTTTTTTCGAGGTTTAGAAAATATCCGGAGTTCTTTTCGCCCTCGTTGTACCATTGCGACTTTGACCTAATGATAGCGCCTTTGGTTCGATACTCAAAAATGTTTTCTAGCTCTTTCTTTAAGGTAAAAATTCTTTCAGCAACAATATGATATGAGGGGTTACTATTGCTTGCATTGTCTAAATGTTTTTCTAACAAGGCGATTTCGCGTTCCAACATTTCTTCGCGTTTCCTTGTTGTCGCGTTTTTGTATGCAGCATAAGATATTGATTTTTCTCGCACCTTTAATTTAATCATCTCCCAAAGCAGAGCTGGGTTCACTGAGGTGTCGTCTTTGTATTGTTTCACAGTGCTTTCAATTGTTGTTTTAATTTCTTGGACATATCTCATTTCGGATAAAAGGGACGTGTTCAACTTCCAAAAACCTTTGCCTCTGGGGTTCGAGTGTAAAGCTAGATTCAGAGTAATCATCGAATGATCCGTTTTGAAACCAGGAAAAATATCTGCATGGGTCACATCACATAAAGATGATTCACTTACTAGAAAAAAATCGAGTCGGCAATGTATGACTGGTTGGTTTTGGCGCCAAGTATATCTCCTGGCTTCTGGGTTGAAAAGTCTCCAAATATCAGTCAAACCAAGATTTTCAGAGAAATCTCGAATCACTTTTAAGGCATTTTTGTGTGTTCTGGCAAGGCCACCCCTAGCTAGCTACGGTCTTGAGAGAGGTGTCGGCAAGGCATCAAATTCCCCAACAAACCCGTTCTCTGTATAAAATGACTTACTATACACGACAAGTTCAGTGACAAAATAAAAGCACTCTGTTTAATATTTCCGACAGTGGGAAACCGACAAGCGAGATAGTTTACAAATCTGATTTTGCCATCAGTCTCCAAAACGAAATAGAGCTTTTCGTCTACCAATTTTGAGTTTAAAATATGTTTCTTCACACTTCAGTTACACAAATAAACAGTAATTTGAGGCTCACTTAAAGAATGGCTTGATTTAGCTCGAAAGATCATTTCATGGCACTTTATAAAATAGTAAATGAGTCGAGTCAAATGCTTTGTCTTACGGATAAAAAGGGTTTAAAATTGACAGGGGAAGAGCAACGTGTTCGTCACGTATAAAATAGCGGCAAGGTAGAACTGAATGAACTTTTCAATTCTCAAGAACTAGAAATCAACATACAATTTCTCCTAGCTGTTTTTAAGGTAGCTGAAGTAGATCTACAGTTCTTATTCATTTTAGCAGAACACGTTGTTAACTAGACTTTCTATAGAATGATAATAGAATCCTGGTTAACGGATTTTGTGATAAAGAAGCACCCAGATATTGATGGCATCCTATCAAACCCAAACGATACGAATAGCTTGTGTATATGAAAAGAAATTAAAGAAAGAAAAAACTTGACATAGAGATTTGAAATTTTTGCGCTCATTCTTGTTAAACCAGTACAGTTGGCAAATTAGCATATAACGTCTCAGTGCACGTATTTTCAATTGTCTAGATAGCACTTACACTTGCCTTCTGACTGATCAATAATAATAATTCTTGTCAACAGGATCACAGATATTAGACGGATCCGTTAAGAAAATGGACTGCAGCACTTATCAATATTACATTCAACCACCTTAAAATAGTGTTAAAAACGGAAGTCAGCAAGTCTTCGAAAAGAGTTAAACATTACTGACTTTTTGAAAGCTATTTCATCAATAAACAAGACTTGCAAGGTAGCTTTCATCAGCATTTTCTTCTCTGAAACAATGTGAATCAAAGTATAATACTTCAGTGAAATTTCGCAAAGCCTTTCCTGGTGTTAAGAAGGTGTAAGGGCTAATTAAAGGACTCACAAAAAGAGCTCTTGAAACCTTCTACAACATTAGATCATTAAATAACGAAAACAAGATATATAAACAAGCCGCAAACTAAGTTTCCGGCCAAATCTTGTGTCCTTGTCCATTACTTTAAAACTTAAACGGTGTGTTAATAAATAAAGATCTAACCCCCCCCCCCCCCCCCAAGGAACGCAACATGTCAATCCAACGTATCATAACACTATTGTGCGTAACATGTTGCACGCTCTTGCCCACCCTCTTGAGACATGTTCAATCATATTACGTGCTGATGACTAATACTTAACCAAAACACCAAACATGTCGTAACAGGGTAGACAAACGTGCACAACATGTTGGGAGGAGGTAGCAGGGAGCAAGATGACTCTTTTTCCCTCCTTGCTCCTCCCCAGAGGAGGTAGCAGGGAGCAAGATGACTCTTTTTCCCTCCTTGCTCCTCCCCAGAGGAGGTAGCAGGGAGCAAGATGACTCTTTTTCCCTCCTTGCTCCTCCCCAGAGGAGGTAGCAGGGAGCAAGATGACTCTTTTTCCCTCCTTGCTCCTCCCCAGAGGAGGTAGCAGGGAGCAAGATGACTCTTTTTCCCTCCTTGCTCCTCCCCAGAGGAGGTAGCAGGGAGCAAGATGACTCTTTCCATGGTTAATTTATTTATATATTCAATTTAGGTTATGACTCCAGAAATCGTAATAAACAAGGTGGAAATGCTTTTATTAATTTCCTTTACTTTGCTTGGAAGGAGAATTACTTTGCATTTAAATTTAGTTGAATCCAAGATACATTTTGTATTCCTTAAGCGGAGCGCAATGCCTCAAGAAAATCGTCAGTGAGAGATACCCCTACACGATGTTTAGGGCACAGTGGTTTATCTTTTGTCCAAAATTCCCCCAAATCTTACCGGGGAATATTGTTAGAAGAGTATTTATTTCTGTTCCTCAAACCTCCACTCCACTGAATGAAACAATCACGCGTGAGGAATAAATTTCTTTTATAATCCTTTACTTTTTTAGGAAGGAGATTTGGAGGGAAGTATATGTCTTAACCATAATCTCTTAATCTTTCCTTTTAAAGTCAAAAGTGGTTACATTTTCAGTAAAACTTCCTCCCAAAGTAATTTTCTTTAAGATGGTCAAGGTCTAGGAAACGGCTGAAAGACTAGACTGCTTATTTATGCCCATAGTGTCGACACAGTGTAGTTTAGTCTTACCGCTACTTCTTAACCTTTAACCCTCTCAGAGAAAAGTACTTTGGGAGGAAGTCTACCTCATATTACAACCCCTTTTTGAACTTTAAAGGGCGAGTGGAGGATTATGGATGAGAGTGAAACTTCCTCTCCAAATATTCTCTCCAGGAAAGTAAAGGATTATGGACGAAATTTAATCCTCCTTCGCGATTGTTTCATTCAGGGGAGTGGGGGTTTTGGGGGACAGGAATTAAGACTCTTCGAACAATCTTCCCCTGTAAGATGGTGGGGGATTTTTGGCCGAAGATAAACTACTGTGCACAATGGCTCGTGTAGGGGTATCTCCCGATTTTTTTATTATCTGACGATTTTTTTCTGGCATTGCCCTCTGCTTTGGGAATGAGCAATGTTCATTGGATTAAACTGAATTTAAATGCAAAGTAAAGGACAACGACCCAGGTTTAACCGCACTCACCTTTCTGGTTCTGCGGCATATTTTTTTCTACAGCTATTTTCTAAATAATATTTTATCACAGGAAGGTGTAAGAGCTTATTGGATTCTAGTCTTTAATTTGCTCTTTGCACCTTCCTTACATCAGCTAAGTTTACTTTCGTTATTTGCGAAAATCTATTCTTCCCTCATACAGACTTGATATTATATATATTCACGTCCGCTTCATTTATTAATCAACTATTCCATCGTAACTTACTATGAGGAACGACAGATTTACGATAAACGGAGTACAGGTGCGTTTCTTAAAGTTTATTTCTAAGTTCAAAGAAAATTTATTTGAAAGTGTTTCTGCATTTGTCTTTTAGCCAGTTGCTCGCTGTGGTGTATCATTGTTCACTTTCTTTACTACTCCTCAGGCTACCTGTTGATCGAATCAAATATTAACAGTTCATCAGAATGTGTCACGCAGAATCAACATGTATTATTATGGGCTGAACTGTGGGAGTGAGGGTGCTGCTGCGATACCCTCCTACTCGTTCTATATTTTCTTTCCAAATAAAACTTACGGTGCTTACATACATAATGAAATGTTCACAAGGTAACGTTAGCTTTTGGCTTCAGAAAAAAATAAACAAATACTAAGCAAAATAAACTAGTCGTTTGAATATAGAACTCTTACTAAATGATTGCCAATTAAATCTCTACACTTTAAAACGTCACCATAGTGTTATCGAGCGCAGAATGAACTGTCTTTTGAGTCCATCTTTCAGCTTTGTCCGAGCGATTATCAGTTTTTTTTCTAAAATTTCGAGTGCTGTGACAGCAAATGGCCTTGTTTCACTGAGGCTTCTGGAGAATTTGATTATCCATTCAATATTTCTAAATCCTCTTCCGAAACTTCGGCGAGACGAGAAAAAATGTCCCTATTTTGCAGACTATCTTCAACCACTGAATAGTAATGGATGATCGTACAAGATATACCTTAGCCAATCAAAATGCAGTATTGCATTAGTATAATCCGGTAGATTTGTACTAATGATAAAGAGATTACTGTACCGTTGTCAAGCACAATATCTGTTGGTTATTAATTCTTACATAATGATCAAGAGTGATCACAATAAAACGTTTTCATGAAATCATTATGAAGACTGATTGACTTTGTGAATTCTTTTGTTAGAAAACATTTTTGGACCTGGAAATTTCAAAGTTAAAATTGTAAATTTCATTTTCAAAGTTAAAACTTTAACTTTGCAGCAACTATTTACTTCTGCTGGCATGTTGACACGACCTTGTTTCCTTACTTATGATCAACAACACGCTTTGCCTCGATCTGAACCAGTAGGGAAGAAATGACTTGCATTTAATGTCTTTTTTTAGGTTTTCTGAACTGTACAAATCTTAAGAAAGAAACTGACATATTCATTTCCACTTGTCTTATTCGCATCCTTGGATGGGCCGTGGCTCAATATTTCTCTGCAAACTGAAGTCGAGTGATACAAAACTTAAGCCCTGCTCCGCTGTGTTAATACTTGGTTGGATTATCGCTTACAGAAAACAGCACCTCTTGTCAAAGATAGCTTTTATGTTTTTGGTATCCTTAAAGGGACACAGTCGGCTTTGGGACCGCGCTGACCTGGACACTAGTTTTCTCACTTTGAAAAAGTTCACCTCAACCTGAAATCAAAGATACTCGTCGAGTACATCTAGAAATCCGCTTCAATCTTCGCAGTGTTTTGCCTGATTTTCGATCGTTTACTGAAAAACCTGTTTTTGAGTGGGCTTTTGCTCATCCTATGTTTTGTATCATATTTGGTTAAAAACAGTATGGATTGTGTCTCTGTGATATGCAAATTAACTATGAAATCAGATGGTATCTAATGAGCATGTACTCCAGCAGACTGTGTCCCTTTAACTTTTAATAGGGTACCACTGATTCATGCTTCAAAAGTATTGATATTATTGATAAAAGAACGTAAAACCGAAAAATCAAAAACAAAGCCTCTCCAGTCTTTTCAAGGTACTGGACGTTTTTTTAAGCTTTTCGAAATATATGAACTGATTATGTCGTTCTCAAACCTTTTTATCAGCCTAGCGTTTTTGTCAGTAGTCCGACATCACTAAGTCGAATTACATCCTTTACAGGGACAGAATCCGGTATTTCTTTTTTTATTAGGTTACGTCGGTCCTTGCAAATTGACCTTGTGTTTTCACTGCTTACCAAAGCGTGGCTTATTTAACTATCAGAAACCATAGTACACTTGCCTGCCAAGGAGTTGAAAAACAAATATTGCTTCGGAAACAACATCAAAACTCGATCTGCTATTACCGACCAGCTAAGAAATAGACTTACAAATGCGAGGTAAAAATACAACCTTTAGCAGCAATGATGTGAAATGATTTCCCGCTGCAAATTATTAACGACCTGTTAACATGTCCACGACTAAATTTCCTCACGGTTACGTGTTTGATTCTCGGTTCCAGTTTCTTATAGGTCATCGATACAATTTCAAGCATATCCTTAAGACAGTTGCATTTGTTCAAATCATAGTTAACAGAGGGAATGGTTAAGGATCCCAGCAAACATCAAAAAAGCAAACAAACAGGCTAAGAGTTATGTTGGAAGGTCTTTGACCCTGTACATCTTTTTGTTTTATGCTCCTAGACTGTGCATGAATTACGTAATCGCAATGTTTCTATTGGTTAGCTGTATGAGCACACATAACAACTTTTTGTATTTTTCCAGATTTTGTGCAGGGTCAACCTCCCTCCCCCGCCCCAAACAGCCAACAAAAACATACAACAAAGAAATTTGCCATGATTCATAATCATTTCCCTCTATTAACCATGTTCAAATGTATCGTGTTTAAGTACTTTCTTATCTCACTTTAATTATTAATTGCCAATGCGTCTCGAAACAGTATTTAGGTCAATGCTCTTTCCAGTATCTTGATAAAGTGAAAACATTGGAAACTGACGCAGATCAATATAAATAACTAAACTTGGTAACTCCTTGTTAAAACAATCAGGGAACGTTTTGTTGTGTCAATTAGTTCACTGCTTTTCTTGACGCTCCTGTGGCAAACAAGCACACTCAAAGGTGTTTTATGAATTTTGGTGTACTTTTCTAAGCTCAAATCCATGTTTTAGACATTTTTATGGTTTTTACAAAGTCTTAATTAAGAAAAAAAATTGAATCGCCATATTTTTTAGTATTTTCAAACTTTTTGACATATTTGCAAATTTTGAAATCCAAGATGGAGGTCCTTTTTAAAAGCACGATATCAGTTTTACCTGACAAGTTATTGCACGAAACTTAACATTTCTAGATGATTTATCACCACATACTGCATATATGTTTTATTACTATACCGCATTTATAATTTGATGAACATGGAAAGAGACGCTCTCAGTTAACCTCCACCCTTTGCAGGTTCTAAAATTTGTTTCATTTTTAAGAACTCCATATAAGAGATAAAAAGGATAGACGAATATGATTAAAATTCAAAAGGTTTGTTCAAAAGTTCCAAAGCAAAAATTAAACCTTAATGATAATTATGTCTTGAAACCTTTCCTCAGGAATACTGCTTGTAAATACTTCTTGTAAAATCACGGTTCCTGCACTAAGTGAGACTAGTTTCTAACTTCTGATAATAACGTTTTCCAATGCAATAACTTTGTACTAATCTTCCTTATGTCGAATCGATGTAAAACTTTTACACTGAGTTGCTAAAATGAGCTTAGATCAGGAGCCATAATCGGGGACGGAGGCCGTAAGCACGCGCCATTTCTAGTATTGGGGCTGTCCCTATGATATGGGACAATTTTTCTATTTTTAGAACAAATTGCGCCATCGTGTGCGGAAAGCGCGCGTACACGCTGCGAGGATTTTTGCGGTTGTAGCGCGGGGGCAATGGCATCCGAAATTCCAGACATGTTTTATGCTTTTGGCCCACAACTCAATACGTTTATGTGTGTTGGAATTTTGCTCAAATATTTTCGTCGTAAGCTGCTCCAATTCGACTGAAGTAAGGCAGTGTCGAATTTAGGTATGTCCCGTTTTATATCATTCAGACCAAGTTGTGTTCCGCTGCTTCTTTTACAAGAGTTCCACATTACTCCACTATAAATTTCACATATGCTGAAGATTAACAGCTTTTCCGTAACACAGCAAAAAAACTAGTTGGAAAAATTTGGATATTGCAGCGTTTTAGGACTTCAAAGTTTCCCTCCTCTTGCCACACGCTTGGGGGATTTCGCCAGAGTCTATCGCCACCGAAAAGTAGTAAACATTTAGTAAACAAGTAAGTCGCCTGAACTGTAAGTAACACTTGATATTTCATCAAGGCCCAATAAGTTTACGTCTGTAGACACGGCTAGGCTTTGTTTGTGTAAAAATTCAATAAATTGTCTGTTGTCGATGAATAAGAGCGCCCGCCGATCCGTGTTTTTTGCAGTCAGTAAACATGACAAATTGGACTTCCGCAATAATATCTCTAGTTTTTAAATATGTTCAAGGTTGATAAATGTTTGAGAACATATTAAACTGCTTAGCTGAAAATATGTGAATACAGCAGGAATAATCAGCAAAGTTACGATGACGCTTTCTTTAATCAACTCGAATAACGATTTCGATTTTGTTGGCTGAGTTATCAAAACTCCTTGTCTATTTTATTTTCGCAGCTGTGTAAAATTTCACTACGTTGAAGAAACACACGTGATAGTAGCCTTTTGGCGTTAGTGAAAATTGTTGCAGAATCGCAGCACAAAAGATAACGAAAGAAATCTTTGTCAAGATTTGTTGCCAATTAGCTACAATTGAAAACACAGACTCGGACTTTAAAGTGCACGCCCTGGAGCTACTTGTACGCGTCAGAAGTTCCTTCCAAAACTTGCCAAACGAGCAGAAATAATAAGAAACTATCAAAAACAGGTTTTGGTTATGATTAAGCACTGTTTGAGAAATTCACAAATTACCTCGATACCAGAGTAGAGAGATTTCTTACATAAACTTTATTCTTTAGACAACATCCACGCGAGAACCCATGACATGTGCGTGGATCCGCGCGGATGTATGTCCGAGTCAGGGTGGCGCAATTTGTTCTAAAAATAGCAAAAGTGCCCCATATCATTAGGTGCGCGCAGATCCCGAGACTTACGGTCTCTGTCCCCGGTTATGGCTCTTGCTTAGATTGAAGATTGTTTATTTTTTACGGAAAACGACATTCCAAGGAAGCGGGAAACTGCGCGTGCAGCAATTAACATACTATGTAAATTCAAAGCTTTCTAAAGTTTTCGATTCTATTTTATCTATTTTCCATTTCACTATTACATTTCATAAGTGTAAACAGTAGTTTTGATACCTTTTGACCTGTGTACTTGTTTTATTTATCTATTTTTCTCTGGGTCCATTTTTATTTATTTATTTATTTATATATTTTTATTATTATTTTTTTTTGCTGTTTGTTTCAAAATGTTTCGACCATTACTTCAGTTTATCATTACAGCTACCCTGAGAGACTAGCGTCACATATTTATTCTAGCTGGAATGTTATTTGTTTGCTGTTTGCTTGAATACTGACACAAAAACTTTATTCACATGCAACAAACTGTTGTTTTCTTGAGAAAAAGAAAATACTCAAACTACACTTTGAAATCTATGTCAGTGAGACATCGCTACATCGAAAACATAACATTTCTCTAAAGGCTTGAGCCCACTTGTGCCCGGACACATGCAAGTACGTATCGAAACTAAACAACGCTCGTAAATATTTTCAGCCACCTGTTCTCTGTTCTAAACGTTAATTTTCCATGTTAAATGGTGTAGCAAGACACTAATTTGCCCTAGGCGATGATATTTTTTCATTCACCTCCATGTTTAACACTGCACTTATATCAGTTACACAGACGAAAAAGTAATGCATGTTTATATAGATTGGTCAAGCTTCGAACATTGATGACCGAAAAATGATCGTGTTTGGCAAAGCGCAATTAGAATTGTCATGCCGATAAAGTCATGAGCTCTATCAGTCGTTATAAATTAAGTTGCTGTTCGTTCTTGAATGCCTGACAATACTATTTTAAAACACATTTGATTTTGAGTAATTCCTTCTCTAAATGAATCGCCTTTAAAGTTCATTTGCGGCCTCGTATAAGGAAAGCATTGTTCGCACTGCAAATTATCATTGTACTATTAAACTGGAATTGTTCTCGTAAATTGTCGTACATGCTTCTCTGTCTGCAGCGTAAGTGGATCACTTCCTTAAATCTTCGTTCGCAAAGCCAAGCCGAGAGTAAGCTGAAATGCTACGTTAGAATCTTTGTTTTTCACAATGTTTATTTCAAAATAAATTTGTAACAATTACTAGTACCACCACCACGTTTTTATTCTGTTAAATTTGAATTCAAAATGTTAGGAAAAAGCACTTCAATTTTGCATTGCGGAGAATATTCTGCCGTTTCAAGTTGTCCTTTAAAATAATAAATTGCGATGTTCAACCTTCCACTTCAGTCTCGTACTCCAAATATTAATTTTCCCAATTGATTGTCATACATTTCTTTTGTTGTTAGTTTATGAATTTGGTAACATTGCCTTTGTAACATACTTGACAACGCAACGAGGTACGATGTTATATTTTGATCACTCTTGGACTGAATCCGTTAATGGTAAACGACTAGAGAAACAAGAAAACGACTTATCTGAAGTAAGATATTTCCAGGCCAGGGTCCAAGAGCCAGTACACTGCTATCCAAAATGACTACACATTTCTTTGAAAGGGCATTAAACCTAGAAAGAAAGGAAACATCAACAAAATAGCTGGTTAATATTGATTGTATCACTTAACACTTACTGTTTTCACAATGTTCTTACGAAGGTTATAATAATTAACACCAGCATGTTTTATTCTGTAACTTTGATTCCATTAGGTCACTGGACAAGTCTCCAATCTTCAAGTAAAATTCTTCTTACTAGTTACAATATATCCTGATTCCAATATTTTCTCTCCAACTGAAATGCTTATAACAAGGGTCAGGAAGGCATTTACATGGTCAGACTCTGATCACTCTTTGGACTGAAACCGTTCAATGGTAAACAGAGAAGAAAACGACTTACCTGAAAAAAGGTGTTTTGCTGGCTGTCAACTTGAACCAGGCTTCGAGAGCTTACACACTTTGATCCAGCATGGCTACACTTTCTATTGAAACGATGTTTGCATTCAACCTGGTGATAAAAAGAGCAGAAAACAACAAATTAAATTACTTTTCAACGATTATCGGATCTCCAGTTGTGTTAATTTCGAATATTTGCCCCTAAATACACATTTACAGTGCTTTTCTAAAGCATTACTTTATTAAAATTGATGAACAAATCTCTCGCAATCGTGTACTTTTAAGAATTCGTTCGGACATCAGAACAATTCCTCGTTGCCCAACCGGTATGTAAGAGTTTATGGGTTCGAATCCCGTCACGGACGGAGATGTTCAATTCTTTGTCCCAAACTCACCACACGACCAAAATTTCATCTTTCACTACTCCCGATTAGATTTCTCTACAGGATACTTGGAATGACACAGTTATTAAAGTGGTCGACGACAAATTCAAGTAAAATAAGGAAAGGGTGAACTTATCTGAATTAAGATTTTTCCAATATGTCATATATAGTGCACCAGCGTTCAAGAATTACACACTGCCATCCAAAATGGCCTCACTTTCTCTTCAATATCCGAGTTCACCTGGCAAAAAGGGAGATTAAACATAAAACGAACTATTTTTTTCATCAACAAATTCGAGACGTGTTTATAAATTTAATAACAGGCAATTCTGCAGTGACTTCTTAAAGCAGGTATCAATACTGTACGGTAAAATTATTTAAGAAAACACTAAATTTTTGTTGGCTGGCAAATCTCAAACAAACTTCCTGGTTCTGCCGAGGACATTAAAATAGTTAAAGATTTTCTCTGCAAGATACTTTAAAATGTATTGACATGGAAAGAGATTTTATTAACTTTAGACTGAAACCGAAAAACAAGGAAAATTTGAGGTGCTGGACTTATTGTAGAGAAAAAGCGTTTCCAGCCATTAGCAAGCAGTGAACTACTGATTGAAACCACTGAGTCCAAGAGCTAACGAAGTTGTTTTTCTTGTATTGGCGAATTTTCAGTCCTTCGTTTCATAAATTTTCCAGAAACCAAGTGAGGCAAGGTGCAAATAAATTTCTAACACCGGCAAAAAATATTTTATGAACGTTACTGCTGAGCTTTGGTGGTACATTTAGACAACATTTCTCAGTTAATGAATAGAAAACTGCGAAGATAATATCTGGTCTATCTGAACCAAGATGTTTGCAATACTTACATTGTACCAAAGAACATTAGAGCCACGCACTGTCGTACAAAATGGACTTGTTTTCTTTCAGCATATCTTTTTTAAAACCTGCATGAAAAAGAAAAGAGGAAGCTTTGATACACTGACTTTTAAAAACTGCGTTAGGCTTAGGAATTTGGTCAAAAAAAATGCAGAGCTAGCGGTTCACAGAGACATTTAAAGCATAAATACTATTCAGGCAGCGTTTAAACGCACAAAGCAGTATAAAGTTATTATTTTTTTGCTACATGAAGACAGTTCATTTGGTTATTTCCCTCAGGATGTACTCTACATAATAAAAGAAAATCAATTATTTTCTTCCTTGGACTGATACTGTAAATGGTATAAGACAGAAGAGTTAAGAAAATGAGAACGAACTTATCTGACTATAAAATCTTTCAGATGTCGTCTACTTGCATCGAAGCGAAGGGTAAAACACTACAATCCAAAATGGCTGCATTTTCTTTCAATGCACGTGCACTCGTTCAACCTTGGAAAAAAGAGAGCAAATGTCAATAAATGAAGTAAATCTCCTTTATTCAATAGAACAGTCTTGTAGTTGTACGATGTTGCTATTTTCAGACATATTACATTGTATTCGCTAGCCTGAAATCAAGAGAGTAGAGAAATGCATTTTATAGTGGTGACTGGCTTTCTTTTCGCTCAGAAAATTTACTGAGTACAAACGTGTTAGGTCTGGGATTCTGGTGGTATATTGTATTTCGATCAATCTTGCTCTGAATTAAATCGTTTACCAGGAAAACGACGAACAAATGACAAAACTACGATGTACTTATCTGGAATCAGTCATTTCCTGTAGTCAACTACCAGGTTGCGCTAGAGCCCAAGAACTAGAACAAAAAAATCATAAAATTGCAGCAAGGGTCAAACTGAACCATAGCAATCAATTTATAGTGATAGCTATCTTAGTCAGAATTTTTAAATCAGACTTTGCAACAAGGTCAGATCATACTTGTAAAATAAAGATAAAGTAAAACCTAGAATTTATCTGAAATTGGAGTTGATCGCAAAATGAAGAGACTGATAAGGAGAGAACGTAGCTTCAAAGCTGAACACGGCTGCTCACAATAGACTACGAGTAGTCCCTCTTTCACTTAGTCCGTCGTGCGTGACGCGAAAGAAATTCGCGAGAAAAAAATGGCCGCACGATATCCTAGGGGCTAGGAGCGCGCAAAAGGAGGGACTACCGCCTAAGCCCAAGGGTTTGCCCTTTCACGGCCGAGTGATTTTTCAGTGTAGGATTTCTCATCTTGACGTCCTCTTATTTTCGCCTGTTATCAATAGCCCAGGGAGATCTGAATAAAATTGCTCTACTCTACTCTTCAAGTAGCCAGGCAAAAACATATGCCGTGAGAAGTATATCTTCGTTCAGTGTTCGTTCAGCGAAACTGCCAAAGAAGTTTTAAACAGAAGACGGCGAATGAGGCCTCTTGTAAGGATTTTCGCTGCGTCTAAAAGTTATTGCGAAAATTTCAACAGAGTTTCAACCGAGAATTTACATTATCCATTATACATTATACATAGGAGATCATCCAACTGCGGTGAAATGTTTGCCGATAGCAGCGGAAAATTTCAGGTGAATGTCCGGTTTCAAGTGAGAGTCCGGATCAATCTTTCAAATGGGCGGCAGAAAGGCCAAGTTCAGTGAATTGATATTCGCTGACTTAGACGATGCTGTTGAGCGGCGAAATCACTAACACGCTCGCAGTCGGGTTGGTGGCAGAAAGCTTTGCCAAACAAAACACTGGATGAATTTAAATCTTTCCAAAGCCTGTTGGCAGATTCGCAAGAACATCACGGCTTGCGAAGCGCGATTCCAACGCTTCGATTTGCTCTGGTACCGCTTCGATTTGCTCCGGTTCCAAAACATTCCTGCAAGACGTCACAGGTATCTCGAATGTTGACAATTCGTTGTCAACGCGCCTAACATAAGCCAATCATATTTTTGCGTTGTGAGAGCAACGCATATAATTCAAACTCTTGGGCTTAGGCGGTAGTCCCTCCTTTCGCGCTCTCCTCGCCTCCAGGATTTCGCGCGGCCATTTTTTTCTCGCGGTTTTCTTTCGCGTCCCGCACGACGGACTAAGCGGAAGAGGGACTATTCGTAGTCTAGCTCATAATGGTTACATTTCCTTTGGGTTCCCCTCTGTTCGTCTAATGCCAGAAGGAGAGAGGAAACTGTCAAAAATATATCACCTTTGAGTTTGAGGTCTTATCAGTCGGTCAATCAGTTTGGTAGTTAGAAACCGGCCATATAACATCGGACAATATCGCCTGCATTAACAAATTTCTTAATGTTCTCTTAGGATTATTTTCTCGCCAGAATTCAACGCAAGTTTGCTCAAAATTGGTTCCATTCGTCAAGTAATTTCTGATTTCACGAAAATGTGAACAATTATGAAAACATGAGGATGAATGAAGAAAAGCCACAATACAATTATAACTCAAATCTGCCTTTATTTCTAAAATTCTAACTAAATATTTTGATGTTACTTACCCGAAAATGTATCAGAAATCAATCGTGCGGCGAAGGACAAGGATGGCTGTATAACATCTCAACAAAGTCACTCTCAAAGTAAAACCGACTAAATTAAACTCCAATTAAAACATTCACGAGCAGTAAGTTCAGCGGTTGTATGGAAACAAACTGTTCCTGCATGAGAAAAGAATTTAAATTCTCAGGGAATATTATTGACGTAACTTTAAAACTGTTCAGTCAGATCTTCATACCCTTAGCAACTCAGAGCATCGGAACAATGGACAACAAGCCGGGTCTAAAACACAGGTCACATTCCACAGGTCAAGAGTAGAAATCCTTACTCTACTGATGAATAACTATGCCAAAAGTTTCCCCTCGATCTAAAACAACATTTACGCAGAGTGCTAGGGCTAATTAGGGCTAGGAGACTGAATCTTGGTGCTGTTTATTTATCTGCAACACAGTGACTCCACTGGAAAAGTTGAAAATTTACATGGACATGTCAATTTTAATTTACAGTATGTAAATCTTGGTTTACATTCTTTGTAAATTATAATTTACATGTTAGGGTTTTGTAAAATAAATTTACAGGAAATTTACAGCTTTTAGTACAGCATGTAAATGTTCTGTAAATAGTGATTTACATTGTCTTTGTCGACAATGATCATTTGAAGAACATGTAAAAACCTGTAAAATATTTTACGCACTTTTACAGTATCTGCCTTTGTAAAAAACATGTAAATTGCTTTGCTAAACCATTTAAGAAACGTGTAAATAATTCAAGTGAATGCTGTAAAAAGTCTGGAAATGTTATGTTTGTAACCCTGTAAAAACCATGTAAACGAAAAAAGGGGGCCTGTAAGAAACATGTAAAAACCATGTCAATGAAAAAAGGGGGCCTGTAAGAAACATGTAAAAACCATGTCAATGAAAACAGGGGGCCTGTAAGAAACATGTAAAAACCATGTCAATGAAAAAAGGGGGCCTGTAAGAAACATGTAAAAGCAATGTAAATGAAAGAAAGGGAGCCTGTAAGAAACATGTAAAAACCATGTAAATGGAAAACCTAGAAGTTGCACGGGTGCGTTGGGGGGCTGTAAATAGCCTGTTAAAAACATGTAAATTAAAAAGGGGGGACCTTGCAAAGGCTGTGAAAACAATTTAAATGAGATAATGGGGGCTTTTCGAAAAACTGTAAAGACCACGTTAATGTAAAATGGAGGCTCTTAGAAAAAAAAGATCTAAATTTAAGAGAGGGCCTGCCTAAACCCTGCAAAAGCCATGTAATGGAAAAGTGGGCTTATTTAATATAACTCTGGTGTAACGGCTCAACCAACGGAGACTGTTCAAATGATGTAAATTCCAAGTTACCGACAGGTTCGCTATCCTCTTGTAAACGGTTGGTTGGATTTTGCAAAGAAATGAATGAAAAGTCACCCCGGCCAGGTTAAACTTGGGGAGACGGGGGGGAGAGGGAGGAAGGGTTGTCTCGGGTAACCGAGAACATATAAATGGGACCTTTTAAAGGCGCGTAAAGTTAAAATGTAACACCGCGCTAAAGCTCCGTAAACCTACCGTGAAGCCTCCATTAAGGTGCCTTTTACGTTGAAGCATTTGAACTTCTCTAAAGTCCAAGTATGTGCTATAGTGTGCTTTAAATTGAAGTTGGGTTAGAAGGTATGCACCAAACTAAATCGCTGCATTGATCGACACCGCACTAAGCTGTCTTCTTGTGAACTTTCCGCGCATCCACAACGTCAAAATAAAACTAGAATTGTTACTGCACATGCAGGCGTCCCAAGCTTACGTCTCTAGAAAAGAGAAAAATTAATTCTCGGACACGTACGTATTTATTCATGAAGGACCATGAAAGCGTCACGTGTTGTGTGAGTTCAAGACGGAAAGAGCCCTGGTTACCGAGTTTGAACTGACGCGAGTTAGGTTAGGCAGGGAACCATAAGGGACACGGCCGGCCCAACGACCGTTTTCTCTCGAATGCTTTGAAACTCTGTTTTAGGCTATCTGGTCTACTTTGAAAGCTCTGTAGGTTAATTTTAGGTTGCGCAAAAAAAAAAATTTATCTGTTCGGTTATTCTAGAGGAGCTCGAGTATTCTCGTACTTATTAGGGCTTTTTTGTCCATTTCCCGAAAACGATAGGACTTATCGCCTTTCCGAAAATGATAGCTGACTTTTTTTCGGTACCAAAATGACATTTTGTTTTTTTTTTTGTTTTATTTTGTTTTGTTTTGTTTTTTGGTGATTTCTACCGTTCTGTGCTTTCATTGGCGCCACTGTTATCCCAGTCCCTTTGTAAGAGCATACCAGCCTTGTGAGTACCCGATCTCCAACAAACAGGAATCAGCGGTCTTCTTGTTAGGTACCAGGTCCTCTCGGTTCTCCCGCCATGTTTGGCAGTTCGTTGGAACTTGCATCGAACTCGAGCTCTGTTTTAGCGGGCCAAAATCCACTCTACCTTCGCTTCGTCATCGTGCACGGTTTCAAGGCAAAGTTTTCCGTTACCCACAAGCTGAAGATAGCGATTACAGGCAACAACAACAACAGGTAAGCAAGTTTTGCATAAACTGAACGAGTAGAGTAAAGTAACGTCAAGATACGTTTACATTTCGTTTTACCTTTGGCTGTGAATGTGTCATTATCAAGGAGAAGTTACGTTGCTTGTGGAATCGACTTTGTTGATGTTTACCCGCCGTGCATAAAGAGCTTTATTATCTGTTATTATCTGTTCTCGATAACCGAGTAAGAGCATGCGACATTTGTTATTGGCTTATATGCACCTTATGATTCCTTCTGATGCATTCTCTTGTAAGGTTATGTTGCCCTCTGATGTGAATGCTAGTAAGCTAAAATGTAATGTGCCATCTTCAGCAGGGAAATTTCTCTTATGCTAGTGTAAGTATTCTGAAATTACTAAAGTGTCTACAGTTGTACCTACATGCAAGTTACAATATGCTACACAACTGTACATGGACATTGCACCCACTGGTGCTGATAGTAAGTTAAATGTTGTGAAATTTTCTTGCACAAAAAAAACACTACGATAATTTATAAAGAGGTGTACATGTACCTCAAACTGTCATGAAAACTACACAGGGCTTGAAAAAAAAAAGGAAGAGTAACTTGCCCAGGCAGGAAAATCTACTTGTCTTGGACGACACAGTATAGTCAATTGATTATTTCATAACAATCAATAGAAAGTAGTCAATGATATCAGAAATCAATAAAAGGATTCGTCACGAGTAATTGATTGTGATCAAATTTTCAATAAGCATTATCAATTTTGCTGATACTAGCTTATCTTTTAAGCAACATTTAATAAGAAAGAAATGAACAAAAGATATAAAGTGAAATATGAAATCATGAATACAATTGCATAAAAACATAACACTGTATCTTGTAAACAGAATATTTTGCTGGCATACATGTATCAGGGACTATGTTGTTGGGGGTCTTTGGTGGTGCCTTTGAAATCTACATAAAAAAGTTACAATCAAACATTGTGTTGAGGGACACAATTTTTCTACAGTTTATGTGAACTAACAAAGAGAGGCCAACTTTCAATTGATTCTCTAATGACTGATAAATTTGGTAAAATCAAATCGATAACTTGAAACTTCTCTAGCATGTGAGTATGAATTTCTTTCAATTTATTGATAGCACTGATAACACTTACATTAATTTCAATTTATTGAGTTATATCAATTTACGGATCTATTTCAATTGATTGCCTTACCCTGGTATGACCAGACGGCACTTTAGAGCCCTGTCACAGCTGTACATTTTACTTGTACGAAATTGGGCTCTTACCAAATACATGTAGGTTTCATGTGTCATGCATCTGTTCATTCATCTGTAGCAGGGCAGGAAAAAAAATTGTAAGTCACTTGCCCAGTGGGGCAGTCAATTTCAGTTTTCACTTGCCCCCATTTAAATATTAGTTCCCAGTGTGGTGGCCAGTAAGGAAATCAGAGGACAAATGCGAATGAAGTATGCTCGGATTCCTAACTAATTCTTGCTTTCAACCTAATAATTAACTAATCTTTCAGGTCTTAAGTTTTGAAATGGAATGACTGGAAATTATCATTTATCAAGCTGGCATTTTTAGTCAGACTCACAAGACTACTGAGGCTACATTGTAATTTCACTTGCCCACCAGGCCACTGAACTTCTATTTTCACTTCCCAAGAGCAAAATTTACTTGGCTGAGGAAATCAGATCTGGCTTTTTTCTGCCCAGAGTAGATCACAGATAACACCAAAATGTGGTAAAAACAAAAAATATTCACATAAGCCATTACCAGAGTTTGTCACAGAATCTGTGAATTTTTCAGGCACGTGTCACTGATGTTCTTACCACATTTTGATGTCTTCTGTGATCTATTACTGAACAGATGCACGACAACATAGAATCTATCTGCTTCGTAATACATAACAAAGAAACAAAAACAAACATTTATGACAGCTGTACCTTTGTCCACCAATAGAGCATAAGTGTACATAAGAAACAATCAAATTGTTCTTGCAAATAACTTGACTTATTATTTAAACATTGTTTGATAGGAGTTTGATTTATTGTGCATGAATATTACAATGTAGAAGATAGTGAACATTGAATATTTACTGCCACGCATTTTGAGTTTAGTTCTTCTACATCCTCTGACATCCAGTGCCTTCCAATCAGAGATGCAAAGTTTTTGTCACACAGTAGCTACAGATGTAGATGTAAGATCTGTTTGATTGATGAATATCCAGGGCTCAAAATAATGGCCGGTCAACGGGCACTGTCTGGCCAGAATGGTGACTTGACTGGCCAAAAGCTTCACTCGCCGGTCATGTTGACCAGTCATGTCATGTTGAGACGGTCATGTTGTTCATTCTTGAATAAACAATCAAATCCCCAACTGTAAATCTGAGAGTTTTTAATCTCTTTTTTATTATGACCTCTAATGAAAACATACACCAGTGCATACATGTATCTGTTCGAACGGCTAAAGACCATTTGCTTGCTGTTTGTCATGCATTCAAGATCGATAGGAATGCCATTAGAGTGACTGGGGTTAAATCCGTTCGGAAAAATATTAAGCCAATTTTTAAACGGTCTAGCAGTGAGTGGAACAAACAAACTATATTTGTGGGTTTAATTTGGCTCACATTACATGTACTTGATTTTTGCGTAAATATCCTGACCGGTCAGAAACGAGACGTGACCAAGCTAAAATTACTTTGGCCAGTCAACATGACCGGCTACGGTCCGATTTCAAAGGTCACAGTATAAATTGGAATGATAAGAAACAAAATAATAACTCCCGTGTAAAATTCGCTGATTGATATCATACACAGAATTTGCTGATTCATACTCAGACATAACTTATCTTATTTAACGAAATGTTTTATGTTCCTTGTAGGATGAACTAAAATTGAGAGTGTTCAATATATGCATACTCCTTGGCATTGATGTTTGATCAGGAAAAAATCAGCCACTGAGAAGTCTACAGTACTTATGACTCTATAAGGGGTCCAAGGCCCATTTCTTGAAGGTCCTGGAAACTTTTCGGGCCCACAAAGCCATCTTTAATTAAGCTGTGTCTAAAAACTAAGAGCTGTATATGCCTGGAACTTCTTGTGTGAAGGAAACCTCTGTTCATATTGAGAATAAGCAATTAAAACAGCTCTGTTAGCATAAGATTTCAGATTTCGGTATGGCTTTCTGGGTGCGAAAACTTTTTGGGACCTTTGAGAAATGGGCCCCTGGTGGATTACAGTCTAACATGGTGACCTTCAACACTTTGATATGGTCTGGCAGCTTTCTGGCATAAATTCAACCACTAAACACTTTTTAATGCTTTGAAGTATCACCTACCTGTGTTAGTGAATTAGCATCAAATTTAAATATCTTAGATTGCTAGGTTGATACTTATTGTTCAATACAGCAGCTATAAGATTTCATCATAAAAAGAAAAGGCTATGTTTACATACATTTAGTACCAGAACAATACATGTAATTTATTAACTTATGATGTGTTGTGGGAACTATGGTACTAGATAGGCCTTTCAATTTCAGCAGGCCCCTATGCATTTTTTTTACAGTACAGCTTTTTGAAGTAAATGAATGTTTTGTCAGGGGTCCAAAATGTTTGTATTGTTTGGATTCCGTACAGTTTTGGAAAAAGAAGGAAACTGTGACTTTGTAAACATAGCCTAAAAGATGTCAGAAGCCTTGTTTTATGTTATGCAATGTAGTATTCCTTTTGCATGAATGTTTTTATGATGAATTTAAAATGTCAATCTCTATCTTGTGGTAAATGTTTTTTCTCCCTGTTTTCTGTTATTTCAAAAGAACGATTCACTCTATGAAAAAAGTTGATCAATACTTCACACTTACATTGCAGTAATTTTCATAATAAGGTAAAGGTAAAGCCCGCATACGAGCCACGTGGCCCAACAGGCTAGAGCTTATCCCGCTTTCTGTAGCAGGAAGCGTCTAGGACTATTTGTACTCCCCCTGGATGAGATGCCAGTCCATTGCAGGGTTACCCCACCATTAAATTCGCTGGTACCCACTTATACACCTGGGTGGAGAGGCACTGAGAGTAAAGTGCGTTGCCCAACAACACAACAGAATATACCCGCCTAGGGCTTGAACCTGGATCGCTCGATCAGGAGTTGAGTGCACTACATGTAACTACGAGGTCATTGTGCCTCCCCCATTTTTCATAATAATTAAGGCTAATTTAATCCTACATTAATTACTTAGTAAGAAAAAACAGTTTATTCATTCATTTTATGACAAAGGTATTATCATTATGTTACATTTGACTTTGTGGATTTAGTATATATTTAAGACACGTATTTATTTGCAAACAATTTTAATTTACTAATACACCTAAATTGCAAAATTTTTACTAGTTGTAGCTGACAACAGTATAGTTCTTAATCATTTTATTATTCACGAATTAAATAGAGCTGAATATGACATGGTTTCGCACAATCTTGAAAAGGTCTTGAATTTTAGTAGTCTTCTTGAAAAGTGCTTGAATTCGGTTAAAGGAGCAGTCATGGTATTTTAAAGTACAGTATTTTGGCCATGCACAAAATTACATTTATTTAAGTCGTCTTGGTATGGATAGATAGAAAAGAAAACATGTTTTATTTGTTGCAATGTATACATTGTAAACCTTATTCATGGCATATAAAAACTATTTGAATTTTAATGAGTTTGTTCTGATTCTGTATAAATTTGCATATTTTCTACTATTATAATTAAGGTCAACAGATTTGATTACAATAAAACAGTACATTCCATGCATTTTTCTACAGGTTATTATTTACAAGTCATTTATCGTACAGGGTTTCTGCCTCCCTTTTTAGATTTCCATGTTATTTACAGGCTCCCCTTTTCCATTTCAGGTTATTTACAGGCTCCATTTTTCAATTTACAGGTTATTTGCATACTCCCTTTTCCAATTTACAGGTTCTTTACAGGCTCCCCTTTTCAATGTACATGTTATTTACAGGTTCCTTTTTTCGATTTCCATGTTATTTACAGGCTCTCTTTTTCCATTTACATGCTATTTACAGGCTCCCTTTTTCGATTTCCATGCTATTTACAGGCTCCCTTTTTCGATTTACATGTTATTTACAGGCTCCCTTTTTCGATTTCCATATTATTTACAGGCTCTCTTTTTCCATTTACATGTTATTTACAGGCTCCCTTTTTTGATTTCCATGTTATTTACAGGCTCCCTTTTTCGATTTACATGTTATTTACAGGCTCCCTTTTTTTGATTTACATGTTATTTACAGGCTCCCTTTTTCGATTTACATGTTCTTTATGGGCTCCTTTTTTGATTTCCATGTTATTTACAGACTCCCTTTTTCGATTTACACGTTATTTACAGGCTCCCTTTTTCGATTTACATGTTATTTACAGGCTCCCTTTTTTGATTTACACATTATTTACAGGCTCCTGTTTTCATTTTCCATGTTATTTACAGTCTCCCTTTTTTTATTTACATGTTGTTTACAGCCTCCCCTTTTTTATTTACATGTTATTTACAGTATTATGGCAGCCTCCCTGTATTAAATTTACATGTTATTTACGGGTTTCCAGGTTGAATCACAAGAAATTTACAGGCTATTTACAGTATTTGCAGGAACAGTTTACATGTTATTTACATGATCCTAGCCCTTTACTTTGAAACATTTACAGTGTTTTCTTCATCATTTACATGTTTCACTTAAAATATTTACATGTTTTTTACATGAAACCTCCAAAACATGTAAAAGGGGAAAAATCATGTAAATTATTCTTTACAGTCTCTTTTTGATTATTTACATGTTAATTACATGTTATTTACATACTCTGTAAATTTTCAACTTTTCCAGTGCTCTGTACTCTGACTTGTGGAATGTGACCTGCAGTTCAGACCCATCGTGGACAACATTAAACAGTTACAAATACGACGAACAAGAGAGCTAGTATTTCTGAAATGTGGTATTTAGTAAGAAACTTTCAAACCTGCTATTCCGATGTGCTTGTCTAAACGAACTTGGTAATTCTTTATTCCGAAAGTTTCACACCCTCCCAGTATTCAACAATTTCTTCACTGTGTGGACGTAAAGAATTGCTCAACGAACTGGTTATACTAAACCACTTAACTGCGGAAAAGGGCAAGCGTAGCGAAACGAGGCGAAAAGCGAACAAGGTCAAGAAATGCAAAAACGAAAGCGTATACTTATCTGCGAAGGGGAGCACATCGACGAAGATACTGGTTCACCTTCGCAACACACGACGCTCTCTGACACTAAAATGAACGGGATGTCCTTTGAGACTTCCTTACATACTTGATTAAAATTCATTCCACCCACTAGAAAAGTGTTTTCTGCATCAGAATATTTCATTGAGATTTCTGTGCGTCAAACAATAGAGCATACAATGATATCAATAAAAAAATATCGAATAAAGCACGCACTCAGTCGCCAGTTATTTTCTTCTACAAAAGCACAGGTATTTCAAATGAAATTCGTTGAATAGTTTTCAAGAAGTTGACTCTTGAAGTCCTTTGTGATATCACTTAAAACCCCAAGGAAAGACTGAACATGTGTCTTCGGGAGCTTGAAATTCATCGCCGCGTTTTAAATGCACAACGTGTCTTATTCTCAATTGTGGTGGCATTTTACAGAGCCAAGCCCTGAAAACTAAAGGTGTCAGGTGTTTACCATGACAGGCACGGAAGGCAGTGCTCGGACTATTCGGTGACAACACTGGGACTCTAAAATTTTGTAAAAGCAAAAAATATAAACATATCAAAAATAATTCTGATAAATGTATCTAACATCAGTTCTGTCTTGAATTCCAAACATGATTTGTTACCCACAATGCAAGGATTTGAGTTAGAGACAAAACTAGAGGTCCAGAACAATGCTTTTCTCTGACTTTCCGTTGATAAAAATAACATTTCTCTAACCAAATAAACAACAGACATAGTAACGGTTTTTAGCCTGCCCTCAGGGGCAGCCCTCCTTTCCGCCCATTCATTATGACTGACAAGTTTTTAACAAATCCTTTTTTATAGGGAAAATGTCTTTTTCCTGACCATTTCCTGACCTTTAGCAGGGTGTCTAAAAAAACTCGATTAGCGAATAGTGCAGTGGTGAACAGTCATGGATAGTGGCGAATAGTCGTCAATAGTCACCGCTTTAGTTCAGCACTGATCTGGGTTCGTTGAAACTGATCACGTGAAAAAAAAAAAAAATAAAGTAAAATAAAATAAAATACGAATGTGAGGTAAGTGCTCTGTGATTAGTTTATTAGCTGAAAAGACACAAACGACCTGCTCTGATAACCGGTTATAAAAACAACAACATCTAAGCTACATCTTGCGTTAATTAATTATCCAAACCGGTGGCCAAAGTATATGATGTAAGCAAGTATGTCAGCATACATAGTTTGGGTCAGCGGTTTATTATCAAAAGGCTCGGAGCCATTCCTGTAATTAACGACATGTTGCAGGCAGGAGTAGGCAAAATTTCCTATTTTCTTGTCAAAAGTTTACACAGTTGTGGAGAATAGACATGGCTATACTGCATATGACCTGAATGGAGGGTAAAAGTGTTTCTTCAAGGCTGTCTACGAAAGACGAATGGACATCTCAGGTAGGCTGCCAGGAAGATACATTTTCACTTATAAGCAGCTTTTTTTTTTTTTAAAAAAAATAATAAACTACTTAGTAGCTGAAGCTTATATATGGTATGTATTTTCCTAATATGAGTGTTTTGAATTATATGCAGATTGCAGTGCAGCCGTTGGATGATATTAAGTTAAAGGGCTCGCTACGCGCATTGAAGGATTTAGTTCAGACACCGCTTGGAACAAATGGAAGGTAATTTTAAGTTCTTACATATAAAATCCCTAACTATATCAATGTAAGCGTAAATTTATTGTAATAAAATAAAACACTCAATTCGGATTGGTCCTCCCCACGTTTTAGTGGTCATTGTATTTAATTTGTTACTTGCATTGTAGCTTAGCCAATAACATGCTGTCAATCATGTTTACTGTAGTGTCGGCTGACACTATAGACCGATATATTGACCGATATATTGACCGACACTCAGCCAATACAAGGCTGATACAAGGCCGATACCTGGCTGATGTATCGACCGAGTATCAGTCAATATATTGGTCAACAGTATCAACCTGCACCACCTAATGTAAACATGATCCCATTTTGTTAATATCCCAGGTAATGAAGGGTTTAGTCTGCTAGATACCCTGGTCCCTGGGGTTTTCTTTCTTCTTCTTCTATCACAAAAAGCCATATTTGTGGTGGTCAAAAAGAGTGTAAAAAGACATGTACTTCAGGGGACAAATTCGACCATTAGGATATGACGAGAGCAAGAAAACCTCTGGAATCAGGGTATCTTCTCCAAAGACCTAGCAATAAATAAAGTTTGCTGATTCATGACCTGTATTTGACTGATTTGATAATGTACATTGATGTCAAACCCAGGAGAGGGGACCCTAGCCATATGTGAGAATTTGACGTCTACTACACATCATCCCACCCCTTCAATTATTTTAAATACATGACATTTGTACATGTGGGGTCCGGGCGTGAGGGTAGGGATGCTTGACTTTGTGAGAGGAGTACTGGGCTTGAAGCCTAACAATATGTAATTGTTGGATCATCTTGGGAATAAAACCCATGACAACTGTTGGAAGGGAAGGGTTTGTTTTCCGTTATGCCTCAGTTAATTTATAACTGAAGGTAGATAAATATCCATTCTGCCAGCTAGGTGGCAATGGAATCTAGTGTCACACTGTACAAAGTAATAGCTGTACAGATACAACAATAATTTCATTCAATACTTTTCACTACAATGCATTTGTCTTTATTTTAAAAGCATGTGAAGTTTCCCATCTTTATACTCGTCTGATACTCAGGTTGAAGTTCTTCCAGTCATCCTCTGGTGGTCATGTGACTGTAACATCAACATCAGGCAAGATTCTTCACAGCTTGTCTGGCTTGTCACACCCCATACCAAGGTTGATACCATCTGCTGTGAAGGGCCATCTTGAAGGCTACAGTGATGGTGGTTTGAGAACAGCACTTCTCTTACTAAGGTGCCTATTAATCTACATGTAATTGCATTTCATCTATCAACACATACAACACATTGCATCCATCCATGAAGCGTAACAAATTAAGCACACAGTTTTACTTTTCAAACGTTTCAACAACACGCACCATGACTGGTACAAAGGAATTTTAAAAGTGAGATTTGTCGCGTAAGATTTTAAATTTAAATTTATCTATGACATAATTTTTTATAATATCAATTATTAAATTCTTGAATTTATGAATTTACTTCCATTTTCAACAATGTTATATTGTTATATTTTTTATTGTAAAAAAATCATTTTAATTTTATGTACTTACATTTTAGCTAGGTTGTATTTTCTTTGTTTACTTGTTTATCAATTAATTTATATTTATGTTACTTACTTTAAGAGTGGGCTTCCTGCAAGGCAGGTTTATGGCTAAGCGCAGTTGGTACTATAAATATAGAATTGTCTTATCTACATTGAAAGTTTTGTCCGTTATGTATCACATGCAAAAATGTTAAATTATACTTCTCTTTCAAAGATGAAACTAGGAAGATGAAAGTCCCATATTTGGTACAGAACATGTACAAAAAATGTAATGTAGTTGGAATGATTGCAACAACAGCTTGCTCACACCTTGGGTTTAACACCTTAAAAAAAAGGTGGGAAGAAACGCTTTGAAAGTAGAGAGTTGTATGAGACCTCATATAATCTTGCAGTTATAGTCAGGGACCAAATCTGCTAGTTTATCTCTTTTTGTAGAAAACTGTTACTGGTAATTGTAGAGGTGTGCATAGATTTATTGATCCTTATTGTTTCTCTGTTATAGTCTGATACAGTCATCCCTTGATCTGCCTGTCCCAAGAGCCCTCATCACTCAGATCAGTCAACATTCACTGGAAGTCATTACCAGTCACCTACAGTCATGTCGATGGAAAATGAACATTGATATTGGTAACATGAAGACCATGCTGTCCATTGTAAACAGCATAATTGGAACAAAGCCTGCTTGTCGTCTTAGTGAATCTGAGAAACAGTATTTAAGTGTGCTCGTCATCAAGGTACAGGATTTAATATTTTTTGTGTGTTTATCTAGTGGTGGATACATGTTCAAGGTGCCAATGCACTCACTTAAGTACAAGTTTTTATTAATACCTCAAACATGACTTACACAAGCTAAAGAGATATAACTACCCAGGCCAGTGCTTCAATCATTGAATGTTTGTTAACATGCTATATGGTGGCTTTACTAATAGACTCAAACTTAGAAAAACACATGTTTGATGTGAAATTTGACTCTGATCAGGGATGGTAACAAGAGGACGTAAGTGGTGTTAACTTGTGAGAATCGTTACAAGCTTATTGCATGCAAATTATAAAGAAAATCTAATGACTTTATTTTCTACAAATAAACAAAACCGATTTTAAAGGCCTGTTTATATTTATTCATGTTGCCATGGCAACGGCACATTCGTCAGCTTAACCATCAAAGAACCAAAGTTTGTGTTGTAAACTTGCTTGCTGCCATTTTTGGCGACCGAGGGATCAAGGGTTTTAGAGAAAAAGATGAATGAAACAAAGGGATCAAAAACTGTGTTCAGCCACCTTAAAGTGCACCTAACCCCCAAATTTTTTTTCGCTAAAATGAATCCACCTACTGTTAAAACTAATTCGGCGAAAAAATTTTTGAATTTGGTTGAATCCTCAATTTGCTCTGGCCCGCCGAAAACGCGAAAATCGCCCTAAATCGGCGCCACTTTGTTTCACGACCGAGTTCTGGGGGGAATGGGTCCAGCGGCAGTTGTGACGTCTACCCAGGAACGAAACGTGTTTCGCCGCTAGTCATTTCACTGTAGTGGCTGTGTTGCTCGTGAAGAATTTGCAGCTAAAATGCCTACGAGGTGTGTTGCAGGCGGTTGCAGCAACACCCCAGACTTAGAAAATGGAATAGCGCTTCACTGTATTCCATATTTTGGTGACGATCGGCCACAAGCGAAAAAAAGACGAAAAAACGTGGGTGGACTTTGTAAAGCAAGAGAGAGCGAAGTGGGAGCCTTCGAAGAACTCGGCCATCTGTTCAGTGCACTTCAAGCCAGAAGATTTCCACCTCAGGTATGAAGTTTATATCAGAGTCATTTGAATAAAAACTCATCTCTGACTCTGAGGAGGAAGACATCTTGATCTTCTAGCGAAAATTTGGGCGTTTTAGAGCTAAAATATGCAAAAGCGAGTATTCTACACTACGACGTCCAAAGAAAGCAAAGAGAAATGACTGAGGGCTGTTCTATTCGTTACCTGGGTAGACGTCACAACCTTGCTCGACCCAGACTCCCTAAAACGCGGTCGTGAAACATCTCGAGCACGACTTTGGCGGGCCATAGAAAATTGAGGATTCAACCAAATTCAAAAATGTTTTCGCGGAATTAGTTTAAACAGTAAGTGGATTCGTTTTAGCGAAAAAAAAATTTGGGGGTTAGGTGCACTTTAAGCCTCGCGGAGCCAAGTTAGAATTTTAATATATCAAAATTGGCCTATTAACAACAAACATAGCATAGTCGGATCAAAATTCCTTTCAGGTGCGTGTTTTTCACAATTCAAAGCACATAATCGTAACGTGGGATGCATTTCTTTTGTTCAAAGCATAATTCTCGTGGCTGTAATGAATTTTAATGTGGGTATATACAAAGAAGTGTAGAATGACACACCCATTTTAGCGTCGGTTGCCGTTGCATTGAAGGCAAGGGCGAAGCCATCTTAGTCGCTGTGCTCCCCTCAGGCAAGTCCATGTTTTCTTTATTTATCGCCGTTGAATTGAAGGCAAGGGCGAAGACATCTTAGTCGATGTGCTTCCTTCAGGTAAGTCCACATTTTCTCTAGCTAGTTACGAGTCCTAGCTCTTTCCCTCGTCTTTCAATTTGATCATTTAATGGTATAATAAAACTTTCCTCAATGCTGTGAAAGCTTCGAGGTGCATGTGTTTTTCCTTGACACCGAAGACTGTATTTAGGCGAAGTTGAAAAACCGAATAGCAAACATTTCTCTTGTGAGTAACTGAATGGATTATTTTTAATAAAATGTTTGTTTACAGCTTGATAATCTGCTTGGTTTGCCGTTTGACTTTGTCATTCGCAATTTGTTTCGTCACCTCGGAGCGCTACCATGTACACTCTTTTTAACTGTTATACAAACAGAAAATTCCAACCGCCTTTGCCTTTGCTCTGATACGAAGAGAACAGTTATGTAGTTATATCAGAACCTATAACTAATCTTCAGTTCGTTCCCACTGCAGTGCACCACTTTGTTGGTAGTCGTTTAAAAGTGTTATTCCTCATTTTGAGGGAGTTTTGTTACGTGCAAGGCCGATAGACGTCCGTTAACTGATACTAATACTCAATCAAGTCAGTTTTGCTTGAGTTAACACGCGAAAAACTTAACCATGACTTTCCTGTTTGTTCACAAGAATTGACCACAGGCAGCAAAGTTGTATCCAAAGGAATTGAATTGGAGTGACAGGCGTCATTCTCCAATTCAAATGAAGTGTAGCACGACCAGCTATGGACTCCTGGCAAGTTTCATGTTGACGACAACTCCGTTGAAGTTCAGATAAGTGAATCACAGTTGTCGCTAGATTTTATTTAATATAATCCTTTGAAGTTTTGCAGCTAAGTCCAGTTTAGGGGCATTCAGACGTAACATTAGAACCGGTTTGCAATTTAATAAAGAATGTGATCGATTTCAAAATGAGTGCATGTCGCTGGTAATTTTGTATGCCTTGGTGCTGAATGTTTCGTAATTTTAATGGACGAGTCTCGTGTTTGGACGTATTTTTGCTTAAAATTAACAAACATTTATCTTACAAATACAGGAAATCGAGTACCGAGTCTAAGATCTTACGATTTGGTGGCACTAAAGTTTTACTGTTTTTTTTTCTGTTTGTTTGTTTGTTTTTTTTTGCTTTTTTTTTACATAATCCATTCGTAGAATGCTTCAGTTTATCGTCCTGCGATCGTGTTTTTCTGTTGAAAAAAATAATTTTTTGAAATCCATAGCAAGAATCTAAGAACTTCTAACTTATTGACTACACTGGCAAATTCGTTTATTAATTCTAAAAAAAAAAAATTATCTGAGCTGAAGCTAACTGACAAGCCTATAGGCGTAGTTCAATGAGGAAAATGAGCGCAGGAAAAGATTTGCAAGCTCGTTAGGCTAGCTATATTGTTATTTGTTCGCCAACATGAGAGCAATTGGCTTTTGAAACAAAGAGCTGTTTGGTTGTACAAAAATTGAATTCAAAACAATTGACGTCAATGTCTGCAAGCAATGAATATTGCTCTTTATCTCTGATCCGTTGACAGAAAAACTTATTGCCAGAATGTTGTCATGGAAATCAAACGCAGATGAATCCGATGGATTGACCACACACTTCCCAGGGTTGCCTAGAGGCGGACACCAACTGGCAACAGCGAACCTGGTTGGCCAAAAACCACCTGGCGCCTGTCATGAGCTCAATGAGGAACAACATATCGTACAAAATAGAGATGTAGATGGATTGTGGCTGCCTTGTGTCCCACAGAGAACGAAGATGATTAATTAAAAAAGTAAGTAAATCTCGTTATCAACCTTACAGCAAGTCTTTTATCGTAAATGGCGGCTGTCCTTCATTATCAACTCATTCTTACGCTACCAAGTTGAATAGAAATACATGAAAGATGAAGAGTTGTTCCAAATCGATTGTCTTAATTTGTGACGGCCATTTATTATGGTTCAACTTTCTGACCACAACATGCGAACAAGTTTTTGGAGTGAGCAAGTTATCTGTCCATGAAATAATCATAAGCAAACCTAGGTGATTAAATAACTAAAGTTGCTGCCGTTTGCTCTGCTATCTCCAGGATGACCAAAGATGTGTTAAAGGACAGTTCACGAGTTTCTGGATTTATTCATCAACCTTAATTAATTGAATTTCATCAACGTTTACTGAATTTTGGATGGCAGTGTGCAGAGCTTCACTTCTAGCGTACGATCGATGACTGTTGGAAAAACATCTCAGCTCAGATAAGTAGATTATGGTTTTCCTATCTTTACACTCCAAGAGTGTCAAAAATCTTGATTCTGATTGTAAAATTGATAGATTTTCAAGTTTTGTACCATTGCTGCATATAAGCGTACGGTTGTCTTGTTGTCCAGAAAATACCATAATTTATATCAGTACAATACACGTACACTGTGTTATGTTCGATAATAATTATTATAATGAGACTACCGTTTGTTTGGAAGGACTTTGGGTCGAACTTTTGTTGGCTCAGATCATTTTCGCGTGGGGGGTGGAGTTATTATGTGAAGGAACATCTTGCACTTTTCACTTTACGTTCTTGGAATTAAGTGTCTGAAAACGTTTAGGTGAAGAGGAGAATACCACGACGTAAATAGTCATAAAAACGATTTTTTAATGATCATTAAATCCAATTTTCATAGCTAGCTTATATTATAACCAAGTTAGAAAGCATTATCCTTGATTCTTAGAAGCGCGAACAATACAACCCATCTTGGATTCCATGGGAATTCTATTTCATTTTTGAAGAAAATGCTAAAATTCGAAAACACATCAAAACACTACTGTTTTCTGAAAAGTTACATAGTTATCAATTGAATCTAACACTGCTGTAAATTTATTAGTTGACAAGGTAGTGTTGATTGAATATTCTTTTTTCTCTGTCTCTCTCGCTCCAGGCGGCTGATATATCACTGTTGACAGAAAGGGTACCCATCTTGGATCGCAATGTACTGTTGGACTCTGGCACAAGTTGACTATTGGAAACATCAAATCTCAGATAAGTACATTATTTCTACTCTCGTTAACTTTTAACAGTTTCGGCGTAAGAATTATGAAAATCTCAGAAACTGTTTAACTACAGTACCGCTCAAAAGTAAGTTACCACCTCTCGTCTCGTTTCTCGCGAGACGAGTCTCATTTCTCTCGAGACGTTTCTCGTTTCTCGCGAGCTGCGTCTCGTTTCTCTCGAGAATCACTGAAGCGTTTAGTATGGCGTATATTACGCGTAAGAAACCGGTTACGGGTAACGATTGCCGCTCTGCAGTTCGTTGTCAAATCGATGGGACCGTCTAACATAAAATATGCATCGATCATTTGCTCGATTCATATCGAATAAAGGTAATATCGAACATCGAACGTAACTACAAGTAGAGTTACATGCGTTTCAATTCGTGCGATCACGGGGGCAAAGAGTTGATTTTGCGAATCTTGCTCACTCTGAATGATTCAGTTACCTACATTTGCTCGCTCTGCAATAACCGCTAACTCAAATAAACATTTAATTTTGCGTACAGTAGGAGAAAAACGTTCCGGCTTTCGCCATTCGCCAGCGAGTCAATTGTGAATGAGAGTCATGAAAGCGTCACGGAAATTGTTGAAAAAATGATATCTCCGGTTCTATTTGGCATAAATCGTTCATTCAAACGCTGAAATACGATATCTTTGAAGACAGGAGTTTTTATCAAAGTTTCTGAGATGCGCCGTTTACATTACATGTAGTTTTAAATTTTTCTGCCAGCGCGAGTTTTGTCTAGCTGCACGCGTCGACAAGTCGACAACATAATGAACTTTTATTGTTCTCCGAAACGTCAAGGCAAACACTAAAAGTATATTTCCAGTTCTATTTGGCATAAATCGTTTATTCAAACGGCAAAATACTACATCTTTGAAGACAGGAGTTTCTAATAATGTTTATGTGATGCGACGTTTACAGTAACTCAATGTTTTTGCAAGGGAAAGTTCTGTCTAGCGGCAGTCGATTTAATACGCAAATGAAGTTGGTTTTGCGAGCGTCGCGGCAAAAACATCGCCGGTTCTATTTGATATAAATCGTTTTTTTCCAATGGCACAATACACTCTCTTTAACAGATAGAATTTTTGTTGCTCGACAACGAAGATCTCGAGCGGTATGTGAATAAACATTTTATATATCGGTCGATACAGCGGTCTAGGCTTGCCATAAGATACCTGATCCGACTTCTGAACACTGAAACGCACTTTTATTACCACATTTGGACATAACTATTATTAACATTGGCCAGCTAGTCTAAGGCCCAGTTCAGACGTCGTGCTTCTGCCGTGCCGAACTAAATTGCAATTTGGTTCGACTGTAGCACGGCAGGAAATCAACTCTGATTCAGACGTCGTGCCAGAGTCGAATCAAATCCAGGGTTTACTGAAGCCTCGTAACAATTCTCCTCCTAACTCCCCGAGGGAACGAAATCTCGCCAAAACACATTGACATAATTTATGAATTTAGTTTGGCGCGACAGAAGCACGACGTTTGAATCGCTGCCGTGCCAGAGTCGTGTAGCACGGCAGAGCTTGTCGAACTTAATTGCTTGCCGAACTTAATTCAAAAGTTTGATTCAGACGCCGTGCTTCTGCCGTGCTTTTGTCGAACTTAATTCCTGAATTTAGTTCGACACCGCAGAAGATATTGTCTTGATGAAGAACCAAATTCTTAGAATTAATATTAACAATATGAGAAAATCAGTAACGAGAATACACATTTTGAGCATGGGATGTACTTAACAGTTACCACTTAGAAAAACTAAATTCTCAGAGTTAACATTTAAAACAATATGAGAAAACCAGTAATGAGAATATACATTTTGAGCATGGGATATGTTAAAAGTTACCACTCAGTTCGTTATGCTGAAGGTCAACCTGAAACTATCGAATATTATATCTCGTAATTCTTGTTTTTTTCAAGGCATTGATGAAGACCATAACCAAAAGTTGTGGAAATTGAGATAAGAGAAAAAAAGTGTTTTGCTAAATTGAGAACAATGGTGGTTTCTTTACGAGAAAATTTAAATGAAGAGGAAGGGGTAGTAAGTAATTAATACATGGCCGCAGCTTATCAATAAAATCATGTCGTGAATGCTCACTAGTATTCCCATTAAGCCGAGATGAATGATACAACGAACTGTCGTTTTGCATGTATATATCCTTTGCATTTGAGTAGTATTCTCAAGAATATAAAGTGAAGTATCTCAATTGAAAGTTTTTAATCTGCCAGTTCGTCACTTCTCATACATTGCAAACTTCATGTAAGAGTACTGTTTGTACAGCCGTATAACTCTTGACGGTATCACAATGAGCCAAATTAAAAGTAAGATTGCTCTAAACAGGACTTCTTCTGTTTTTTTTTTTTTGTTTGTTTGTTTGTTTGTTTTTGTCAAGTAAAGAAGGATTTTAAATCTTGAAAAAAATCTTGGAAAGGCACAGCTGGTCAGATAGCCGGACTACAATAGATCGTTTTCACTGTCGTGCAATAGAAAAAAAACAAGGAAATTCGATCTTATTGAAGATAAATAAAGAAGACTCCTCTCCAGGTTTTAGCTAGGTCTATGCGCCGTCCCAAACTTCAGTTATTTGCCTAAATGTTTTGCACAAATTTAAAGAGCTCAGAATGGTGCCGCCATATTGGTGTACCTCCGTGGTACACCAATTGGCGAATCTTTGTTTACAATATTTGCCCCATAAGTGATACAGTTTCTGATGGAAATTCTGAATGTTGAAAGGGCATAGCACGGTCAACTGTGTCAAGGAATTTGAGCGCGATGTATTGCATAATTTTTGAGCGACGCGGGTTTAAAAACTCAAAATCAGGAGCCATAATCGGGGACGGAGACCGTAAGCGCGCGCCATATCTAGTATTGGGGTTGTCCCCATGATAAGGGACAATAATTCTATTTTTAGAACAAATTGCGCCATCGCCTGCGGCACACGCGCGTACATGCTGCGAGGATTTTTGCAGATGTCGCGCGGGGGAAATGGCGTCCGAAATTCCTGAAATTTTTCATGTTCTGGCCCACAACTCAACGCGTTTACGTCTGTTGGAATTTTGCTTAAGTATTTTCGTCGTAAGCTGCTCCAGTTTGAGTGAAGTAAGACAGTGTCGAATTTAGGTATGTTCCGCTTTAAGCTTAGATATATATCGCTGACCAAGTTGTGTTCCGACGGATGCTTCTGTTACATGAGCTATACATTACCCCACTTTAAATTTCACATATGTTGAAGATTGACAGCTTTTCCATTACACAGCAAAAAACTAGCTGGATATGTTTAGATATAGCAGAGCTTCAGGACTTCATAGTTTCCTAGCTCCTCTTGCCACTCGCTTGCGAGGAATTTGCCAGTCTATCGCGACCGAAAGGTAAAACAAAATTTGCTAGTTTGAGTTTCGCCTGAATTGTAAGCAACGCTTGATGTTTCATCAAGGCCCAATAACTTTACCTCCGTAGATACTGCTCAGTTTTATTCGTGTAAAATCCAGTAAATTCTCTGTTGTCGATGAACGAGAGCGCCCGCCGATGCGTGTTTTGTACAGTCAGTAAACATGACAAATTGTACTTCCGCCGCACTTTCGTGTGAAAGCGTACATCGAACTCGAACAATAACTCTGTAGTTTTTAAATATGTTTAAGATTGATAAGTGTTTGAGAACATATTAAAAGCTAAGCTGAAAATATGCGAATAAGGCAGAAATAATCAGCAAAGTACGAGATGTACGATGACGCTTTCTTTGATCAACTTCGAATAACGATTTCGATTTTGTTGATCGAGTTATCAAAACTCCTTGTCTATTTTCATTTTCGCAGTGTAAAACTTCACTATGCTTATGTTGAAGAAACACACATGGTGTTAGTAGCCTTTTTTGCGTTCGTGAAATTTGTTGCAGCATCTCGGCACAAAAGATAACGAAAGAAATCTTTGCCAAGATTTGTTGGCAATTGAAAACACCGACTCGGACTTGAAAGTGCACGAGCTGCACTATGCAAATGACCTAATTGTACGCGTCAGACTTTCCTTTCAAAAACTTTTGCAAACACACCAAACAATAAGAAACCATCAAAACACGTTTTGGTTATGATTCACCATTGTCTGAGAAACTCACAAATTAACTCGATACCAGAGTAGAGAGTTTCTTGCTACATTCTTAAGTCAGAACAAACGAAAAAACATACGCGTAAGCTTTCAACTAGCGCGAGCAGATCTTATTATCCATTCTCAGCGGGAGATTGAAGTCTTGTTTTCGACCCTGAAAAGCCCACCTTTTCCGTTAGCTCAGAGCGTAAAACTACATATAAGCGCCCTGGTTCGTATTCCCTGCCTTATTCCCTACCTACGCTGTGAAAAATACGCAAGATAATCCCCAAAAGTCTTTCAACTCCCACCATTTGATCACGCAACGTGACAACATCCACGCAAGAGCCCTCGACATGTGCGTGGATCCGCGCGGATATATGACGTCAGGATGGCGCAATTTGCTCTAAAAATAGAAAAATTGTCCCATATCATAGGTGCGCGCGGATCCCAAAACTTACGGTCTCCGTCCCCGATTATGGCTCCTGCTCAAAATTTAACAAAGAATGTAAATGCTCATTAGGGCGTTTGCCACCCAGAAATTTGGCGGTTTTTTAAGGCCAATTTCTCCTCGAATATTATAGCCAAAGAGCCAAAAGTTTCACCAATTACTAAGTTTCACAAGCTCTTTAAATTGTTGTAGTCAATTCGTGTCTAGCGTGATACCTTCTCCGTGCATAGTAGTATGTCAATGAGGAAAAATGTAAAAAAATGACCTCAGCAAAGATTCGCCAATATGGCAGCCGGAAAATAGTGTGACAATCTGGATCTTCTTGGTTATCTAGGCCATTGATTGACTATTCTGCACAAACCAACATATGAACACTTAACTACTACTTTTATTTCACGAAGGGCTAAAAATCATGAGATAAGTATATATTTTTCGACAAACGCGATGTTCCGCACTGCCATAACTCTAAAATTCAAAATGCACTTGTTACCAAACGAAGGACACCATTGCGCTGAAATGCTGTCAAGATGTATAATTTTCGCACCTCTTATGCCTGATGAGGATAGAAACTCTGGTGGTTCTTTACGTTTGGATTTAAACGCTTGATGACGTCACATGAAAACGTTCCACTGAATTGAGCATAGAATAATTAAAGTTGCCTTATTCAGATCTAATCATTAATTAGTTCTACAATAATAATTAAGACAAAATCCGAGAGGAAATCGAGCAATTTCAGTTTTTATTGGACAAAAAGCTCCATCCAGAGTAATTCTAAGTATCTTGCAGTCCTTTCTGCATTTTCTAAAAGGTTACGATATAAATAGTTGCTTGAAATAACACCGAAAACCATTTCCCATGGAAATGTGGGAAAATAAGTTTCAAAATTTAGAGAAATTGTGCAAGCAAAGGTAAACCTTCATCATCAGTTTCATTTCACCAGTAATTTCAAGTATTTCATATGAACTTCAAAATCTGTTTCAGTCGACATTTGGTGTCGTTAGAAATAATTTCCTTTGAGAAGATGTTTAGAACAGTCGCACAGCCGTTTGCAATACGATGTGAATAATCTCGGTACAAAGTTTTTTTCCACTTGTTACTCAAACGTCTTGTAGATTCCTTCTTAATTGCTCGGAGGAAGATTATTGAATGAACTTGGTGAGCAATTGTAAAAGGAGACCATGAAACAACTTTCATACCGTTACTGGAATTTGTTAACACAGGATTTGGCAATGTGACTTCTACCAGTACCAGAGTATACAAGCTTATTGAAGTGCCTTTGCAATTAATTTTCAACTTGTTTTTTTACTTGCATAATGTTTACATTAATGGAGCCCTGAGTAGTTTCTTTTTTCATCACGGCATGCTTATGGAAGCACGTAAGGATACTTTTTTGAATATTTTAACCGACCCACCCCTCCAAAAGAATGAAAAACGGCCAAAATATATAGGGACTTTCAGAATATATTTAGGTGATTTCAGAACATATTTGCACATTGACCATTCAAAATCTGTGCAATGTCTTCTTTGGGGGGTTAAATCTTTCACGGGCTCGTAGATAGATCAGAAAGAGAAAATGTTTTTTAAAAAAAATTGCTATGAATTAATTTAGGTCTATGGGTTAAATTTCGCGGAGAAAACGTTTTTTCGCAATTTGCGATGAGTTCTCTTTCATCAAATTTTCTCTCATCAAATGTTCGTGATACAATGTTAACCGAAAACTGAAGTTCATTTAAAAATTTAATAAAGCAAAATTGTACTTATTAGAGTGTTTCATGTGAAAAAACGTTTTGAATGACATTCCAATGGGGGAAAGGATTTCGATTTGAAATGTGTTTTTCAGTTTCATATTTAATTACCTAAATTCTTATGAAGTGGCTCAAGGAAGGTAATGTTTCTCTACATCGACAAACCCACAAGAAAGATTTTCCTAAAATTACTATATAATTAAATAGATCCATCTCCTCCTCAAAAGACCCAACAATAACATTGCAATATGTAAGCGAGAGGCTTCTGCAAGTCTTGAGTGTGCTCAAAACCTTTTTAATTAACGTCACGCCAAAACGAATATGAAAAAGAACAACCGAACAAAATATGGGATATTGTTTCCGTTTGCTGATTACAGATGCAGTTGGGATTAGAAACGTATCCTATTTTACACAGGCGGTCATTAGTAAACAGAACAGAATTCAACACTTTGTACCGAAAGGAGCGTAGATACGGTTCATTAGCAGCCCTCACTGGCAGAAGAAATGCCTCTGAAACTTGCTTGTCATCAAGGCTAAATTCTTTCTTTAGCTTGACCCATTTACTTGGTTTTCCAATTTTTGTTTTATAGGAAAACAATAGTCAAAGTCACATTAGCGTTTGCCTTTACTGTGCAACGCAATGTTAGAAGATTGGAAAAAAAATAAGCAATCATTATCAACACAGTATTAAGATTAATAAATTTCTACGTGACTGAGACTGCCCTTCCGTCCAAAAAATTTTCGTTCCCTTTGCCGTCGTGGTTTGCTTGAACTCCCTAATGTCCGGAAAGTTAGAACACACGGGTAACTGGGAGCGTAAGGCGGTGTTTCGTAAGACATTTCCGTAAATTCAAATTTATAATCATATTACCTTTGTGGGATAACTGCTTGCAAATGATTTGTTTCTCCGCCTCTTTTAGCGTAATTCCGAGAGTAGTTAACGCAATTTTCCTGTGTTTATTTTTCTTCCGTGACATCAGACAATAAGTGTTTCTGATTTTCGTGAGTGGATAATTTCCAGCTAGAACTGATACGAAAAGTAAGTGTTCCATGAGTGGTGAATTCAATGTTTGGGCGTTAACAGGGTCTGAAGACAGATGTCAGCGAGGCATCAATTCTAAACCAAACCCGGTTGTTCACTGCATCACATGACTAAAAAAATGTATTATGGTTATGTTTGACAAAGGGAAATTGTGACAGACGAGAGAGTCTACAAAACTGTTTGGCTACGTATATACCAGCCCAAAGGGAAATAAATAGAAAACTGACTCTTCGTATATCACTTGCACAAAAAAGTGACTTGACTCAGCTCGAAAGCTCATTTCAAGGGCACCGCTTTAAATATTGCAAGTGAGCCAACGGATAATAAAGTTATAAAATTGACAGTGGATCAGCAATTAAATCTCTTGACTGAATTAAGACATTGACAAAGAGTCAGGTGATGAGAATAAATAGTAAATCAACTATAACATATTGTCTCGATGTCAAAATTTACAATATTTATTGCCAAATTTTCATCTTTCGCACACAAAAATCTACGAGAAAGAATGTAGCAACTAAGTATTGAATGTTTCATACTTTTAAGTGGAAAAAATATCAAACGTAAGATTTATTTTGCCAAATCGCTCGCATTGTGGGCTGAAATAGCGCCACAAAACACCAGCAACAGATTGTTTTCAGTCGTGTGTCGTGACGAAAGCTGACTCTATGCATTGTTAAAGAGGAGGCTAGGTAGAAGAAATGTACAATTTACCATCTCTTTGCGGCGTTCTTATTGGAAAAGGTCAGAGAAAAGAATTGGATTTACGTGTTTGAAAACTTTGTTTAAGTTCAATCTTGACACCAAAATTGCAGTACATATTCAAGAAGGGAAATCGATGCCCCCAGAATAACCATTACGTTTGATTTAGGAATTCTGGCTTTATAAATTACCCACAGACAGGTTGTAAGAACTGTTCTTGTGACATATTGTGTAGATTTCATCTCGATACAGTCGCATTAAAGAGCATTAAATGAAGCGGCTGCAATTTGTGGCAGCTCGACTTAGCATGTTTTTTAAAAAAACTAAATCAGTGACGACTAAGATGTTCAACGACAAAATAGGAAAAAAATTCCAAAGTAATACCAGGAGTGCGAATTTAATTCCTTACATGGTACAGTCACATCAAAAATGATAAGGAAAAACAGTACTTTTCTTTTAAGCGTCCTGTACAAAAACAGTTAAGGTTGTGAAGTTCTTAACCAGTGATTTGTAGAAGAAAAAGTGAGAAACTTGCTGAACTGTAATTCAGAGGTGGATTGTTTATAAATTCAAGAGAACGATATCTTTGCCATTTCGGTGCAAACGAAGATGTGATTTTCCAGCATACGCTCCGCTCCAGTTTTCACGTATTGTTCCTAGAAAGCGATAACAAATTCAAGTTAAAAAGTCGTTCATCACTGAAACGTGTTATGTCGATTATAGAAATGAACTCTATTATTTCTAAGAAATAGTGATCAACAGCTCATTTCTCCTTTCACCAGATGATGAGAATTTCAATTAATTTCAGTTAATTACAATAATATTAATTTCAACAAGATGATGAGAAAAAAGGAAGTCATCAACTTTGGATCATTGTCTTGCTGGAGCAGTGAATTGGCCATTTCCGAGTTTACCTTGTCCTTCTGTTTGAAAACGAGTTCTCGTGCAAAACCACTTTTGCGATGGAAGGCAAATTTCACTCTCGATTTCTGATTTTTTTCTAATTTCTTTGTGTACGATGACAATTAAAAAATAAGATGGTCAATACGCAGACACGTGAGTTAAGTTATAATTATCCATTTCCAACGTTCAATAGTGCTGCCCACTTTGTTGCAAAAGTAAACAAGAAGTAAAGTTATATTATTCCATGATGATGATTAGTTTTCGATTTTCCATTATTTTATTGTAACCAGAAATAATTTGGCAACACTCAGAGACACACAGAAATGCTGCGGGATAGCTTAAGGCATTTTAAAATTATTCAGTACCTTTAAGATTCCTGGAAGGAATATAGCCTAGAGTAATAAAATATTTCTGTTTGTCGTGAACGGATATTAAATTTTCCAGTTAGTACCGATAAAAAGTGGTAACTCCATACATGTTTGGAGCTTTTCTAGCTACGGTCTTGAGAGAGGTGTCGGCAAGGCATCAAATTCCCCAACAAACCCGTTCTCTGTATAAAATGACTTACTATACACGACAAGTTCAGTGAGAAAATAAAAGCACTCTGTTTAATATTTCCGACAGTGGGAAACCGACAAGCGAGATAGTTTACAAATCTGATTTTGCCATCAGTCTCCAAAACGAAATAGAGCTTTTCGTCTACCAATTTTGAGTTTAAAATATGTTTCTTCACACTTCAGTTACACAAATAAACAGTAATTTGAGGCTCACTTAAAGAATGGCTTGATTTAGCTCGAAAGATCATTTCATGGGCACTTTATAAAATAGTAAATGAGTCGAGTCAAATGCTTTGTCTTACGGATAAAAAGGGTTTAAAATTGACAGGGGAAGAGCAACGTGTTCGTCACGTATAAAATAGCGGCAAGGTAGAACTGAATGAACTTTTCAATTCTCAAGAACTAGAAATCAACATACAATTTCTCCTAGCTGTTTTTAAGGTAGCTGAAGTAGATCTACAGTTCTTATTCATTTTAGCAGAACACGTTGTTAACTAGACTTTCTATAGAATGATAATAGAATCCTGGTTAACGGATTTTGTGATAAAGAAGCACCCAGATATTGATGGCATCCTATCAAACCCAAACGATACGAATAGCTTGTGTATATGAAAAGAAATTAAAGAAAGAAAAAACTTGACATAGAGATTTCAAATTTTTGGGCTCATTCTTGTTAAACCAGTACAGTTGGCAAATTAGCATATAACGTCTCAGAGCACGTATTTTCAATTGTCTAGATAGCACTTACACTTGCCTTCTGACTGATCAATAATGATAATTCTTGTCAACAGGATCACAGATATTAGACGGATCCGTTAAGAAAATGGACTGCAACACTTATCAATATTACATTGAACCACCTTAAAATAGTGTTAAAAACGGAAGTCAGCAAGTCTTCGAAAAGAGTTAAACATTACTGACTTTTTGAAAGCTATTTCATCAATAAACAAGACTTGCAAGGTAGCTTTCATCAGCATTTTCTTCTCTGAAACAATGTGAATCAAAGTATAATACTTAAGTGAAATTTCGCAAAGCCTTTCCTGGTGTTAAGAAGGTGTAAGGGCTAATTAAAGGACTCACAAAAAAGAGCTCTTCAAACCTTCTACAACATTAGATCATTAAATAACGAAAACAAGATATAAAAACAAGCCGCAAACTAAGTTTCCGGCCAAATCTTGTGTCCTTGTCCATTACTTTAAAACTTAAACGGTGTGTTAATGAATAAAGATCTAACCCCCCCCCCCCCCCCCCCATGATCGCAACATCTCAATCCAACATATCATAACATTATTGTGCGTAACATGTTGCACGGGCATTGGCCACCCTCTTGAGACATGTTCAATCATATTACGTGCTGATGGCTAATAGTTAACCAAAATAACAAACATGTCCCAACAGGGTAGACAAACGCACACAACATGTTGGGAGGAGGTAGTAGGGAGCAAGATAACTCTTTTTCCCTCCTTCCTCCTCCCCAGAGGAGGTAGTAGGGAAAAAGAGTCATCTTGCTCCTTACTACCTCCTCTGGGGAGGAGGAAGAAGGGTAAAAGAGTCATCTCGCTCCCTACTACCTCCTCCCAACATGTTGTGTGCGTTTGTCTCCCAGAGGAGACCTCCCTCTAGGTACCTAGTAAGGAGGTAGCAGGGAGCAAGATGACTCTTTTTCCCTCCTTGCTCCTCCCCAGAGGAGGTAGCAGGGAGCAAGATGACTCTTTTTCCCTCCTTGCTCCTCCCCAGAGGAGGTAGCAGGGAGCAAGATGACTCTTTTTCCCTCCTTGCTCCTCCCCAGAGGAGGTAGCAGGGAGCAAGATGACTCTTTTTCCCTCCTTGCTCCTCCCCAGAGGAGGTAGCAGGGAGCAAGATGACTCTTTTTCCCTCCTTGCTCCTCCCCAGAGGAGGTAGCAGGGAGCAAGATGACTCTTTTTCCCTCCTTGCTCCTCCCCAGAGGAGGTAGCAGGGAGCAAGATGACTCTTTTTCCCTCCTTGCTCCTCCCCAGAGGAGGTAGCAGGGAGCAAGATGACTCTTTTTCCCTCCTTGCTCCTCCCCAGAGGAGGTAGCAGGGAGCAAGATGACTCTTTTTCCCTCCTTGCTCCTCCCCAGAGGAGGTAGCAGGGAGCAAGATGACTCTTTTTCCCTCCTTGCTCCTCCCCAGAGGAGGTAGCAGGGAGCAAGATGACTCTTTTTCCCTCCTTGCTCCTCCCCAGAGGAGGTAGCAGGGAGCAAGATGACTCTTTTTCCCTCCTTGCTCCTCCCCAGAGGAGGTAGCAGGGAGCAAGATGACTCTTTTTCCCTCCTTGCTCCTCCCCAGAGGAGGTAGCAGGGAGCAAGATGACTCTTTTTCCCTCCTTGCTCCTCCCCAGAGGAGGTAGCAGGGAGCAAGATGACTCTTTTTCCCTCCTTGCTCCTCCCCAGAGGAGGTAGCAGGGAGCAAGATGACTCTTTTTCCCTCCTTGCTCCTCCCCAGAGGAGGTAGCAGGGAGCAAGATGACTCTTTTTCCCTCCTTGCTCCTCCCCAGTGGAGGTAGCAGGGAGCAAGATGACTCTTTTTCCCTCCTTGCTCCTCCCCAGTGGAGGTAGCAGGGAGCAAGATGACTCTTTTTCCCTCCTTGCTCCTCCCCAGAGGAGGTAGCAGGGAGCAAGATGACTCTTTTTCCCTCCTTGCTCCTCCCCAGAGGAGGTAGCAGGGAGCAAGATGACTCTTTTTCCCTCCTTGCTCCTCCCCAGAGGAGGTAGCAGGGAGCAAGATGACTCTTTTTCCCTCCTTGCTCCTCCCCAGAGGAGGTAGCAGGGAGCAAGATGACTCTTTTTCCCTCCTTGCTCCTCCCCAGAGGAGGTAGCAGGGAGCAAGATGACTCTTTTTCCCTCCTTGCTCCTCCCCAGAGGAGGTAGCAGGGAGCAAGATGACTCTTTTTCCCTCCTTGCTCCTCCCCAGAGGAGGTAGCAGGGAGCAAGATGACTCTTTTTCCCTCCTTGCTCCTCCCCAGAGGAGGTAGCAGGGAGCAAGATGACTCTTTTTCCCTCCTTGCTCCTCCCCAGAGGAGGTAGCAGGGAGCAAGATGACTCTTTTTCCCTCCTTGCTCCTCCCCAGAGGAGGTAGCAGGGAGCAAGATGACTCTTTTTCCCTCCTTGCTCCTCCCCAGAGGAGGTAGCAGGGAGCAAGATGACTCTTTTTCCCTCCTTGCTCCTCCCCAGAGGAGGTAGCAGGGAGCAAGATGACTCTTTTTCCCTCCTTGCTCCTCCCCAGAGGAGGTAGCAGGGAGCAAGATGACTCTTTTTCCCTCCTTGCTCCTCCCCAGAGGAGGTAGCAGGGAGCAAGATGACTCTTCCCATGGTTAATTTATTCATATATTCAATTTAGGTAATGACTCCAGAAATCGTAATAAACAAGGTGGAAATGCTTTTATTATTTTCCTTTACTTTGCTTGGAAGGAGAATTACTTTGCATTTAAATTTAGTTGAATCCAAGATACATTTTGTATTCCTTAAGCGGAGCGCAATGCCTCAAGAACATCGTCAGTGAGAGATACCCCTACACGATATTTCGGGCACAGTGGTTTATCTTTGTCCAAAATTCCCCCAAATCTTACCGGGGAATATTGTTAGAAGAGCATTTATTTCTGTTCCTCAAACCTCCACTCCACTGAATGAAACGATCACGCGTGAGGAATAAATTTCTTTTATAATCCTTTAGTTTTTTAAGAAGGAGATTTGGAGGGAAGTATATGTCTTAACCATAATCTCTTAATCTTTCCTTTTAAAGTCAAAAGTGGTTACATTTTCAGTAAAACTTCCTCCCAAAGTAATTTTCTTTAAGATGGTCAAGGTTTAGGAAACGGCTGAAAGACTAGACTGCTTATTTATGCCCAGTGTCGACACAGTGTAGTTTAGTCTTACCGCTACTTCTGAACCTTTAACCCTCTCACAGAAAAGTACTTTGGGAGGAAGTCTACCTCATATTACAACCCCTTTTTGAACTTTAAAGGGCGAGTGGAGGATTATGGATGAGAGTTAAACTTCCTCTCCAAATATTCTCTCCAGGAAAGTAAAGGATTATGGATGAGATTTAATCCTCCTTCGCGATTGTTTCATTCAGGAGAGTGGGGGTTTTGGGGGTCAGGAATTAAGGCTCTTCGAACAATCTTCCCCTGTAAGATGGTGGGGGATTTTTGGCCGAAGATAAACTACTGTGCACAATGGCTCGTGTAGGGGTATCTCCCGATTTTCTTATTATCTGACGATTTTTTTCTGGCATTGCCCTCTTCTTTGGGAATGAGCAATGTTCATTGGATTAAAATGAATTTAAATGCAAAGTAAAGGACAACGACCCAGGTTTAATCGCACTCACCTTTCTGGTTCTGCGGCATATTTTTTTCTACAGCTATTTTCTAAATAATATTTTATCACAGGAACGTGTAAGAGCTTATTGGATTCTAGTCTTTAATTTGCTCTTTGCACCTTCCTTACATCAGCTAAGTTTACTTTCGTTATTTGCGAAAATCTCTATCTTTTTATTCTTCCCTCATACAGACTTGATATTATATATATTCACGTCCGCATCATTTGTTAATCAACTATTCCATCGTAACTTACTATGAGGATCGACAGATTTACGATAAACGGAGTACAGGTGCTTTTCTTAAAGTTTATTTCCAAGTTCAAAGAGAATTTATTTGAAAGTGTTTCTGCATTTGTCTTTTAGCCAGTTGTTCGCTGTGGTGTATCATTGTTCACTTTCTTTACTACTCCTCAGGCTACCTGTTGATCGAATCAAATGTTAACAGTTCATCAGAATGTGTCACGCAGAATCAACATGTATTATTATGGGTTGAACTGTGGGAGTGAGGGTGCTGCTGCGATACCCTCCTACTCGTTCTATATTTTCTTTCCAAATAAAACTTACGGTGCTTACATACATAATGAAATGTTCACAAGGTAACGTTAGCTTTTGGCTTCAGAAAAAAATAAACAAATACTAAGCAAAATAAACTAGTCGTTTGAATATAGAACTCTTACTAAATGATTGCCAATTAAATCTCTACACTTTAAAACGTTACCATAGTGTTATCGAGCGCAGAATGAACTGTCTTTTGAGTCCATCTTTCAGCTTTGTCCGAGCGATTATCAGTTTTTTTTCTAAAATTTCGAGTACTGTGACAGCAAATGGCCTTGTTTCACTGAGCCTTCTGGAGAATTTGATTATCCATTCAATATTTCTAAATCCTCTTCCGAAACTTCGGCGAGACGAGAAAAAATGTCCTTATTTTGCAGACTATCTTCAACCACTGAATAGTAATGGATGATCGTACAAGATATACCTTAGCCAATCAAAATGCAGTATTGCATTAGTATAATCCGGTAGATTTGTACTAATGATAAAGAGATTACTGTACCGTTGTCAAGCACAATATCTGTTGGTTATTAATTCTTACATAATGATCAAGAGTGATCACAATAAAACGTTTTCATGAAATCATTATGAAGACTGATTGACTTTGTGAATTCCTTTTTTAGACAACATTTTTGGACCTAGAAATTTTAAAGTTAAAATTGTAAATTTCATTTTCAAAGTTAAAACTTTAACTTTGCAGCAACTAATTACTTCTGCTGGCATGTTGACACGACCTTTTTTCCTTACTTATGATCAACAACACGCTTTGCCTCGATCTGAACCAGTAGGGAAGAAATGACTTGCATTTAATGTCTTTTTTCAGGTTTTCTGAACTGTACTTAACAAATCTTAAGAAAGAAACTGACATATTCATTTCCACTTGTCTTATTCGCATCCTTGGATGGACCGTGGCTCAATATTTCTCTGCAAACTGAAGTCGAGTGATACAAAACTTAAGCCCTGCTCCGCTGTGTTAATACTTGGTTGGATTATCGCTTACAGAAAACAGCACCTCTTGTCAAAGATAGTTTTTTATGTTTTTGTATCCTTAAAGGGACACAGTCGACTTTGGGACCGCGCTGACCTGGACACTAGTTTTCTCACTTTGAAAAAGTTCACCTCAACCTGAAATCAAAGATACTCGTCGAGTACATCTAGAAATCCGCTTCAATCTTCGCAGTGTTTTGCTTGATTTTCAATCGTTTACTGAAAAACCTGTTTTTGAGTGGGCTTTTGCTCATCCTATGTTTTGTATCATATTTGGTTAAAAACAGTATGGATCGTGTCTCTGTGATATGCAAATTAACTATGAAATCAGATGGTATCTAATGCGCATGTGCTCCAGCTGACTGTGTCCCTTTAACTTTTAATAGGGTACCACTGATTCATGCTTCAAAAGTATTGATATTATTGATAAAAGAACGTAAAACCGAAAAATCAAAAACAAAGCCTCTCCAGTCTTTTCAAGGTACTGGACGTTTTTTTAAGCTTTTCGAAATATATGAACTGATTATGTCGTTCTCAAACCTTTTTATCAGCCTAGCGTTTTTGTCAGTAGTCCGACATCACCAAGTCCAATTACATCCTTTACAGGAACAGGATCCGGTACTTCTTTTTTTATTAGGTTACGTCGGTCCTTGCAAATTGACCTTGTGTTTTCACTGCTTACCAAAGGGTGGCTTATTTAGCTATCAGAAACCATAGTACACTTGCCTGCCAAGGAGTTGAAAAACAAATATTGCTTCGGAAACAACATCAAAACTCGATCTGCTATTACCGACCAGCTACGAAATAGACTGACAAATGCCGGGTAAAAATACAACCTTCATCAGCAATGATGTGAAATGATTTCCTGCTGCAAATTATTAACGACCTGTTAACATGTCCACGACTAAATTTCCTCACGGTTACGTGTTTGATTCTCGGTTCCAGTTTCTTATAGGTCATCGATACAATTTCAAGCATATCCTTAAGACAGTTGCATTTGTTCAAATCATAGTTAACAGAGGGAATGGTTAAGGATCCCAGCAAACATCAAAAAAGCAAACAAACAGGCTAAGAGTTATGTTGGAAGGTCTTTGACCCTGTACATCTTTTTGTTTTATGCTCCTAGACTGTGCATGAATTACGTAATCGCAATGTTTCTATTGGTTAGCTGTATGAGCACACATAACAACTTTTTGTATTTTTCCAGATTTTGTGCAGGGTCAACCTCCCTCCCCCGCCCCAAACAGCCAACAAAAACATACAACAAAGAAATTTGCCATGATTCATAATCATTTCCCTCTATTAACCATGTTCAAATGTATCGTGTTTAAGTACTTTCTTATCTCACTTTAATTATTAATTGCCAATGCGTCTCGAAACAGTATTTAGGTCAATACTCTTTCCAGTATCTTGATAAAGTGAAAAAATTGGAAACTGACGCAGATCAATATAAATAACTAAACTTGGTAACTCCTTGCTAAAACAATCAGGGAACGTTTTGTTGTGTCAATTAGTTCACTGCTTTTCTTGACGCTCCTGTGGCAAACAAGCACACTCAAAGGTGTTTTATGAATTTTGGTGTACTTTTCTAAGCTCAAGTCCATGTTTTAGACATTTTTATGGTTTTTACAAAGTCTTAATTAAGAAAAAAAATTGAATCGCCATATTTTTTAGTATTTTCAAACTTTTTGACATATTTGCAAATTTTGAAATCCAAGATGGAGGTCCTTTTTAAAAGCACGATATCAGTTTTACCTGACAAGTTATTGCACGAAACTTAACATTTCTAGATGATTTATCACCACATACTGCATATATGTTTTATTACTATACCGCATTTATAATTTGATGAACATGGAAAGAGACGCTCTCAGTTAACCTTCACCCTTTGCAGGTTCTAAAATTTGTTTCATTTTTAAGAACTCCATATAAGAGATAAAAAGGATAGACGAATATGATTAAAATTCAAAAGGTTTGTTCAAAAGTTCCAAAGCAAAAATTAAACCTTAATGATAATTATGTCTTGAAACCTTTCCTCAGGAATACTGCTTGCAAATACTTCTTGTAAAATCACGGTTCCTGCACTAAGTGAGACTAGTTTCTAACTTCTGATAATAACGTTTTCCAATGCAATAACTTTGTACTAATCTTCCTTGTGTCGAATCGATGTAAAACTTTTACACTGAGTTGCTAAAATGAGCTTAGATCAGGAGCCATAATCGGGGACGGAGGCCGTAAGCACGCGCCATTTCTAGTATTGGGGCTGTCCCTATGATATGGGACAATTTTTCTATTTTTAGAACAAATTGCGCCATCGTGTGCGGAAAGCGCGCGTACACGCTGCGAGGATTTTTGCGGTTGTAGCGCGGAGGGAATGGCATCCGAAATTCCAGACATGTTTTATGCTTTTGGCCCACAACTCAATACGTTTATGTCTGTTGGAATTTTGCTCAAATATTTTCGTCGTAAGCTGCTCCAATTCGACTGAAGTAAGGCAGTGTCGAATTTAGTTATGTCCCGTTTTATATCACTCAGACCAAGTTGCGTTCCGCTGCTTCTTTTACAAGAGTTCCACATTACTCCACTATAAATTTCACATATGCTGATGATTAACAGCTTTTCCGTAACACAGCAAAAAAACTAGTTGGAAAAATTTGGATATTGCAGCGTTTTAGGACTTCAAAGTTTCCCTCCTCTTGCCACACGCTTGGGGGATTTCGCCAGAGTCTATCGCCACCGAAAAGTAGTAAACAATTGCAAGTTTGCATTTCGCCTGAATTGTAAGTAACACTTGATATTTCATCAAGGCCCAATAAGTTTACGTCTGTAGACACGGCTAGGCTTTGTTTGTGTAAAAATTCAATAAATTGTCTGTTGTCGATGAATAAGAGCGCCCGCCGATCCGTGTTTTTTGCAGTCAGTAAACATGACAAATTGGACTTCCGCAATAATATCTCTAGTTTTTAAATATGTTCAAGGTTGATAAATGTTTGAGAACATATTAAACTGCTTAGCTGAAAATATGTGAATATAGCAGGAATAATCAGCAAAGTTACGATGACGCTTTCTTTAATCAACTCGAATAACGATTTCGATTTTGTTGGCTGAGTTATCAAAACTCCTTGTCTATTTTATTTTCGCAGCTGTGTAAAATTTCACTACGTTGAAGAAACACACATGATAGTAGCCTTTTGGCGTTAGTGAAAATTGTTGCAGAATCGCAGCACAAAAGATAACGAAAGAAATCTTTGTCAAGATTTGTTGCCAATTAGCTACAATTGAAAACACAGACTCGGACTTTAAAGTGCACGCCCTGGAGCTACTTGTACGCGTCAGAAGTTCCTTCCAAAACTTGCCAAACGAGCAGAAATAATAAGAAACTATCAAAAACAGGTTTTGGTTATGATTAAGCACTGTTTGAGAAATTCACAAATTACCTCGATACCAGAGTAGAGAGATTTCTTACATAAACTTTATTCTTTAGACAACATCCACGCGAGAACCCATGACATGTGCGTGGATCCGCGCGGATGCATGTCCGAGTCAGGGTGGCGCAATTTGTTCTAAAAATAGCAAAAGTGCCCCATATCATTAGGTGCGCGCAGATCCCGAGACTTACGGTCTCCGTACCCGGTTATGGCTCTTGCTTAGATTGAAGATTGTTTATTTTTTACGGAAAACGACATTCCAAGGAAGCGGGAGACTGCGCGTGCAGCAATTAACATACTATGTAAATTCAAAGCTTTCTAAAGTTTTCGATTCTATTTTATCTATTTTCCATTTCACTATTACATTTCATAAGTGTAAACAGTAGTTTTGATACCTTTTGACCTGTGTACTTGTTTTATTTATCTATTATTCTCTGGGTCCATTTTTATTTATTTATTTATATATATATATATATATATATATATATTTTTTTTTTTTTGCTGTTTGTTTCAAAATGTTTCGACCATTACTTCAGTTTATCATTACAGCTACCCTGAGAGACTAGCGTCACATATTTATTCTAGCTGGAATGTTATTTGTTTGCTGTTTGCTTGAATACTGACACAAAAACTTTATTCACATGCAGCAAACTGTTGTTTTCTTGAGAAAAAGAAAATACTCAAACTACACTTTGAAATCTATGTCAGTGAGACATCGCTACATCGAAAACATGACATTTCTCTAAAGGCTTGAGCCCACTTGTGCCCGGACACATGCAAGTACGTATCGACACCAAACAACAACGCTCGTAAATATTTTCAGCCACCTGTTCTCTGTTCTAAACGTTAATTTTCCATGTTAAATGGTGTAGCAAGACACTAATTTGCCCTAGGCGATGATATTTTTTCATTCACCTCCATGTTTAACACTGTACTTATATCAGTTACACAGACGAAAAAGTAGTGCATGCTTATATAGATTGGTCAAGCTTCGAACATTGATGACCGAAAAATGATCGTGTTTGGCAAAGCGCAATTAGAATTGTCATGCCGATAAAGTCATGAGCTCTATCAGTCGTTACAAATTAAGTTGCTGTTCGTTCTTGAATGCCTGACAATACTATTTTAAAGCACATTTGATTTTGAGTAATTCCTTCTCTAAATGAATCGCCTTTAAAGTTCATTTGCGGCCTCGTATAAGGAAAGCATTGTTCGCACTGCAAATTATCATTGTACTATTAAACTGGAATTGTTCTCGTAAATTGTCGTACACGCTTCTCTGTCTGCAGCGTAAGTGGATCACTTCCTTAAATCTTCGTTCGCAAAGCTAAGCCGAGAGTAAGCTGAAATGCTACGTTAGAATCTTTGTTTTTCACAATGTTTATTTCAAAATAAATTTGTAACAATTTCTAGTACCACCGCCACGTTTTTATTCTGTTAAATTTGAATTCAAAATGTTAGGGAAAAGCACTTCAATTTTGCATTGCGGAGAATATTCGGCCGTTTCAAGTTGTCCTTTAAAATAATAAATTGCGATGTTCAACCTTCCACTTTAGTCTCGTACTCAAATATTAATTTTCCCAATTGATTGTCATACATTTCTTTTGTTGTTAGTTTATGAATTTGGTAACATTGCCTTTGTAACATACTTGACAACGCAACGAGGTACGTATATTTTGATCACTCTTGGACTGAATCCGTTAATGATAAACGACTAGAGAAACAAGAAAACGACTTATCTGAAGTAAGATATTTCCAGGCCAGGGTCCAAGAGCCAGTACACTGCTATCCAAAGTGACTACACATTTCTTTGAAAGGGCATTAAACCTAGAAAGAAAGGAAACATCAACAAAATAGCTGGTTAATATTGATTGTATCACTTAACACTTACTGTTTTCACAATGTTCTTACGAAGGTTATAATAATTAACACCAGCATGTTTTATTCTGTAACTTTGATTCCATTATGTCACTGGACAAGTCTCCAATCTTCAAGTAAAATTCTTCTTACTAGTTACAATATATCCTGATTCCAATATTTTCTCTCCAACTGAAATGCTTATAACAAGGGTCAGGAAGGCATTTATATGGTCAGACTCTGATCACTCTTTGGACTGAAACCGTTCAATGGTAAACAGAGAAGAAAACGACTTACCTGAAAAAAGGTGTTTTGCTGGCTGTCAACTTGAACCAGGCTTCGAGAGCTTACACACTTTGATCCAGCATGGCTACACTTTCTATTGAAACGATGTTTGCATTCAACCTGGTGATAAAAAGAGCAGAAAACAACAAATTAAATTACTTTTCAACGATTATCGGATCTCCAGTTGTGTTAATTTCGAATATTTGCCCCTAAATACACATTTACAGTGCTTTTCTAAAGCTTTACTTCATTGAAATTGATGAACAAATCTCTCGCAATCGTGTACTTTTAAGAATTCGTTCGGACATCAGAACAATTCCTCGTTGCCCAACCGGTATGTAAGAGTTTATGGGTTCGAATCCCGTCACGGACGGAGATGTTCAATTCTTTGTCCCAAACTCACCACACGATCAAAATTTCATCTTTCACTACTCCCGATTAGATTTCTCTACAGGATACTTGGAATGACACAGTTATTAAAGTGGTCGACGACAAATTCAAGTAAAATAAGGAAAGGGTGAACTTATCTGAATTAAGATTTTTCCAATATGTCATATATAGTGCACCAGCGTTCAAGAATTACACACTGCCATCCAAAATGGCCTCACTTTCTCTTCAATATCCGAGTTCACCTGGCAAAAAGGGAGATTAAACATAAAACGAACTATTTTTTTCATCAACAAATTCGAGACGTGTTTATAAATTTAATAACAGGCAATTCTGCAGTGACTTCTTAAAGCAGGTATCAATACTGTACGGTAAAATTATTTAAGAAAACACTAAATTTTTGTTGGCTGGCAAATCTCAAACAAACTTCCTGGTTCTGCCGAGGACATTAAAATAGTTAAAGATTTTCTCTGCAAGATACTTTAAAATGTATTGACATGGAAGGAGATTTTATTAACTTTAGACTGAAACCGAAAAAAAAAGGAAAATTTGAGGTGCTGGACTTATTGTAGAGAAAAAGCGTTTCCAGCCATTAGCAAGTAGTGAACTACTGATTGAAACCACCGAGTCCAAGAGCTAACGAAGTTGTTTTTCTTGCATTGGCGAATTTTCAGTCCTTCGTTTCATAAATTTTCCAGAGACCAAGTGAGGCAAGGTGCAAATAAATTTCTAACACCGGCAAAAAATATTTTATGAACGTTACTGCTGAGCTTTGGTGGTACATTTAGACAACATTTCTCAGTTAATGAATAGAAAACTGCGAAGATAATATCTGGTCTATCTGAACCAAGATGTTTGCAATACTTACATTGTACCAAAGAACATTAGAGCCACGCACTGTCGTACAAAATGGTCTTGTTTTCTCTCAGCATATCTTTTTTAAAACCTGCATGAAAAAGAAAAGAGGAAGCTTTGATACACTGACTTTTAAAAACTGCGTTAGGCTTAGGAATTTGGTCAAAAAAATGCAGAGCTAGCGGTTCACAGAGACATTTAAAGCATAAATACTATTCAGGCAGCGTTTAAACGCACAAAGCAGTATAAAGTTATTATTTTTTTGCTACATGAAGACAGTTCATTTGGTTATTTCCCTCAGGATGTACTCTACATAACAAAAGAAAATCAATTATTTTCTTCCTTGGACTGATACTGTAAATGGTATAAGACAGAAGAGTTAAGAAAATGAGAACGAACTTATCTGACTATAAAATCTTTCAGATGTCGTCTACTTGCATCAAAGCGGAGGGTAAAACACTACAATCCAAAATGGCTGCATTTTCTTTCAATGCACGTGCACTCTGTGTTCAACCTTGGAAAAAAGAGAGCAAATGTCAATAAATGAAGTAAATCTCCTTTATTCAATAGAACAGTCTTGTAGTTGTACGATGTTGCTATTTTCAGGCATATTACATTGTATTCGCTAGCCTGAAATCAAGAGACTAGAGAAATACATTTTATAGTAGTGACTGGCTTTCTTTTCGCTCAGAAAATTTACTGAGTACAAACGTGTTAGGTCTGGGATTCTGGTCGTATATTGTATTTCGATCAATCTTGCTCTGAATTAAATCGTTTACCAGGAAAACGACGAACAAATGACAAAACTACGATGTACTTATCTGGAATCAGTCATTTCCTATAGTCAACTACCAGGTTCCTCTAGAGCCCAAGAACTACAACCTGCAATCCAAAAAGGTTTCTGGTGCATTTTAATTTAAATTACAATACACTAGAACAAAAAAATCATAAAATTGCAGCAAGGGTCAAACTGAACCATAGCAATCAATTTATCGTGATAGCTATCTTAGTCAGAATTTTTAAATCAGACTTTGCAACAAGGTCAGATCATACTTGTAAAATAAAGATAAAGTAAAACCTAGAATTTACCTGAAATTGGAGTTGATCGCAAAATGAAGAGACTGATAAGGAGAGAACGTAGCTTCAAAGCTGAACACGGCTGCTCATAATAGACTACGAGTAGTCCCTCTTTCACTTAGTCCGTCGTGCGTGACGCGAAAGAAATTCGCGAGAAAAAAATGGCCGCACGATATCCTAGGGGCTAGGAGCGCGCGAAAGGACGGACTAGCGCCTAAGCCCAAGGGTTTGCCCTTTCACGGCCGAGTGATTTTTCAGTGTAGGATTTCTCATCTTGACGTCCTCTTATTATCGCCTGTTATCAATAGCCCAGGGAGATCTGAATAAAATTGCTCTACTCTACTCTTCAAGTAGCCAGGCAAAAACATATGCCGTGAGAAGTATATCTTCGTTCAGTGTTCGTTCAGCGAAACTGCCAAAGAAGTTTTAAACAGAAGACGGCGAATGAGGCCTCTTGTAAGGATTTTCGCTGCGTCTAAAAGTTATTGCGAAAATTTCAACAGAGTTTCAACCGAGAATTTACATTATCCATTATACATTATACATAGGAGATCATCCAACTGCGGTGAAATGTTTGCCGATAGCAGCGGAAAATTTCAGGTGAATGTCCGGTTTCAAGTGAGAGTCCGGATCAATCTTTCAAATGGGCGGCAGAAAGGCCAAGTTCAGTAAATTGATATTCGCTGACTTAGACGATGCTGTTGAGCGGCGAAATCACTAACACGCTCGCAGTCGGGTTGGAGGCAGAAAGCTTTGCCAAACAAAACACTGGATGAATTTAAATCTTTCCAAAGCCTGTTGGCAGATTCGCAAGAACATCACGGCTTGCGAAGCGCGATTCCAACGCTTCGATTTGCTCTGGTACCGCTTCGATTTGCTCCGGTTCCAAAACATTCCTGCAAGACGTCACAGGTATCTCGAATGTTGACAACACGTTGTCAACGCGCCTAACATAAGCCAATCATATTTTTGCGTTGTGAGAGCAACGCATATAATTCAAACTCTTGGGCTTAGGCGGTAGTCCCTCCTTTCGCGCTCTCCTCGACTCCAGGATTTCGCGCGGCCATTTTTTTCTCGCGGTTTTCTTTCGCGTCCCGCACGACGGACTAAGCGAAAGAGGGACTATTCGTAGTCTAGCTCATAATGGTTACATTTCCTTTGGGTTCCCCTCTGTTCGTCTAATGCCAGAAGGAGAGAGGAAACTGTCAAAAATATATCACCTTTGAGTTTGAGGTCTTATCAGTCGGTCAATCAGTTTGGTAGTTAGAAACCGGCCATATAACATCGGACAATATCGCCTGCATTAACAAATTTCTTAATGTTCTCTTAGGATTATTTTCTCGCCAGAATTCAACGCAAGTTTGCTCAAAATTGGTTCCATTCGTCAAGTAATTTCTGATTTCACGAAAATGTGAACAATTATGAAAACACGAGGATGAATGAAGAAAAGCCACAATACAATTATAACTCAAATCTGCCTTTATTTCTAAAATTCTAACTAAATATTTTGATATTACTTACCCGAAAATGTATCAGAAATCAATCGTGTGGCGAAGGACAAGGATGGCTGTATAACATCTCAACAAAGTCGCTCTCAAAGTAAAACCGACTAAATTAAACTCTAATTAAAACATTAACGAGCAGTAAGTTCAGCGGTTGTATGGAAACAAACTGTTCCTGCATGAGAAAAGAATTTAAATTCTCAGGGAATATTATTGACGTAACTTTAAAACTGTTCAGTCAGATCTTCATACCCTTAGCAACTCAGAGCATCGGAACAATGGACAACAAGCCGGGTCTAAAACACAGGTCACATTCCACAGGTCAAGAGTAGAAATCCTTACTCTACTGATGAATAACTATGCCAAAAGTTTCCCCTCGATCTAAAACAACATTTACGCAGAGTGCTAGGGCTAATTAGGGCTAGGAGACTGAATCTTGGTGCTGTTTATTTATCTGCAGCACAGTGACTCTGTACTCTGACTTGTGGAATGTGACCTGCAGTTCAGACCCATCGTGGACAACATTAAACAGTTACAAATACGACGAACAAGAGAGCTAGTATTTCTGAAATGTGGTATTTAGTAAGAAACTTTCAAACCTGCTATTCCGATGTGCTTGTCTAAACGAACTTGGTAATTCTTTATTCCGAAAGTTTCACACCCTCCCAGTATTCAACAATTTCTTCACGTGTGGACGTAAAAAATTGCTCAACGAACTGGTTATGCTAAACCACTAAACTGCGGAAAAGGGCAAGCGTAGCGAAACGAGGCGAAAAGCGAACAAGGTCAAGAAATGCAAAAACGAAAGCGTATACTTATCTGCGAAGGGGAGCACATCGACGAAGATACTGGTTCACCTTCACAACACACGACGCTCCCTGACACTAAAATGAACGGGATGTCCTTTGAGACTTCCTTACATACTTGATTAAAATTCATTCCACCCACTAGAAAAGTGTTTTCTGCATCAGAATATTTCATTGGGATTTCTGTGCGTCAAACAATAGAGCATACAATGATATCAATAAAAAAATATCGAATAAAGCACGCACTCAGTCGCCAGTTATTTTCTTTTACAAAAGCACAGGTATTTCAAATGAAATTCGTTGAATAGTTTTCAAGAAGTTGACTCTTGAAGTCCTTTGTGATATCACTTAAAACCCCAAGGAAAGACTGAACATGTGTCTTCGGGAGCTTGAAATTCATCGCCGCGTTTTAAATGCACAACGTGTCTTATTCTCAATTGTGGTGGCATTTTACAGAGCCAAGCCCTGAAAACTAAAGGTGTCAGGTGTTTACCATGACAGGCACGGAAGGCAGTGCTCGGACTATTCGGTGACAACACTGGGACTCTAAAATTTTGTAAAAGCAAAAAATATAAACATATCAAAAATAATTCTGATAAATGTATTTAACATCAATTCTGTCTTGAATTCCAAACATGATTTGTTACCCACAATGCAAGGATTTGAGTTAGAGACAAAACTAGAGGTCCAGAACAATGCTTTTCTCTGACTTTCCCTTGATAAAAATAACATTTCTCTGACCAAATAAACAACAGACATAGTAACGGTTTCTAGCCTGCCCTCAGGGGCAGCCCTCCTTTCCGCCCATTCATTATGACTGACAAGTTTTTAACAAATCCTTTTTTATAGGGAAAATGTCTTTTTCCTGACCATTTCCTGACCTTTAGCAGGGTGTCTAAAAAAACTCGATTAGCGAATAGTGCAGTGGTGAACAGTCATGGATAGTGTCGAATAGTCGTCAATAGTCACCGCTTTAGTTCAGCACTGATCTGGGTTCGTTGAAACTGATCACGTGAAAAAAAATAATAAAGTAAAATAAAATAAAATACGAATGTGAGGTAAGTGCTCTGTGATTAGTTTATCAACTGAAAAGACACAAACGACCTGCTCTGATAACCGGTTATAAAAACAACAACATCTAAGCTACATCTTGCGTTAATTAATTATCCAAACCGGTGGCCAAAGTATATGATGTAAGCAAGTATGTCAGCATATATAGTTTCGGTCAGCGGTTTACTATCAAAAGGCTCGGAGCCATTCCTGCAATTAACGTCATGTTGTATGCAAAATTTCCTATTTTCTTGTCAAAAGTTTACACAGTTGTGGAGAATACACATGGCTATACTGCATATGACCTGAATGGAGGGTAAAAGTGTTTCTTCAAGGCTGTCTACGAAAGACGAATGGACATCTCAGGTAGGCTGCCAGGAAGATACATTTTCACTTATAAGCAGCTTTTTTTTTTTAAAAAAAAAATAATAAACTACTTAGTAGCTGAAGCTTATATATGGTATGTATTTTCCTAATATGAGTGTTTTGAATTATATGCAGATTGCAGTGCAGCCGTTGGATGATATTAAGTTAAAGGGCTCGCTACGCGCATTGAAGGATTTAGTTCAGACACCGCTTGGACCAAATGGAAGGTAATTTTAAGTTCTTACATATAAAATCCCTAACTATATCAATGTAAGCGTAAATTTATTGTAATAAAATAAAACACTCAATTCGGATTGGTCCTCCCCACGTTTTAGTGGTCATTGTATTTAATTTGTTACTTGCATTGTAGCTTAGCCAATAACATGCTGTCAATCATGTTTACTGTAGTGTCGGCTGACACTATAGACCGATATATTGACCGATATATTGACCGACACTCAGCCAATACAAGGCTGATACAAGGCCGATACCTGGCTGATGTATCGACCGAGTATCAGTCAATATATTGGTCAACAGTATCAACCTGCACCACCTAATGTAAACATGATCCCATTTTGTTAATATCCCAGGTAATGAAGGGTTTAGTCTGCTAGATACCCTGGTCCCTGGGGTTTTCTTTCTTCTTCTTCTATCACAAAAAGCCATCTTTGAGTGTAAAAAGAAACTGAACTCACTTGCTGCTTCGTGACTCATTTTCGCTACTTCAGGGCACAAATTTGAACATTAGGATATGAAGAGAGTGAGAAAACCTCTGGAATCAGGGTATCTTCTCCAAAGACCTAGCACTAAATAAAGTTTGCTGATTCATGACCTGTATTTGACTGATTTGTTAATGTACATTGATGTCAAACCCAGGGGAGGGGACCCTGGCCATATGTGAGAATTTGACATCTACTACACATCATCCCACCCCTTCAATTATTTTAAATACATGACATTTGTACACGTGGGTCCGGGCGTGAGGGTAGGGATGCTTGACTTTGTGAGAGGAGTACTGAGCTTGAAGCCTAACCATATGTAATTGTTGGATCATCTTGGGAATAAAACCCATCACAACTGTTGGAAGGGAAGGGTTTGTTTTCCGTTATGCCTCAGTTAATTTATAACTGAAGGTAGATAAATATCCATTCTGCCAGCTAGGTGACAATGGAATCTAGTGTCACACTGTACAAAGTAATAGCTGTACCGATACAACAATAATTTCATTCAATACTTTTCACTACAATACATTTATCTTTATTTTAAAAACATGTGAAGTTTCCCATCTTTATACTTGTCTGATACTCAGGTTGAAGTTCTTCCAGTCATCCTCTGGTGGTCATGTGACTGTAACATCAACATCAGGCAAGATTCTTCACAGCTTGTCTGGCTTGTCACACCCCATACCAAGGTTGATACTATCTGCTGTGAAGGGCCATCTTGAAGGCTACAGTGATGGTGGTTTGAGAACAGCACTTCTCTTACTAAGGTGCCTATTAACCTACATGTAATTGCATTTCATCTATCAACACATACAACACATTGCATCCATCCATGAAGCGTGACAAATTAAGCACACAGTTTTACTTTTCAAACGTTTCAACAACACGCACCATGACTGGTACAAAGGCATTTTAAAAGAAAGATTTGTCACGTAAGATTTTAAATTTAAATTTATCTATGACATAATTTTTTATAATATCAATTATTAAATTCTTGAATTTATGAATTTACTTCCATTTTCAACAATGTTATATTGTTATATTTTTTATTGTAAAAAAGTCATTTTAATTTTATGTACTTACATTTTAGCTAGGTTGTATTTTCTTTGTTTACTTGTTTATCAATTAATTTATATTTATGTTACTTACTTTAAGAGTGGGCTTCCTGCAAGGCAGGTTTATGGCTAAGCGCAGTTGGTACTATAAATATAGAATTGTCCTATCTACATTGAAAGTTTTGTCCATTATGTATCACATGCAAAAATGTTAAATTATATTTCTCTTTCAAAGATAAAACTAGTAAGATGAAAGTCCCATATTTGGTACGGAACATGTACAAAGAATGTAATGTAGTTGAAATGATTGCAACAACAACTTGCTCACACCTTGGGTTTAACACCTTAAAAAAAAGGTGGAAAGAAACGCTTTGAAAGTAGAGAGTTGTATGAGACCTCATATAATCTTGCATTTATAGTCAGGGACCAAATCTGCAAGTTTATCTTTTTTTGTAGAAAACTGTTACTGGTAATTGTAGAGGTGTGCATAAATTTATTGATCCTTATTGTTTCTCTGTTGTAGTCTGATACAGTCATCCCTTGATCTGCCTGTCCCAAGAGCCCTCATCACTCAGATCAGTCAACATTCACTGGAAGTCATTACCAGTCACCTACAGTCATGTCGATGGAAAATGAACATTGATATTGGTAACATGAAGACCATTCTGTCCATTGTAAACAGCATAATTGGAACAAAGCCTGCTTGTCGTCTTAGTGAATCTGAGAAACAGTATTTAAGTGTGCTCGTCATCAAGGTACAGGATTTAATATTTTTTGTGTGTTTATCTAGTGGTGGATACATGTTCAAGGTGCCAATGCACTCACTTAAGTACAAGTTTTTATTAATACCTCAAACATGACTTACACAAGCTAAAGAGATATAACTACCCAGGCCAGTGCTTCAATCATTGAATGTTTGTTAACATGCTATACGGTGGCTTTAGACTCAAACTTAGAAAAACACATGTTTGATGTGAAATTTGACTCTGATCAGGGATGGTAATAAGAGGACATAACAGGAAATTCTTTTTGAGATAAACCTTGTTAACTTTTTTATTCCACAATGTCACAATGTCACAATGTCACAATGGTTTGACACCATGCATTGATCAAACACACAGGCATTTCTTCAATCACTGCCAAGTAATTCCCAAGACTCTTCAGTGTCTGTCACAGACCTTCAGCCAGTCCAAATAGTGACTTGCGAGGGTGATCCTGTCAATGAATCCAAGATCATACAAGGTGTCATTCTTCAGGCCCCTGATGTTGCAACCTTTCAAAGAAAAAAAGCACTTTTAAGCCATCATGCCAAAGTGGCTTTGTATAATGTCTCAATGGCAGGGGACACTGATGAATGGTTTAGCGACAACGTTAAAATAGAGACAGCAGGAAGTGGTCATGATGTTAACATGGAGAGTGCTGTGCTACAGCAGATGTTGAAGGTTGCTGATTGGTTGCTAGCTATTGGAGTTAAAGTGGTAGCTTGCCAGAAATGCGTACATCCAGCACTGAAGCAGTACTTGAGAGATAAGGTTTGAATCCAGCCCAGGCAGACATAATCCTAGAAACAGATTTGGGCACCTACCTAAGTGCTGCCTTCACTTCATTTATTCACCTGCAAGATACAACTGGGAGTTAAGCTAAAGAATTCACCTAGTCATGCATACAGCTGTGTAGTGTTTCTGATATCATTGTAAATCTAAGGTCCTACATGTCCAAAAGACAGAGATCTTAAGGACTATGCATGCGTGTACAGTATGTGATAGATACAAGTGTTTTTGACTGAAATATTGAATGTCTCTGTCATGAGATGAAAAATGGGACCCAAAATAGTTGTTGACAGCTGTTTTGTTGGGTGAGACAGTTCTAGTGGACTAATTTCTTATAAGGGATTAAAGACATAATACACTGAGATAATGCATAATTTGGACTGTCTTTTGTTTGTTTCTTGTTGTATGTATTGCTTGTGGCACATGGCAATAATAATTATTATCGCTGACAATTAATAGCAAGACTGGCAGCCCTGTAGTCTTCATGGAAGAAATGAGATCTAAATGAAATCTAAAACTCAGCTAATTTAGAAACAATTTCAATTTTTGTACAACTAGTGGGATTGACAGACCTGTACACAGCAGTCACTTGTTAGTTTTTTTTTTTTTTTTTTGATAACTTGTTTTGTTTTCATCATAGGGTGCTTATGTGATTGACCGTCTATCCATTGTTCACATCTCTGCTGTGCGACGTCTGACTGGAGCAACAATCCTGAGCACTTTCAGCATGGACATTACTGAATCAAGCTTTGGTCAAGTCGGGAAGATTGAACGTATGGTGTTGAATGACAAAAGGTCAGCTTGCTAAATCCAATAGTGCATTTAACGTATGGTGGTACAACCCACCATGTACTCTACATGTACATCACTTTATTTTAATTTCCATCCTTTGGTAATTATGATTACATAACGTCTTTTACCCTCAGTTTTCATTTTTTCATAACTGTTATTCTGATCTTGATTCTTACTAATAAAATTACTAGATTTAGAGCGGTTTTCAACTGAGTGTCAAAAGTAATCAGGCAGTTACATTAGTCTTGGTTTTACCACAGTTTGAGATTGTTGGAATAGTCTAATTGGTAAGTAATGGTTTGGTTTTGGTTTTACGGCACTCAATTGAAAACTACTCTATTGAGCCAGGTTTGGTTTGACTTGGTTGAACTCTCCTATCAGAAGCATCACTTCAGTCCATACCTTTATTCACCATACACTTGCAGTGTACAATGACAGCAATATCTCAAATAAATGGGCCTTCTGCATCCAATGGTCACATGATACAAAATACACCAAGCTGGATGGCAAAACAATACAGCAGTCTCCCAAACAAACTTAAGGGACTAACCAACCAGTCAACCTTGATTTTGCTTTGAATTAGAGGTACATGCCTGTGCAGAGCTTGTCATGCTGCATGGTAAATGTCATGTCAGTGACAACTGGTTTCAAAAAGGCCAGTTAGCAAACCTGCTTTTCTTTTTCGTATATTTTTAAACAGCTACATTCATTTGGTGCCAGAGTCCTCATTAACTTCATCTTCCGTGTGTACTCTTTTGCTGTGCTCACCAGATGAGACATCCCTTGACGAGCTGAAGACAGTTTGTCAAGCATCTGTTAGTGCGTTATATGAGACTTTGGGATGCCCATATGTGGTGCCTGGTGCTGGATGTCTAGACACTCACTTAGCATCATTCTTGAGACAGTATGGGAAAACGAATGGCTCAAAGATTGCTGCAGATCTTGGCTGTACTAGAGGTAAACACCTTGTTTGGCACTGGTATATAGCTTTGTGTGCTTTAGCAGTAATCCTCAGGGTCTTCAACAGTAACCACCTGTACTTCTTGATCTAAGCCGGCTACCCTGTTTAGCTAGTATTCCCATTCCTTATAAACAGATGGCAAAATCAGCCACCTTCTCCAGCAAAAATGCTGCTACTTGGAAACTCTGTGACGACCCTGTAACCTTACTTGCCACTAGAAATCCAAGTTGCAAGCTTGCTGATGAAGCTTGCCTGTTGGCTTGAAATGCAAATTGATTGAATTATTTTTAAGTTAGTTTGAAGTCCTTGGACATGCCTTATAATTCCTACTTTAATCTCTAGGAATTTCTTTTTCTTAGGTCAATTTGTTGCTATCATCAACAATGTAGCCCATTGCCTTGAATCCTTGGCCGGATACCTAGAGCATGACGGTGGCAGTCACGTGACTGACTCAGCCAATCAGCATCACTGGAGTCTTTCTCCCAGAGCACTGGATCTTAAGCCCAGCATGCTTCACTGCATGTGTGGTTTGGTGTCATGTGATCAGTCATTAGAGTGGAGCATGATGGGACATGTCGAGAACTCCTCTGGTCATAACAGAAACAGCTGTTGCACAGTGGGTGCTAAGGAAATATTTGACAATGCTGTCCTCGATGTGTACTCAATAAAGATAAATTCTTACAGGACTGCATTTGAAACTGCTAATGCTATAGTAAGAATTCACTGTGTAGTTTGTAGCAGTGTGGCGGGAAATTAAAACTCGCAAGATATTTACGGTGCCGCCTATTGGTTCAGTTCTCTTTTCAACGTCTTAGAAGTAATTTCCCTGTCATCTTTTCTGTTCCAGTTTTATAAACCACAATTACGTTAGTATTCTCTTTTTATCATTTGTCTTGAATTTTTTGGGTGGTTTTGGGGGGGGGGGGGGGGGGGGAGTTTGACAGATGAAAGTTGCACGTCCTTCTGATTCAAGTCCGAGGGAACAAGATGCTCCACAGCTTACAACTGGGCCTGTCAGCTTGACCACTAAGTAAAACAGTATGAAAGGCACAGTAGAGCGCCGTACCTTAGCCCCCCTTTCCTAGGCAATTAAAATCTTCATGCACGCGTTGAGTTCTTATTCCATCTTAGTGGAAAGCCAGCAAAACAATCCTTTATTTAAAGTAGTCAGCACGCCACGAGAGTAACGCCACAAAATATTCGAAACGGAAAGAATCGAAAATGACTCCTATCATAATCGGCGTTTTACCGGCAGCCCTGTTTACCCTGAGCATTAAAAAAGCGCCGACAACTGTTTTTAGATACTATTAGATCTCCTGAAGGGTCGCGTTGTTCGAAAGCCGGTTAACGCTAACCCAGGATTAAGAGTTAACCGAAGTATTAATTTTTCCTATATAAAAATGTGTTTTACTGTTTACGTTTTGTGAAGTTTGAGCTTAGTCAGACTCAGAACAGAAGGACAAACAGTATAAACATAAAACCTCACCAAAAGTTACACAACTCAAATCAAAATTCTCGCTAATCCTGGGTTAGCTTAATCGGGCTTTGGACAACCCGGACAACAAAACGGAAGTGAAATTAGACAGTATGACCGTTAGTGAATTTATGTTTTTTGATTCATTTGGAGAAATCTACCAAACTTGGGTAAATGAATTGAAAGTCTAGGCACTGTCACTGCCCGCTGAGGAAACGGGCGGCGTTTCGACACACAACCCAAATAACTGTTGCAAACAAGACTGCGGAGGCCCTTTGCTCCCCACGGAGTGAAGGTGGCATAGAAGGAGAGAAAGAGCAAGACGGGTGTGGTAACCTAATTATCAATTCAAAATGTGTTACTTTTATAAAGGAGTGTTAATCGAGTAACAATATCGCTTGGAAATCATCGACGAGCCGAAGAGGTCACACAAAAAACTATTGAAACCTCTCGGGAAGATCGAGCACTACTACGAATGACGAACGCTAACTTTATCTTAAAGGTATATTCTATAGAAAATTCAAAAGAAAACCTCTTCGAGATGCGTAATGTTTGACGCCGCTCATTCGATATATCATGATATTATGAGCTCATAAACTCATTCATCAAAGGCGTCTTTGCTGTTACAAAACATAAAATTGTATAACATCCCTGGTATAGAAGCTTTCAGAGAAAGTTTAATTTTTTGTTATAGTAATCTGGCTAAGCGCACGTGGCCCTCAACTGCAATGCTCGTCTGTAGTGGAACTTATTTAATCATTTAAATTTTTCGCTCTGTGGTTAATGCTATCGGCTTTGTGTTTACTTTACTACCCTGTACCATACGAAAAACTAATAGCTTCCTGCAAGAAGCCTGAAATTGTGAAATTGACGGTTTCCAAACGAATTCATGATACATATCCAAGCCACGCTTATTGATACTTTTGCGTGTGGTTTAAAATCCCTTAAATAAACTTTGAAGTCCTTTAACTAGACATTTACAAATTATCTTTTCGTTTTTCAGCTAAGCAACGACATCAATGACAAACCTGTTGATTCGACTTGATGGCAGATAGTGATGACCACAGAAACACTGAGCGAGTAAGTAGTCTTGTAAGGGAGGTCGATGATTTAAAATGGAGTGCGTGCGAAAGCAGACGGATTTCAGCTTGTTGTTTTATGTAGAAGCGCTTGCAGTCCAGTTAAACAATGGTGGGGCAAATTGACTTGCAACCCGGAGTAAGTGCGCAAACTGTACTGTTAAACTTAATCAGCAGATATATTTAAGACGTTATCGAAAATCTGAATATCGCAATGGCAAAAAAATAACCCTAATGGAAATGATAAGACCAACCTGTCTTGAATCAGAGCTGTTCCGTGCTGCGCGTGCTCGGCTAACCGACGCCCCTGAAATATTGTTCAGCCCGGCCTGATGTGAATCCTAGACACATCGCCTTAGGGAACCAGGGAAGTTTCGTGCTATTTTTAAAATAGAAAGACTCGTTCTTCCTCCCGCCGACTTTCAGCAGAACATTCGTTTCAGAAATTATCCAACGAAACTTCGACGACAGCAGGTTTTAATCGAAGCTGCCATGAACACGTTGCTTTCGCGAGAACAATTATTAAGTTCTCGTGTCATGAATATTTAAAAGATAGCTGAGTTTTCTAAAAAACACATGCCTTGTCTTTTATTTGCTTCAGGAGGTTTTCCTCTTCTAATCAAGAATCTTAACAGAATAAGGCCGGTTCGTTTAATTTTATCTGCAGCTGGTGATTTTAATGCTGTTGCCTTTTTCGTTGCATTCGAGGAGCAATACAATATAAATTGGAATAGAAATCGCTCTAGCTCGCTGTCCTCAATGGAACATTGTCTGGGTGTGATCAAGAGCCCATCACTGGTGTAATATCGTCTTCCGCACGTGTTAGCAGTCGCAAGCTGTTTACATTCACAAACGCAAGCGAATAATTATTTAAATCATTGTCATTCACGACACACAATCATGGCCATAAGGCGTTAAAGACGTCGCCCAACGACGTTTTCCCAGCGGCCGCGTAATACCAGTTATTGACTTGACGTTATTGCAATAATTTCGTAATCGATAACTGATGAACAGTTCATAGATTAGATCAGTTACCAGAATAGTAATTGTTATAATGACGATGACGATGATGATGATGATGATGATGATTAAAAGAGGACTGTGATGACGGTAACGATGATTAATTTATCACATGTGGCTACTAAAAACATACTACGCATAACGCATCGAAAGAAAGTCGGCGCATGAATCACTATCTATAATTAAAATAAACTATAGTCGCTAATTCAAACGCTCCGAAAATTTAGGGGGCCTCTAAATTACCTCATGTTTTCGGAATTCTTTGTTACTATAAGCCGAAGTCCTGGAGCCATATTCCCTTTGAGAACCAGAATACATCGAGCACATTACGACGTTTAGTCTCGAATCATTTTCAATCAAATGTGATCACCTCAGATATGACTTTGTTAATTAGAAAATGTTCACAAATTTGGGTGCCTTCCATTTGACGAAAATTCCGGAATTTTCGAAACGAGGGCAAATTTCTTGAGAACGTTTCCGAAAATTCGAAAATCACACAACATTTTCGAAAATTTAGATAAAGCTCACGAGGATATTCTCTTTTCGGTAAATTGTAGAAAATGCTGTTCTATTTGCCTCTGGAAATTTCCGGAAATGCAAACCTGAAGTTTTGGTCGGAAGGAAAGCGCCCTTTGACACCAATTAATTTTACGTCTTCTCAGCCTAACAAGTCGCCATAACCATCTAGCTAGATAATGTTCGTCTCTCTCAATGGTTCTTTCTTGGTAACACGCTCGTAGCTAAATGCTGTAAGGTCGATTGTCTGAAATCCACCGTCCAAAATTAATTCACTGACGGCTCGCCCTACAGCGGGAGACTGCTGACTACCATGACCGCTAAAGCCGTTCGCAAAAATGAGATTCCTTATCTGGGGATGTCGTCCAATAATGGCATTTTGATCCAGTGTGTTGTACTCGTAGTGGCCAGCCCAGGCGCTCTTGACCTGGTGAATTGAAAGATAAAATCACAAGCGCTGATCCTATTACACCTTGGCTAAACATAATACTGTGTACCTTCAGAAGTATTCATAAAAACATTTTCCTAAAACAGAAATTTAAGCTTAAAATCTCTGAAAACATAGTTGACTTAGATACGTCAGGTTCCAAAATGTTCCCTGCTTGCTTAGGATGTGTGGCATTATTGTTTGACAAGGGTACTTTGTGATCCCCCCACCCCAAACGACACACACAGACATAAGCTCCAGGCTAAATACGGTTTTTACGCTGCCTAGTACGAAACGGGAATAGAAGAACATTTGAAAAACGACTCTGAGGGACTTACCTTGAGACACTCAAATGCAGAAATTCTGTGAACTAAATTTGGCTTAATTCTCTTGTGAAAATACTCATAGTCGATTTCAAAATCAGAAGATTCGTGGTCATCTTCCTGTGTTAAAACAATAACAAAATGTTTTTACGCAGAAATTCCCTTTTGATGACAGTTTGGTGATGCCAACTTTATAATTCTTGGTTTTTAAGTCACGAGTCGATAAGCAAGTAATTAAAACAATCTGAGCAGTATTATCCAGGCTACTTATGGCCCAGACCACCACTCTCTTTCGAAAATAGAGGAAGGCTTGGGTAAAAAAAATACTCTTGAGCGGTTATGGAGTAATTGGGGCTGGACACAAAGAACAAAATGTGGCAGAACGGCAATCCACGACAGTAGCAGTTGGAGAACTGAGGAGCAACTAAATGAAGATGCTCTGAGAGCAATATATTCTTCTTTGAATTGTGTAACAAGCAGAGAAACTGCCAAACAAGGGGTATTTTGAAGACGTAAAATGCAAGGCCGACATGCGAAAACTCTGTTCGCCTTACAAACGGCGGCTCCGCCCGCAATACGAGCGGCATTAAAACCGAGCTATCCTACCGAAACGACACGATAATAATGTTTTTCTTCGCAACGGACAAAAGTAGAGACTGCTTAAGTCGCTTTGACCTTAACTTGAGAATTCCGGGTTTAATTTGACGAGGAACAGCATGTTTCGTTCAGAATAACGCAACTAATATCTTACTTGACGACACTCCACGAACTACGAGCGATTTGCCGGTGACCCATTTTTGGCGCCAAATTAGAAGCTTAGGGAAACAAAATGTTTCATACTTTTCAATTTTTGCAATCTGATATGATTTTTGGAAATGTAAATGCTGGTTAGTGAATATTCAATGCAATCTCCAGCGAGAAAAGTTGCCCGATTACAATGCCTTTCCTGTTAACATACATTAACGTCAAGACAGTAAAGTTTTTCCCGCCTACTGAATCCTGATTGGTCAATTCAAATTTCAGCCGCTCCAGCCGTATGCACGGTACCCACCCCCTTCCCACGCACTCCCCCGAAATAGGCAATCCCATAAGCACCCTCGCCGACACTATTAGCTAATTATGGGTAGTCTTTTTCAAAGCGCTCCAAAAAAACATGACGTCAGCAAGTGCAGCTTATCCGCTGGTGTTTATGGTACATGTAACCTCACAGGACAAAGCTGTTCACACAAACACGTCATACTTTTTAAACCTTCTAAGAGAAAAGGTTACTGTTTGCTGTCTCACGAAGAACAACTCAATGGAAGGAACAGTTAAATTAGGCTGTGGCTTTTTGTTCTATGCAGGAAATCCGGGGTTAATAATAATTTTTAAAGACTGCAGGTGACAACCCTAAAAAACATTATTTGATAATCTCCTTGTATTTATGGCAGTTGTCTCAAAATTTTCTGTTCCCCCAAAGCAACGCCTGCACATAATTCACACCAACATACTTCCAAACTGTCAGTACAGTGTCAGAGTAAGTTTCGCAACCAAATGGGGTACTGGAGAAAACAATTGCATCCACATGTACAGGGTTTCAAAGCTATCCTTTACATTACAGAATGTAAATGAAGTCATTTTAAAGATTGGAATTTAAAGAGGCTTGTATTTTCTTTCAAGTTCCTTTTTCATATTTTTCCATTGGGAAGAAGAAAGGTAAAGTACTCTTAAGAGTGAATGCCTATAAAAATGGACCTAAATCGCCTATTAATGGCACAGGTCGAAAAATTGATTTCGCTTGTATTTTGTCCATAGATAGGTCCTAGTAAGAATAGAAACGGACCATAGTTAGTTTCTGCTAATACAGCTTTCTTTGGTAGAAATACGCCAAAAACGATTTCGACCCGACTGGGCTCAAAATCTACTTCCGGTTTTGCTGAATTTTCCGAATATTTGATTGCTTCGCGCTCCGCAGAACAACTACTTGAGAATCTTTCAATGGATTTTATATTCAGTTCAGGTCTTGGTAGTATGACTGAGCGAAAAATAAAATAAATCAAAGTTAGTTTTGAGCCCGAAAAGAGGTAAAACTGAAACGCAAAATTTTACAGTATGTCGCAAGAGAATTATTGCTTAAAAACATCGCCATATTTTTCTATGGGCTATAACTTTAAATACCATAAAAACACTTTCTACGGGTTAAATATACACCCACCTGTTAGGATATCAAAACATATCTCTGGGAAAATGGTTTCAAGTCGCCCGCCTTGGCCTGTGTTTCTCATAGATTTTGCCCAAAATCCGCCGTTGGAATGTAAGCAATTGCGTGACGCGGATAGCCACTCTCGAGTAAAATATTCGTTTCCAGCAATCCGATGAAAGCAATTTTTGAAACGTTGTGTGGATAAAATAATGGAAAATGTTTTTTTTGTTGTTTTTTGTTTTTGTTTTTTTTGTTTAACTTAGTATAAATATATATGTTTTTTCATTTGCATTGCGACACCCACGACATCCATGATAAAGAACGTTACTACAGTACTCCGGGAAATGATTTTAACACTTGTTTATTTTATTGATTTCACTGATAACTTACAACACAGTAGCAGTTTCAGAGATACACTTAACCAATCCTCTATGATTTATGGCAACTGAATCATTGACTGACAAATAAAGTCAAGTGGAAATACCATAATTTCTATAGACTACTAACTGCGTGACGGCATCTCAGCTCTTCTAGCTGTGTAGAAAATTTGTACCTACACAATATGCTCAAACTCAGCTAGAAAACCCGGAATTTCTTGAATTGAATTAGCCGAGGAAGAAATTGCGTTTAAGTTTCAATCATACTGGGAAAAAAATCCATCTTTTCTACTTTGGTTGTTTGATCAATTAACTGAAATTTGCAGATCAAAACACTGGTAGACAAATAAACATTACAGTAGTCGATCTAGGACTAGGTTTACAATAAAGGAGTTCCCGAATTCATCAATTTTAGAGTATTCGGATTAGTATGGGTTTACAGTGAAAGGATATTCGGATTCTTAATCGTTTATACACGACGATAACTCCGGGAACATTCATGATGGAATGGTTAACAAGCAGTTTGTTGCCTCGACAACGAGAAACAAAATGCCTCCGAAAATAAGGCTAGGGGTAGGTTGAGACAGTCTGAAGTTTTCTTTCAACTCGCTGACCACGGTACTGTTGTCCATCATGCCAGGTTCCTCCAGGTATTTACTTAGGGTTTAGGGTCGAAAACCGTCGAGGTTTTCGATCGTGCCATCGTCGTCATCTGCGCAGTAAAGTATAAATTGGGCACGGTTTCTGAGGAGTATGGCATTACCCATTATAAAAGTGATTACCTACACCTGAAACAGCACGAGGTAATCACCCAGCGACCGCCATCAAATGGCCATCAATGCGCCTACGACTCGACTACGACTTGATCATGTAATCCGCCATTTTCGTTCCACCGCAAACTCAAAAGATCACAGGCGGAAAAATATCTGGATTCGAGAGAAAATCGTTCACACGACAAAACTCTCCGGATTCAAAAGTTTTCGGATTCAAAGTTCCCACTTTAAATTCCGGATTCAAAATCTCCGGAGACACGACCAAACCGGGGGGTTTTTATTTCGGTTTCGTCCACTTTTGTGTAAATGGCAAAATCAATCCGGCACTAAAACATTCTGGATTCATCACGAATCCGGAACAATTTCCTCTAGTGTAAACCTACAATCCTGGCCATAAGTTGTTGGGACACCTCCCATTTTTGCGCGCTGAAACCCACGATTTCAACTACGTCCTTAACGTTTTAGAACAAAAGATGAATGGAAGCAAGTACAATTGACCCCCCCTCTCCCCTAGCAATGTTGCATGAAAATGAAGCTATTCTGAAGACTAGATTGGATGTGGGAAAAAAGGAAAAAGGGACAATAGAAAGTGGTTAGACAGTTGTGTTGGAACCAAACGCGATTGCTGAAAAATCGCTATTATTGGAATAAGACGTGAATATCTATCTTATCGTCTCTTTTGTTCGAGAATACTGTTCTAGGAGGCGAACAACTCTTGAAACGAGGCTATTCTGAGGCTATTGTCAAGGATTTTTTTTCTTCAAGATTTTTATCAACATTGACAGGGGGAGGGGGTAGGCGGGCTTGCGCGGTTGTGGTCTTAAGAGAGGCTGCCTGTGAAGTCATCTGCCGTAACTGTCCCAACACTTTTGACCAGGATTGTAGTCTTAAATGAACAGCGAACATCCATCTTGTTTTGTTCGCGGAAGTCGGTCACAGAGGAGCGAATTTCAATAAAATATATATATAATTTGATTAAGCAATTAGCCAAAAATAGGTTGGCCGCCAAAACAGTTTAGGGTTTAGCCTAACTTTAACCTTAAGTTTTAAGACTGAAGAAAAAAAGGAAAAAGCACTGAGCATTTCAGTTGTTTGAAACAGAAACATTCGCGCACAATGAACTAGGTATAGTACGTGGGTAACCAGGAAAGCAATCCGTCCAGCACAGTAATTGTTCAAATTAACAGCTTACCGAGACACTCGCACTGTCGATGCCTCTTATTTATGACTTTTAGGATTTGTTTACTTTACTTTTTCCGACTTTTTAGCAGGAGAAAAAGCACTAAATGTGCTGGCACAAATAAAAAGGTTTAACCGAAAATCGATCCGTCGAAATCAACAAATACAAATTTAATCACTGTAGCGTTCCTTCAGATCACGTAAGGCTACAAACCAACAATATCAACTTTTCATTACGCTTAACAAATGAACTTAGAACGATTTTCTTTCTAGAACTCGTTCTTGTAATTAAAATGATCAGAGAAAGAACGACAGCCTAAAACGACATAGCAGTAACACCCGAACTCCGAGTAAATTGCTTTTAATTGGCGTTTTTAATTAACGAAATTTCCAAAGCGATGACTTTCAAAATATAAAAGTTAAGAGTGGTCCATTATGTTTTTCTTTTTTCACCCAAATGTTCTAAGATAGCCATCTGCGGTTTGTTGGAAACGAATTATGTATTCAGGGTGACCGCCGGAGTCACGCAATTGTTTACATTCTCACGGCGGTTCAGGGAAAAATTCATGAGAAGCACAGGCCAAGGCGGGCGACTTAAAACCATTTGCCCAGAGATATTTTTTGATTTTCAAACAGGTGGGTGTACAGTTAACCCGTATAAAGTGTTTTTATGGCATTTAAAGTTATAGCCCATAGAAAAATATGGCGATATTTTAGTGCTATAATTCGTTTGAAACACATCGTAATATTTTCCGTTCGTGTTCGATCTCGTTTCAGGCTGAAACGAAGCCTCGATTTATTTTATTTTTCGCTCAGTCATACCATGAAGACCTGAGCTGAATGTAAAGACCATTGAAAGATTCTCAAGTAGCTGTCCTGCGGAGCGCGAAGCAATCAAATATTCGGAAAATTCAGCAAAACCGGAAGTAGATTTTGAGCCTAATCGGAAAAAAAATCGTTTTTCGCAAATTTCTCCCCAAAAAAGCTGCATTAGCAGAAACTAACTATGGTCCGTTTGTTTACTAGCTAGGGTCAATCTATGGGCAAAAAATGAGCAAAATCGATTTTTCGACTTGTGCCGTTGTTTGGTCCATAATTATGGGCACTGGCTCTTAAGGATAAAATCCTTTGGTCTTAAAAACAAAACTTTTCTCACACTCGTAAATGTTAATGAGATAAAAAAAACCTTTACGTATACTGCGCCGTGATGGGTGACTAATGTCCACCCGCCCACCAGAGGGAATACACTTGGAAGTGATACTTGTTTTTTAAGGCCCTCATTAATATACGTCTTTTTCAGCGTACTATAGAGTCCTAGTTGTAGGTAAAAAAAAATTGGAAAAACACATAGATACACGAAAAAAAGTTTGATATTAAATGACAGCCCTACATCTGGCATTGTGCGAGAACATTCAAGCAAAAGAGTTGAAAACGTCATTGGACTTGCATCATCTACAGGAATTATTTTGCTTTCCTCCACGTTTTGCTCGTTTCCATTTCTGATATAATCCGACGCGTCTTGCCCACTGTTAATCGCTTGCATATTCTGCTGATCTGCCATTCCATTGTTGTCCTGTTGATCTGCCGGTGCAAACGATTGCGAACGATTTTCCTTGTCACACTCGCGTCGAAGGCTAAACACACAGTCTGGCAGCAATAGAGGTAGCGCCGGAATATAAAATGACACGAGAATCGACCAGGTCAAAATGATGAACTCAAATCCTGTTCTTAACCACTTCACGTCAACAGTGACTCGGAGATCGCACAGAGAAGAACGGCCATTTGTTCCTTTATGTAATCCACAACAATGATAGTCAATATCATGTAATTGTTTGGAATCGACAGACTTAATAACTGCAACGCAAACCACCTGTGTTTCCTGTGGTAGTTCATCAGAGCTCCCTGTTGTTACATTTTCCAACAACATTCTTCCAACGGCCACACTCTGCCATGTTGAGTTCAAATTGGCTAAGCATCCACTCGGTTGATCTTCCAAATGCACGTCCATGCTTCGCGCTTGATAATTCAGAAGACCCAGAGATAAAATATCGTAATCGTCTGGCAATGTTAGCATGGACTCGGTGATCTTGCTAGCCCACACCCATCTGTGTGGAAGAAACACGTCTTGTAACTCTAGTGGATCGTAGCTGTCGTTGCCAATTTTCAGATTTAAGTAGACCAATCTCACTCCTTTGTCAGAAGCCTTCCTGCGAAATTCAGACGCAAAACCTTTTCCAACTGGCAAAAGCTTGCATCGTGCCACACTGCAGTTCTCGGGTTTGGCTTTACAATAAGTGAACAAGAAAAGAACTGAGAAAGTGAAAACCGATTGGAAAGCCATTCCTACCCTGCGCTGCTTGTTTAGCGAAAGGTGGACACATTATTATGCCCCCTAAAGCATTTCAGCGTCATGCCAAAAAATGGACTATTGTGCTCCTAGTCATCCTGGCTTCTAATTACTGTATGCGTGACTGGGTCTATTATTAATAATGGCTTTTATTTGCCGCAAAAATGTTTCCTCCTACCCTCCCTCCAGCGACCCAAACGTAATTTTCATAATATTACAGATTACAGCGGTGCCAAATTGTTAAATGTAAATTAAACAGCGGAACCTATTTCAGAAACTGAAGTTGAAGTGCAAATGTATTTGAAGCTATCATTGCAGAGGGTAAAATATATGAAAATCTTTATTTTCTTTTTAGGAATGATTGCACACCAGCATTTTTCGCGGCTTTCCTAGACTGCGCAAACAGTTTACTATCAAGATAAGTGTCACACTAATTACTGTGTTGCCTGTGGCAAGCCAGTCATAAAATGCATTTAGAGGTTTTCTTGTCCCCACTGTCAGAAAATTAATAGTTGCGTAATCGTACCAACAAGCATTGCATGCTTTGTCGTAATTCTGTACGGCGTTTGTCGTATAATGCGTTTCTCAGAACGTTGTCTTTATGCTTTTTGATGGAATGATCTCACACCAGCATCTTTCCCAGCTTTCCAAGGTTGCACAAACAGTTGTTTTCAAGACAAGTGTCACACTAATTAATGTGTTGCCTGTGGTAAACCAGTTATAAAGTGCATTTCGATTTTTTCATATCTCCACCGTCAGAAAATTAAAAGTTGCGCCATCGCACCAGTAAGCGTTGCATGCATGCTTGGTCATAATTCTGTATGGCGCTTGTCGTGTAATGCGTTGCTCAGAACATTGTCCTTATGTTTCGTTAGAATACTCAAACTACTTACAGACGCAGACGCCGTTTGCGGTAGACCTTACACAAAGGTTATTGTTCAGCGCTTTTGGAATGGGTCAGTCAGCAGTCAGACTACTTGAAAAGAAAACATTTAGAGTGAACTTCAATTGCTATGAGATAGAATCAAACTACTCACAAACCCTCTTTATGCTTGCACTTAAATTCAGAATGACCCTATTTGGAGATTTAGCTATATTATTATTAAGTTTTCAGTATTCAGTCATAGTTAATGAAAGTTATCGTCACGTCAAGTAGTGAATTCATTGAGCGTGACTGCCTGTAGGCGTCCGTACATGACTTCACCGGGTTACGAGCTACAAAATATTATTTGTTTTGATGGCAATGTTTTCCATTAGTGAATGTAATATCATTTCGAACGAATTTGAGAATGCATGGTAATTTAAGTTTGAAAAAGATGGTTACTGCAACGTTAAAACTGTAAATTAACCCAAAGATGGTTTGCAAAACCGGAATAACATGTGTCGAGAATGGGTAATGGGGAACGGGACATGGGAAATGGGAAAAGGAAAATGAAAAATGGAAAATGAAGATTGGGGACTGAGGACTGGGGACTGGGGGATGGGGGATGAGAAATGGTGAATGAGGAATGGGGAATGGGGGATGGGGAATGGGAAATGGAAAATGGGGTGTGGGGAATGGGGGATAGGGAATGGGGGATGGGGAATGGAGAATGAGGAATGGGGGATGGGAGATGGGGAATGGGGGACGGGGAATGGGAAATGGGAAATGGAAAATTGCAAATGGAAAATGCGGGATGGGGAATGGGGGTTGGGGAATGGGGGATGGGGAATGGGGGACGGGGGATGGGGAATGGAGAATGGGAAATGGGGGATGGGAGATGGGGAATGGGAGATGGGGAATGGGGGATGGGGAACGGGGAAGAGGGAATGGGGAATGGAAATTGAAAATATAGAATGGAGAATGGGGAATGGAGAGTGGCGAATAAGCAATGGGCAATGGGCAATGGGCAATGGTCACTTGTATTTTCTTGGTGTACATGCAAGCCTTTAGGTGAATGTGTATACTGAGAAAATACAAGTGACTCATGGGATTAATTCTATGGTATACCACTGGAAAGCATTACAGTTGATACAAAAACACTGACAGATCAGAAAAAAAAACAGCATTTAAGAACCTACATTTTTTGAAGTCTGGCAAGAATACATGTAGGTTCTCGTATTTTGGGGCAGTTATTAGCGATTTGGGCAAAGTAGGTTGTTTATTAGGTTCTTAAGGTGATTCCTCACATTTGCATTGCGCATCCTTACTCTGCGCATAATTTATGGCGTTATTCGCGTGCGCTCGTGCACGTGCACAATGAAAACATGGCGGATTTGCCTTGACATTGAGTTCTGTCAGTTGAAAAATGGTTATAGCTCACTAACGAGCTTGGGCACCCCAAATTTTTTTCGAGTCATTTTAATCAACTAATCATTAGCTTTGCATGAGAAGACTGATCTGATTTCTATTGTTGAAAATTGAAATAATAAGGAAAATAGCAGCTGCACTGTAGTCTTTTCTATTTTGCAGTTTGATAGCTGTGGCAAGCAATTTGGTTCCAATATTTTAACAAGGATTCAGCAGTCTGTCAAAATCAAACTTAAAAAGTTTATTTGTGTCCGACACAAGTATTGACTGTAGTTTGAGGTGTGTTTTCACAAGGCTGGGCTCACAAAGAGTTTGCAATAACTTGGAATGCGTTCTTGTAATAAGCATTAAATAATGCTAAAATGGGACATTTTCAATGCCTCACTGCTCCTTAACGAGCATGGGCACCCCCCCTTTTTATTTTATTATTAAAGTTCTCGTATGATAAATATTCAGGGGACAAAGTTTGACAGTCAAATTTCAGGGGAATTACCTTAATTTCTATAAAGGAGACACAGTTGTTGATTACCAGAAAAGAAATAAACTTCAAGTGTTTAGTCCTTGAATATACAGTATTTATTCACAACTGTATTATGTATTTTCTTGTAATATAAATTTGCAATCTCAAAGTCACACTCCTCGGTTAAAATATTTATCATAATTTATCTGTAACTCCCGTACATACAAGGACCTGCTTGATCTTGCTTGGCTAAAAATGTTCTATTATTTTTGGGTTTTAAAATGGCGAATTTCCGCAAGCTGATTTGTAAACTACTAGGTTCTCACATGCAGGTTTTTATTGTACCTTATTTGGGCTGGAAGATGGACTCAGGCTACCTAACTCGTATTTGTTGATAAATAAAATATGAATGTCTATATTAAAACTTGGAGAGAAGGTCAAATATTGCTGACTGTGTTTGTTAAATTAACATCTGTTTGTCATGTCTTTTGTTTTACATCCAGGCTTGGCAGTAAAAATAAATTCGTACACTTCACAACTGTTCAGACATTATTTTATTCATGTCAAGCAAAGTTGTAGTATATAAAGGTGTAATTATATGAAGAAATACCTGTAATCTTTACAAGAAATCAAGAAATAGGTCAAACATTTCTGCAAACTTTACTTACGGAATTACCTCACTTACAATCATGAGCATAATTTTCATAGATTTAGTTGCAGGTCAGGGTATTATTGATTTTATTTTGAAAACATCACCAAAGACTGCTAAAAAACTTTGTAACTGACAAACCCTGTATATGTTGCAATCCCTAGAAAAGCTAAAACTTTAGATTTATTAGAAACAAAATAATTACTGATTCCTTCAATAAGAAATGTTAATTACATTAAAGTTCACCTTTGTACTGCCATAAAAGATAAAACAGTGTCTGGTAATATTCCACCTTATTTTATTAGTTAACTATGACTTTGAAGTTAGTAATATCCAGATGCACACTACAAAAAAAGGCTATGATAGTATATCGTAAAAATATTATTAAGTTTCTTTTGTCTGATATTTTTCTCTTTTTCTCAAATGTTATTATAACATCTCTTTAGGGGTACAATCAAAGACCTAAAGACTTGTTTCTGTACACAATGGGTGAGGTATGAAAGGCAAAATTAAATTCCTTTTAAGAGCCGGATGGTCTCAGCGGCGAGCCAACTTCCTGGCATGTCATACCAGGTTTAGCCCCAACCCTCTGCGGCCAACAAGTTATCCAAGATACATTAATCATTTCTCTAATCTTTTTTCGCCCAACAGATCTTGTTTCCTTTGGAAAATGCCAAAGCAATGTTAAGATCATAACTACATGTAAGTACCTTTTCTAGTACACCAGAATGCCAAGATGAAAATATTTAGTGAATTTTCTGAGGGAAGAGCAAATTGTTATAATTTTTTGGCTGTTGTTTTTTCATTTGTTTCGTTTTTCCAAGCCAGGACACATTACACACTTGGAAAAATGTCTGCCAGACCAGGGCCATAGCCAGAAAAAAACTCTTAGATAACTTTATGTCCATGAAAAAATTATGACTGGGATTGTTAGCTTCTCTTCTGATGTCCATAGGGTGTTTGTGATGATGACTAAAAAAAAAAAAAAAATCATATGACTGAGGCGACTGCCTTGGTTTGCTAGTTACTAGCTACAGCCCTGAAGACTTATGTGATTTGGCGCCACCACCTTGTGTATCCATAGTAATAACTCTTTATAAAATACTCTTTATAACTTATGTGCTCTTTCTAGTAATTTAATTTAGTGAAAATATTGACTTTCCAAAGTTATATTCATGATAGTTCCCTTTCCAAAAAAAACTCTTTTTCAAATTAAAATCTCTTTCATACAGAGGAAATATCACACTTTGTCACTGTACCTCATCTCTGAGATCATGCCACTAGCACTGTTTGCACCGTTTATTTCTCGATCAAACTCTTCCACAGCTATTTCAATTTCTCTTTTCATTTTAATTTTTTCCCATCCAATGAACACCTTCCCTTTTGTTATTCCTTTAAAGAACAGCCCTGGAATCATGCCACTAACAAACACAGATACAGTGGACATTACTGTTGAAATGCTGTATGTGTTCTTGAAGAAGAGCACTGCAGATAAAAATAGACTTAAGAAGATTACAATCAAAGCCATGTTGAGAAACATCCGGCCGGTTTCAGTGGCAATGGGCATAACCCTGCCGCTGACAGACCAGAACAGACTTGTTGGAATTGTGTCCTGGTCACCACTCCTGATGTTATGTTTTTTTTGCCTGTATTTTAAAATGAGTCCCTTGAATTCCCTGTATCTGTTCTGCAGTTTAGAATAACAAAGATAAGTATTTGTTGTCACTACAAGAAAGAAAGCGACATAAGGCGTGACGATGTCTGCGTTGAGATATAGTCCTATTATTATGAATTCTACCATGTACATAACAAAACTGATAGAGTTCATTAGTAGGATTAGTAGAGGAGAGACAACTAAGAGAAGTATTAAAATGATAAAGAAAATTGTCATCACTAGTCGTTTACCATTCCTATTAACTGTACAGCAATTTCTTGAAGTCACCGCATTCAGAAACAGCAGACCTAGGGTTCCATAAGGTGACCACAAAAATACTGATAGAGAAACGGAGATTAAAAACAGGAGGCTAACACATATCCCCCAAACCAGCGCCATAAGTAGAGTGAGCAACGTAGAAAATAAAACGTATAACACGCACAGTGCTCGCTTCAATCTTGATTCATGATGATTAACCATTGATAATGAACAAGTGGTAAAGAGAAGCAAATAATTCAAGAGAAACTTACTATGTTTCTGTGTTAAATTACTCCAAACGAAAGCCGGTAGTTGTTGGACCCTTCTCAAATGACAAAGTATTTCATTGCCAATGGAGTCTGGGCTTTTCCTTGGGAAATCAACTGTTGGAAGAGCGAAACTCAGAAAAGTCCCGGATCCGCAAAAGGGGCACATGTCATGCCTGAGTAGTAAATCCTTCGGTCTCAAAAACAAAACGAGTGCCAAACCCTCTAAAGCTGCTAAGACACAGAGAAAATGAAAACCAACAGGATCGATGTTGAGAGAGGGAGCGGAAAGGCTGGAAAGCGGTATACTTTTTTTTAAGCTTTCGTAAATATACTTCTTTTTAAGCGTGAGCCAAAGACCCACCTGTGCGTAAAAGACACATGGAAAAATACAGTACAACATGACCGCTAACTTGATGTTAAATGACAGCCTTAAATCTGGCAGTTTCTGGATATATGCTCGCAAAAGAGCCGAACAAGTCACTGGACTCGAATCATCTACAGGAATTTCACTTGCTCCAGTTTCCTCCTCTTCAGTGCAGTGACTAAGTTTAGTTGTAACTTCTTCCTCTCTGCTGGCGGTAATTATTTGTTCGTAGCCATTTCTCATGCGAATGTCGGATTCAGCTTTTTCAGCACTATCTATTTGTTCCGCTTCCGCGCGATCTTCCTTGTCACACTCGTACTGAAGACTGAAAATGTAATCTGGCAGTGCTAAAGGAAACGCTGGGAGATAATAGGTCACGACTAAAGACACAACAATAAGAACGACTTCAAACATGCCCATCCAGTCGCTTTTTTCAACCGTCAGATCGCACTGGATCTCTGAAGGCCTATTCGGTTGATTAGTTCGTGGTGTTTTTATACCACAGCAACGACGATACACAATCCCTTTGTTTCCGTCGTAGCCCTCTAACATTTCAACACAAACCACCTCATTTTTGCCAGATAGTTGATCCGCAGAGCTTTCAGTCGTCACATTTTCTAACAGCATTCTTCCGACGGCCATGTTCTGGCGTGTTGAGTCGTTCAAATTGGCTAAGCATCCACTTGGCTGATCTTCCAAATGCACGTCCATGCTTCGCACTTGATAATTCAGAAGACCCAGAGATAGGATATCGTAGTCGTCGTTCAAAGATAGCATGGGCTCGGTGATGTTATTAGCCCAAACCCATCTATCCGCGAGAAACTCGTCCTGTAACTCTAAAGGATGGTGGCTGTCGTTACCGATCTTCAAATTCAGGTAGACCATCCTGACACCTTTCTCGGAAGCCTTGCTGCGAAATTCAGACGCAAAACCTTCTCCAACTGGCAAAAGCTTGCATCGTGTCTCACTGAAGTTCTCGGGTTTGGCTTCACAATACGTGACCAAGAAAACAACTGAAAAAGCGAAAACCGATTTGAGAGCCATGCCTAGTCTTCGCTGCTATAGCGACTCTGTAACCCAAGCTATCTTTAATCTCTTGCAAGTAATATCAGTTGCATCTGTCTTTCTATTCATTCCTGAGTTACTTTAATTAGCAGCTGAGGTCAAGGCGGATTTATCATGAGAATGAGATGTATGACATGTTGTCACACACTAAGTTGTTTTTGATGCTTTCAAGTTTCGATTCACAATCTTTCATTATATTCTTCGAAACTCCTATCTTAGAAAGCCACCACCCGTTCTATAGGCCCCTACGCAGACGCCCTTTGGCCTCTGTCATAACAGTAACAAGACCGATTGGAGTCCACTCACAAGCATGATTACCGAACGAATGAATGAGTTGCCAGTAATCGGATACCCGTGTTTGCGCAAAGAACTCTGGGATCGTCAGGGGGCAAACATTGCCAGTCGCTAGAAGGAAATGTATGGCGAAAAGTTGTTTCGAGGTACAAGAAAACGATTTTTGAGAGAGATCAACGCTTTTTCGCCATCATTTTTATCGCGAATGGATTTGGGCAATGTTGATATGTGGAATATGTAAGTTTTTGTTTGAATAACCGAGAAATATGTGACAAAATCTACCGATAAACTCCGTTGCTTGCGTGAGGTTTATTGTGAAATTTACATCGCGTAATGGTCTGAAAATATTACAAAATTAATTAGGTATAAATCGAGAGGAAAATAACCCAGTAAAGCCTTTTAAGTTGTGTACAGGCTACTTTTGGCTTTTTTGAAAGCTCAGTCATACAAATAATACTGGAAATAAGTCCGGTGGCGATCATTGTACTGTCTGGGGTTGATTTAATGACAAATGAGTCCGCGCGACTCATGCTGTGTGGCTACTGTGTTGCTCAAAGCCTTCGTTTTGCTTTTACAAGCTCGTATTTCCGTGATTTTCCCTTTCTATAACAGATCAATGGTGGCTCCTTGAATATATCTCTGAGTATTTGTATTTAAAAGTGCCATTTGTGCGTGGTTATACTTTCCAAAGTTTGGTATTGACGGCTGAGTGACACAAAGGGTAGTAGTTCTTTCTGCAATTTCCGATTTCTGTTTTAGAGCTTTTTTTCTGTCTTTATATTTAACTTCTCGAAGGGTCTTCTCTACCATTTGATCCGGGTAGCCTCTCGAGATCAGGCGTGTATTTATATTTTCAATGTTCTCTTCCATGTATTTCACAATAAACCTCACGCAAAGAGAAGGGAGTTCATCGGTAAATTTTATCACTTATTTCATGGTTATTCGAACAAAAACTTACATTTTCCATGTATCAACATTGCCAAAATCAATTTGCGATAAAACAACGGCGAAAAAGCGTTGATCTCTCCCCAAAACCGTGTTTTTGGGCGTCGAAACAACTTTTCGCCATACATTTCCTTCTAGCGACTTGCAATGTTTGCCCCCTGACGATCCCAGAGTTCTTTGCGCAAACACGGGTATCCGATTACTGGCAACTTATTCATTGGACTCCACTCAGTCCTATTATTTCTAAACAATTTGAGAAAAGAACTCAAATGGTTTGACTCGTAAAAGTAGCTGAATTGTCTTGGAGATCCATGAGTGATGGAAATCCGCGAATCAAGTCCGTGTCCAATACAGCGCTAGCAAATAGCCTGCTGTTGCATGCTCTGCATGTATTCAGTGCGAACCATCTCGCCATGCCCTGATTGTTTTCAGGGTTTCCAGGTTCATTCGTTTAATGAAGAGTTTCCAAGGAGGGAGAAACGGAGGATTGTGAGATAAAGAGCAATGTCGTTGCGCAACGAAAATTTGTAAAAACACTCTAAAGTTAAAAATAGCAATTCGATCTGCAGGCGTAGCTGATGTTCAAGTCATGCGTAAGCCTATAGGATTTTCAGTTTTCCAACTCTGCAGAGCTTTAGCTATGTAGAAGTCTAGGCTAGGCTTATTTCGAAAAGCTCTTTTCAAGCAGCATAGCTCAGTGTTGCTTTCAATTGTGTTAACCCCTCGAGTCCTTACGAGGGAGGACTCTCGGATAAAAAGGAATGGCTTTGCGCGACGAACATGTTGAAAAACACTCCTAAAATTAAAGATTTGAGAGCCATGCCTTGTCTGCGCTGCTTTAGCGACTCTTTAACCCAAGCTATCTTTAATCTCTTGCAAGTAATCTCAGTCGCGTCTGTCTTTCTATTCATTCCCTGATTTACTTTAGCGACTGAGGTCAAGGCGGATTTATCATGAGTTTCAAATATATGACATGTTGTCACACACTAAGTTGTTTTTGATGCTTTCAAGTTTCGATTCACAATCTTTCGTTATATTCTTCAAATCTCCTATTTTAGAAAGCCACCACCCGTTCTAAGGTCTCCTACGCAGACGCCCTTTGGCCTCTGTCATAACAGTAACAAGACCGATTGGAGTCCACTCACAAGTATGACTACCGAGCGAATTGGACTCCACTCAGTCCTATTATGTGTCCTGTGAAAACGCTCTATAGCTACCCGGGGGTGGGGTACTTCCAGAAAAGTTGGGTGGGGGTGTGCGGCCCACTTCCCAAAACCCTTACCCTATTCCCAACACTTCTTCTGACGCTCATACAGTTCGTTCCATAAGTCAACAATCTACAATCTGCAATCTGATCTAAATGTTCTTTTGCTCGCTTTTGGGTAATGTTTCGGTTATACAATAATCTTTTATCTTACATCTCGGAAAATCAATCTTATTAACTCAGTGCCTCATTCGTTCCCTGTGTTTACATCACATTTTTCTGAGTCACGTTACAAATTCGCATGACTATTTCCCTAATCAAGTTGCGTTACTTGATATTAAACTATTCAGTTTCACGACGAGCTAAGCATCATTATGGCAATCTCTTCTGATTAGCGGGTCCTAAGGGCACGGCATGACGTCTTAAAGTGGTCGTAGATAAGTTGTTTATTTAGGCGACAGTCTGATTTACGTACACTATTCTTTCTTAGGCTTTTCGAATCTCGCTTAATTTTCTTTAAAGCCGTTGAGAGTTTTCGATTCCGTTTCACAAAATCAACAAAGCCCTTGTCCCCTTCTCATAATTTCAAAGCAGAGCTTTGCCTCCTTTTCTGCAAGATCCCGTAACCCCCGCCTTCAAATAAGCCAAGTTCCAGATCCTGAAAAGCCTATTGGAGACCCCCAGATAATACTCCTGTGCCAGATTTCTAATCTTTATTACAATAATGCAAAATTAAACAATATTTTATCCTACAGAATTAAGAAACATTTTCCTACACGAATGTGTTATTGTTACTTAGGTTTATACATACCGATTATGCAAAATTGGCCTGAATCCATAATTCACTATCGTATCATCACTCTTTGTACTATATGGTCCCAACTCAATGGCTGTGCTGTCTCTATTATACTCTTTGACCGCTCTCTCTATGTCTCGTTCTATTTTTATTTTTGCCCGACCTATGAATTTATTCCCCTTTGTCCGTCCTTTAAAAACCAGTACTGGGATTAGTCCACCCACAAACACATAGATGGTCGAGAAAATAGCCGAAGTATTATTTTCCTTTCCAAAGACAACAATTGAATATACCACAAAAAACAAAAAAGTTAAAATCAAAACCATATTGCGTAACATCAGACAAATTTCAGATTTAATTGGCAAAACCCTGTCACAGACGAACCAAAATAACTTTGTTCGGATTGTACCCTCGGGATCGCTGCTATTTATGCTTAATTCTTTTTGCCATTTTAAGATCATTTCCTTGACCTCCTTGTATTTCTGCTGCATATTAGCATAACATAGATACATATTTGTTGTAACTACGAGGAAGAAAGCTACATAAGGTGTTATAACGTCCTCGTTAAGAACTAATCCAGCGATTGTATATCCTAAAGCTTTGTTAACAAAAGCGCAAGACAGGTTATTCACAAACAGTATTGTCACATAGAAGGATAAAAGTAGCCAGAGTTTAAACAGAGGTTTAGCGATACCGATAGAAACTTTAAATAGAGCGGAAACGTTTTCGTCGTCATCAACGTCGTCGTCATTGTGTCTGAAGGTTCTAAGAGACCGCAAAGTGTGCTGCGGTGAATACCACAATATTTTTAATATCGAGATGACAAGTAAAAAGGGGAAACAGATTGCCCCAAACACAACCCTAAGAAGAAGTGTACATGTGATAAAAATTAAACGCAACAAAACGTAAATTGGATTCATCGTTCGTGATACTTGACGACTCTTTTTGCATGGACCCAAAAAAACATCGGAAGCAACTAGTTTTGAAAAACCGAGGATTAAATTCCACAAAAGGTGATGGAGTTTAACAAAGTGATGACGCATTTCATCACCCAGGGAACGATCTAGGTCTCCACTGCTACTGTCGCATATCGGACAAATGAACCGCTGCTTAAGAGTGAATGCCTATAAAAATGGACCTAAATCGCCTATCAATGGCACAGGTCGAAAAATTGATTTCGCTTGTATTTTGTCCATAGATAGGTCCTAGTAAGAATAGAAACGGACCATAGTTAGTTTCTGCTAATACAGCTTTCTTTGGTAGAAATACGCCAAAAACGATTTCGACCCGACTGGGCTCAAAATCTACTTCCGGTTTTGCTGAATTTTCCGAATATTTGATTGCTTCGCGCTCCGCAGAACAACTACTTGAGAATCTTTCAATGGATTTTATATTCAGTTCAGGTCTTGGTAGTATGACTGAGCGAAAAATAAAATAAATCAAAGTTAGTTTTGAGCCCGAAAAGAGGTAAAACTGAAACGCAAAATTTTACAGTATGTCGCAAGAGAATTATTGCTTAAAAACATCGCCATATTTTTCTATGGGCTATAACTTTAAATACCATAAAAACACTTTCTACGGGTTAAATATACACCCACCTGTTAGGATATCAAAAAATATCTCTGGGAAAATGGTTTCAAGTCGCCCGCCTTGGCCTGTGTTTCTCATAGATTTTGCCCAAAATCCGCCGTTGGAATGTAAGCAATTGCGTGACGCGGATAGCCACTCTCGAGTAAAATATTCGTTTCCAGCAATCCGATGAAAGCAATTTTTGAAACGTTGTGTGGATAAAATAATGGAAAATGTTTTTTTTGTTGTTTTTTGTTTTTGTTTTTTTTGTTTAACTTAGTATAAATATATATGTTTTTTCATTTACATTGCGACACCCACGACATCCATGATAAAGAACGTTACTACAGTACTCCGGGAAATGATTTTAACACTTGTTTATTTTATTGATTTCACTGATAACTTACAACACAGTAGCAGTTTCAGAGATACACTTAACCAATCCTCTATGATTTATGGCAACTGAATCATTGACTGACAAATAAAGTCAAGTGGAAATACCATAATTTCTATAGACTACTAACTGCGTGACGGCATCTCAGCTCTTCTAGCTGTGTAGAAAATTTGTACCTACACAATATGCTCAAACTCAGCTAGAAAACCCGGAATTTCTTGAATTGAATTAGCCGAGGAAGAAATTGCGTTTAAGTTTCAATCACACTGGGAAAAAAATCCATCTTTTCTACTTTGGTTGTTTGATCAATTAACTGAAATTTGCAGATCAAAACACTGGTAGACAAATAAACATTACAGTGGTCGATCTACGACTAGGTTTACAATAAAGGAGTTCCCGAATTCATCAATTTTAGAGTATTCGGATTAGTTGGGGTTTACAGTGAAAGGATATTCGGATTCTTAATCGTTTATACACGACGATAACTCCGGGAACATTCATGATGGAATGGTTAACAAGCAGTTTGTTGCCTCGATAACGAGAAACAAAATGCCTCCGAAAATAAGGCTAGGGGTAGGTTGAGACAGTCTGAAGTTTTCTTTCAACTCGTTGACCACGGTACTGTTGTCCATCATGCCAGGTTCCTCCAGGTATTTACTTAGAGTTTAGGGTCGAAAACCGTCGAGGTTTTCGATCGTGCCATCGTCGTCATCTGCGCAGTAAAGTATAAATTGGGCACGGTTTCTGAGGAGTATGGCATTACCCATTATAAAAGTGATTACCTACACCTGAAACAGCACGAGGTAATCACCCAGCGACCGCCATCAAATGGCCATCAATGCGCCTACGACTCGACTACGACTGGATCATGTAATCCGCCATTTTCGTTCCACCGCAAACTCAAAAGATCACAGGCGGAAAAATATCTGGATTCGAGAGAAAATCGTTCACACGACAAAACTCTCCGGATTCAAAAGTTTTCGGATTCAAAGTTCCCACTTTAAATTCCGGATTCAAAATCTCCGGACACACGACCAAACCGGGGGGTTTTTATTTCGGTTTCGTCCACTTTTGTGTAAATGGCAAAATCAATCCGGCACTAAAACATTCTGGATTCATCACGAATCCGGAACAATTTCCTCTAGTGTAAACCTGCAATCCTGGCCATAAGTTGTTGGGACACCTCCCATTTTTGCGCGCTGAAACCCACGATTTCAACTACGTCCTTAACGTTTTAGAACAAAAGATGAATGGAAGCAAGTACAATTGACCCCCCCTCTCCCCTAGCAATGTTGCATGAAAATGAAGCTATTCTGAAGACTAGATTGGATGTGGGAAAAAAAGGAAAAAGGGACAATAGAAAGTGGTTAGACAGTTGTGTTGGAACCAAACGCGATTGCTGAAAAATCGCTATTATTGGAATAAGACGTGAATATCTATCTTATCGTTTCTTTAGTTCGAGAATACTGTTCTAGGAGGCGAACAACTCTTGAAACGAGGCTATTCTGAGGCTATTGTCAAGGATTTTTTTTCTTCAAGATTTTTATCAACATTGACAGGGGGAGGGGGTAGGCGGGCTTGCGCGGTTTTGGTCTTAAGAGAGGCTGCCTGTGAAGTCATCTGCCGTAACTGTCCCAACACTTTTGACCAGGATTGTAGTCTTAAATGAACAGCGAACATCCATCTTGTTTTGTTCGCGGAAGTCGGTCACAGAGGAGCGAATTTCAATGAAATATATATATAATTTGATTAAGCAATTAGCCAAAAATAGGTTGGCCGCCAAAACAGTTTAGGGTTTAGCCTAACTTTAACCTTAAGTTTTAAGACTGAAGAAAAACAGGAAAAAGCACTGAGCATTTCAGTTGTTTGAAACAGAAACATTCGCGCACAATGAACTATGTATAGTACGTGGGTAACCAGGAAAGCAATCCGTCCAGCACAGTAATTGTTCAAATTAACAGCTTACCGAGACACTCGCACTGTCGATGCCTCTTATTTATGACTTTTAGGATTTGTTTACTTTACTTTTTCCGACTTTTTAGCAGGAGAAAAAGCACTAAATGTGCTGGCACAAATAAAAAGGTTTAACCGAAAATCGATCCGTCGAAATCAACAAATGCAAATTTAATCACTGTAGCGTTCCTTCAGATCACGTAAGGCTACAAACCAACAATATCAACTTTTCATTACGCTTAACAAATGAACTTAGAACGATTTTCTTTCTAGAACTCGTTCTTGTAATTAAAATGATCAGAGAAAGAACGACAGCCTAAAACGACATAGCAGTAACACCCGAACTCCGAGTAAATTGCTTTTAATTGGCGTTTTTAATTAACGAAATTTCCAAAGCGATGACTTTCAAAATATAAAAGTTAAAAGTGGTCCATTATGTTTTTCTTTTTTCACCCAAATGTTCTAAGATAGCCATCTGCGGTTTGTTGGAAACGAATTATGTATTCAGGGTGACCGCCAGAGTCACGCAATTGTTTACATTCTCACGGCGGTTCAGGGAAAAATTCATGAGAAGCACAGGCCAAGGCGGGCGACTTAAAACCATTTGCCCAGAGATATTTTTTGATTTTCAAACAGGTGGGTGTACAGTTAACCCGTATAAAGTGTTTTTATGGCATTTAAAGTTATAGCCCATAGAAAAATATGGCGATATTTTAGTGCTATAATTCGTTTGAAACACATCGTAATATTTTCCGTTCGTGTTCGATCTCGTTTCAGGCTGAAATGAAGCCTCGATTTATTTTATTTTCCGCTCAGTCATACCATGAAGACCTGAGCTGAATGTAAAGACCATTGAAAGATTCTCAAGTAGCTGTTCTGCGGAGCGCGAAGCAAACAAATATTCGGAAAATTCAGCAAAACCGGAAGTAGATTTTGAGCCTAATCGGAAAAAAATCGTTTTTCGCAAATTTCTCCCCAAAAAAGCTGCATTAGCAGAAACTAACTATGGTCCGTTTGTTTACTAGCTAGGGCCAATCTATGGGCAAAAAATGAGCAAAATCGATTTTTCGACTTGTGCCGTTGTTTGGTCCATAATTATGGGCACTGGCTCTTAAAGCTGCTCTCAACTTACCATTCCTAGTAAAATAGCCACCGGTTTTGAAGGTCTTGCTCCTACCGATAACCAATATCTGAAACAATTCACAAGTAATTCTTATATCTAATCTCACGACATATCGCAGTTCATAACTTATAACTTATAACTTATAACTTAAACTTATAACTGCCTTATGAAACATAATTCAGGTGACTTCTCAACTTACTTTATTCTATCCATGTTTAAGCTTGCCAGCTTTTCATTTCTGGTGTTAGGTATTGGATCGAAAGTCCCCACCTAGATGAATTGATAGATAGATTTTTGTTTCGTTAATACTCTAGTCTCGTCTTGAACTTTTACATACAGTAACATGTACAGGTCATGCACATGTGACTGTTTACACCGCATCCCAAAACAAAGCTAATAAGTTATAACCGTGGATATAAGTATTCCTCACCTGCTCCAGATATCCATAGTTTCGAGGCCTTTTTCTGTTGGTTGCCACGATGAAAAAGAAAGGCCTATTCTTGTAGCCATAGAGGGCAAAACGTAAAGTAACTATTGGAGGCTTCATGGTCGAAATAGCCTTTCAGCTAAAACAGTCAGACGTTTCAAGCGAAAAATCGCTCAGGAGCTGGTGACTAGAACCCAGACTTCTAATGGCCAACGAACAATATGGCGGCAGAATGCAGACAGAGTAGCCATTAATTGTAAGAATGGCTGCGAGCCTTTTGATAATAAACCGCTGACCATACCCAACACTGCTGATAATACCTAGTTCACCCATTGTTTCCGTTCATTCCCCTTATTTACCTTCATTTAGCCTCATCCACGATCATTCATACACCCTCATTCACGTTCCGTCACTTGCATTCACCCTTATTCACGTTCATTCACCCTCATGTACCTTCATACACCCTCATTCACGTTCAGTCACTTGCATTCACCCTTATTCACATTCATTCACCCTCATTCACCTTCATTCACCCTCGTTCACCATCATTCACCCTCATTCACCCTAATTCACCTTCATTCACCCTCATACACCCGCATTAACCTTCATTCACCTTCAGTTCATACACCATCATTCATCCTCATTCATCTTCATACAATATCATTCACCCTCATTGACCCTCATTGACCCTCATTCACCTTCATTCACCTTCATACACCTCCATTCACCTTCATACACCTCTATTCACCTATCTACACCTCTAATCATCTTCATACACTTTCATACACCATTATTCACCTTCATACACCATCATTCACCCTCATTCACCTTCATTCACCCTCATTCACCATCATTCACCCTCATTCACTCTCATTCACCTTCATTCACCATCATTCATCCTCATTCACCTTTATTCACCCTCATTCACCTTCATACACCAACATTTACGTTCATTCACCTTCATACACCTTCATTCACCTCCACTCACCCTCATCCACCTTCATACACCTTTATACACCATCATTCACCTTCATTTACCTTCATACACCATCATTCACCCTCATTCATCCTCAATCACCTTAATTCACCATCATTCACCTTCATACTCCATCACCCTCATTCACCTTCATTCACCCTCATTCACCATCATTCACCCTCATTCACCTTTATTTACCATCATTCACAATTATTCACCCTCTTGCACCTTCCTACACCACTATTCACCCTCGTTCACCTTCGTACACCTTCATTCACCATCATTCAACCTTATTCACCCTCATGCACCTTCATACCCCATTATTCCCCCTCATTCACCTTCATACACCTTCATTCACCATCATTCACCCTCATGCACTTCCATACACCCTCATTCATCTTAATTCACCCCCATTCGCCTTCATACACCCTCATGCACCATCATTCACTCTCATTCACCGTCATTCACCTTCATACACCATCATTCACCCTCATTCACCTTCATTCACCCTCATTCACCATCATTCACCCTCATTCACCTTTATTTACCATCATTCACAATTATTCACCCTCTTGCACCTTCCTACACCACTATTCACCCTCGTTCACCTTCGTACACCTTCATTCACCATCATTCAACCTTATTCACCCTCATGCACCTTCATACCCCATTATTCCCCCTCATTCACCTTCATACACCTTCATTCACCATCATTCACCCTCATGCACTTCCATACACCCTCATTCATCTTAATTCACCCCCATTCGCCTTCATACACCCTCATGCACCATCATTCACTCTCATTCACCGTCATTCACCTTCATACACCATCATTCACCCTCATTCACCTTCATTCACCCTCATTCACCATCATTCACCCTCATTCACTCTCAAGTACATTAATGCAAAGAATGTTGTAATACATTTGCAAACTTCTGTAACGTTTACAGTGTAGCCCAAGAGAATTACATGCAGTGGGAATGTCTTATGAGAACTACATATTGAGCTAAGTCACCCAGCCCTGTAAGAACGCCAGCTGTACCGCGAACAAATGCACTTATGTCCAGGATTGAGTGTACTTACAAAATTAATGATATACATGAAAAAATTAAACGATTCTGATTGGCTGAGAGCAGTGCCGTTCAAGTGTAACACGAGTGCAAAAAGTGTAACATCAGAGCAAAAAGTGTAACACCAGTGCAAATTACGCATCGTGATTTTGGATTATGCTTGACTGAACGACAATAGAATTGTTGTTTACAGTCTATCGAACTTTATCTCTGGCAATCTTTGTTAACCTTTCCTTTGTGTACTTTTGCAGTCAAAAAGCTGGTTCACCGCGTCAAATGGACAGGATAAACCTTCAGATACGGAAGGTACAGGAAACCTGAAAAATAACAGTTTAATAAGATAGAAAAACACCAAAGACATAATGATAAACAATAAAGGAACAAGGATGGCTAAGGATGGAGAAGATTAACACGGATTGCAAACGACGAATTTGAAAAATTGAGGCTAAACTCTTCAATTTGCGCAAACCGTGACTGAGCTCCTTTAAATAAGCTTAAATTTGGCTATTTCCGTAAAAAAAAAATCACGAGAAATTATGAGAACTAAAGAAAATGTTAAAAAGAAACCGAACAAATGGCAAGATTTAAATTCTACAAAGAAACTAAATTCTAGATATAGAAGCGCTAAATTAAAATACCGTAGTGCAGCACGTTCTTTCCAGCGAACTTCGTCCGCAGGAATTTTTACGCTCAAAATTAAAAATGTTGGTTGTATCGACGGTTAGATCTTCATGCGATTGCGTAAGCTTATTCATTGTCAGAGTAAAGTTTTTCTTCCAAAGATAATTTCCAAAGACGTGAAAAAGAGGTAAGAAAATTGAGTATGCGTCATAATTTTGCGCGCGCATAAATTTCGTCATTATTAAAGTTGAATTATGACGCAACTGTAATTATTTAGCTGGACCAAAAGTACGTTTTACGACGCTTCACCGCGGTGTTCTTGTCTATGGGATTTTCGACAGTTAGAGGTCAATTTCGATTTATTAAATGTCTTACTTAGCTCCGAGGCTTAGGAGAATAAAACAAAAGAGACCGCCTCGGGTCTAATTGATGAATAATTAACTTCTTTTTTTAATTTTCCGTTAAGCCTCGCGGAGCCAAGTTACAATTTTAATATATCAAAATTGGCCTATTAACTACAAACATAGCATATTCGGATCAAAATTCCTTTCACGTGCGTGTTTTTCTCCCAAGTTGCTCATTTTTCACAATTCAAAGCACACAATCTTAACGTGGGATGCATTTCTTTTGTTCAAAGCATATTTCTCGTGGCTGTTATGAATTTTAATGTGGGTATATATAAAGAAGTGTAGAATGACACACCCATTTTAGCGTCGGTCGCCGTTGCATTGAAGGCAAGGGCGAAGACATCTTAGTCGCTGTGCTCCCTTCAGGCAAGTCCATATTTTCTTTATTTATCGCCGTTGAATTGAAGGCAAGGGCGAAGACATCTTAGTCGATGTGCTTCCTTCAGGTAAGTCTACATTTTCTATAGCTAGTTACGTGTCCTAGCTGTTTCCCCCGTCTTTCAATTTGATCATTTAATGGTATAATAAAACTTTCCTCAATGCTGTGAAAGCTTCGAGGGGCATGTGTTTTTCCTTGACACCGAAGAATGCATTTAGGCGAAGTTGAAAAACCGAATACCAAACATTTCTCTTGTGGGTAACTGAATGATTATTTTTAATAAAATGTTTGTTTACAGCTTGATAATCTGCTTGGTTTGCCGTTTGACTTTGCCATTCGCAATTTGTTTCGTCACCTCGGAGCGCTACCATGTACACTCTTTTTAACTGTTATAAAAAGAGAAAATTCCAACCGCCTTTGCCTTTGCTCTGATACGAAGAGAGCAGTTATGTAGTTATATCAAAACCTATAACTAATCTTCAGTTCGTTCCCACTGCAGTGCACCACTTTGTTGGTAGTCGTTTAAAAGTGTTATTCCACATTTTGAGGGAGTTTTGTTACGTGCAAGGCCGATAGACGTCCGTTAACTGATACTGATACTCATTCAAGTCAGTTTTGCTAGAGTCAACACGCGAAAAACTTAACCATGACTTTCCTGTTTTTTCACAAGGATTGACCAGAGGCAGTAATGTTGTATCCAAAGGAATTGAATTGGAGTGACAGGCGTCATTCACCAATTCAAATGAAGTGTAGCACGACCAGCTATGGACTCCTGGCAAGTTTCATGTTGACGACAACTCCGTTGAAGTTCAGATAAGTGAATCACAGTTGTCGCTAGATTTCATTTAATATAATCCTTTGAAGTTTTGCAGCTAAGTCCAGTTTAGGGGCATTCAGACGTGACATTAGAACCGGTTTGCAATTTAATAAAGAATGTGACCGATTTCAAAATGAGTGCATGTCGCGGGTAATTTTGTATGCCTTGGTGCTGAATGTTTCGTAATTTTAATGGACGAGTCTCCTGTTTGGACGTATTTTTGCTTAAAATTAACCCACAGACAAAAGTGACACGTATTTATTTATTTCGTACCATAAAGTTGAAACATTTTTCATTTATCTTACAAATACAGGAAATCGTGTACCGAGTCTAAGATCTTACGATTTGGTGGCACTAAAGCTTTACTGTTTTTCTTTTTCTTTTTTTTTTTTGACATAATCCATTCGTAGAATGCTTCAGTTTATCGTCTTGCGATCATGTTTTTCTGTTTAAAAAAAGAATTTTTTGAAATCCATAGCAAGAATCTAAGAACTTCTAACTTATTGACTACACTGGCAAATTCGTTTATTAATTCTAAAAAAAATTTATCTGAGCTGAGGCTAACTGACGAGCCTATAGGCGTAGTTCAATGAGGAAAATGAGCAAAAAATAGCAAAATTCTCAGCGCAGGAAAAGATTTGCAAGCTCGTTAGGCTAGCTATATTGTTATTTGTTCGCCAACACGAGAGCAATTGGCTTTTGAAACAAAGAGCTGTTTGGTTGTACAAAAATTGAATTCAAAACAATTGACGTCAATGTCTGCAAGCAGTGAATATTGCTCTTTATCTCTGATCCGTTGACAGAAAAACTTATTGCCAGAATGTTGTCATGGAAATCAAACGCAGATGAATCCGATGGATTGACCACACACTTCCCATGGTTGCCTAGAGATGGACACCAACTGGCAACAGCAAACCTGGTCGGCCAAAAACCACCTGGCGCCTGCCATGAGCTCAATGAGGAACAACATATCGTACAAAATAGAGATGTAGATGGATTGTGGCTGCCTTGTGTCCCACAGAGAACGAAGAGGATTAATTTAAAAAGTAAGTAAATCAACCTTACAGCATATCTTTTATCGTAAATGGCCGCTGTCTTTCATTATCAACTCATTCTTACGCTACCAAGTTGAATAGAAATACATGAAAGATGAAGCGTTGTTCCAAATCGATTGTTTTAATTTGTGACGGCCATTTATTATAGTTCAACTTTCTGACCACAACATGCGAACAAGTTTTTGGGTGAGCAAGTTATCTGTCCATGAAATAATCATAAGTAAACCTAGGTGTTTAAATAACTAAAGTTGCTGCCGTTTGCTCTGCTATCTCCAGGATGACCAAAGATGTGTTGAAGGACAGTTCACGAGTTACTGGATTTATTCATCAACCTTAATTAATTGAATTTCAGCAACGTTGACTGAATTTTGGATGGCAGTGTGCAGAGCTTCACTTCTGGCGTACGATCGATGACTATTGGAAAAACATCTCAGCTCAGATAAGTAGAAAATGGTTTTCCTATCTTTACACTCCAAGAGTGTTAAAAATCTTGATTCTGATTGTAAAATTGATAGATTTTCAAGTTTTGTACCATTGCTGCATATAAGCCTACGGTTGTCTTGTTGTCCAGAAAATGCCATAATTTATATCAGTACAATACACGTGCACTGTATTATGTTCGATAATAATTATTACAATGAGACTACCGTTTGTTTGGGAGGACAAACGCGTGGAGGACAAAAGCGTGGAGGGTGGAGTTATTATGTGAAGGAAAATCTTGCACTTTTCATTTTACGTTCTTGGAATTTTAAGCGTCTGAAAACGTTTAGGTGAAGAGGAGAATACCACGACGTAAATATTCATAAAAAAGATTCTTTAATAATCATTAAATCCAGTTTTAATAGCAAGCTTATATTATAACCAAGTTAGAAAGCATTGTCCTTGATTCTTAGAAGCGCGAACAATACAACCCATCGTGGATTCCATGGGAATTCTATTTCATTTTTGAAGAAAATGCTAAAATTCGAAAACATATCAAAGCACTACTGTTTTCTGAAAATTTACATAGTTATCAACTGTATCTAACACTGCTGTAAATGTATTAGTTGACAAGGTAGTGTTGATTAAATATTCTTTTTTCTGTCTCTCTCGCTCCAGGTGGCTGATATATCACTGTTGACAGAAAGGGTGGCCATCTTGGATCGCAATGTACCGTTGGACTCTGGCACAAGTTGACTATTGGAAACATCAAATCTCAGATAAGTACATTATTTCTACTCTCGTTAACTTTTGACAGTTGCAGCGAAAGAATTATGAAAATCTCAGAAACTGATAAACTAGAAAATATTGTCTTGATGAAGAACCAAATTCTTAGAACTAATATTAACAACAACATGAGAAAATCAGTAACGAGAATACACATTTTGAGCACGGGATGTACTTAAGAGTTACCACTTTGAAAAACTTAATTCTCAGCGTTAACATTTAAAACAATATGAGAAAACCAGTAATGAGAATACACATTTTGAGCATGGGATGTGTTAAAAGTTACCACTCAGTTCGTTATGCTGAAGGTCAACCTGAAACCATCGAATATTATTTCTCGTAATTCTTGTTTTTTTCAAGGCATTGATGAAGACCATAACCAAAAGTTGTGGAAATTGAGATAAGGGAAAAAAAGTATTTTGCTAAATTGAGAACAATGGTGGTTTCTTTTCGAGAAAAATTTAAATGAAGAGGAAGGGGTAGTAAGTAATTAATACATGGCCGCAGCTTATCAATAAAATCATCTCGTGAATGCTCACTAGTTTTCCCATTAAGCCGAGATAAATGATACATCGAACTGTCGTTTTGCATGTATATATCCTTTGCATTTGAGTAGTATTCTCGAGAATAAAAAGTGAAGTATCTCAATTGAAAGATTTTAATCTTCCAGTTCGTCACTTCTCATACATTGCAAACTTCATGTAAGAGTACTGTTTGTACAGCCGTGTAACTCTTGACGGTATCACAATGAGCCAAATTAAAAGTAAGATTGCTCTAAAAAGGACTTCTTCTGTTTTTTGTTTGTTTGTTTGTTTGTTTGTTTTTGTCGAGTAAAGAAGGATTTTAAATCTTGAAAAAAATCTTGGAAACGCACAGCTAGTCAGAGAGCCGGACTACAATAGATCGTTTTCACTGTCGTGCAATAGGAAAAAAACAAGGAAATTTGATCTTATTGAAGATAAATAAAGAAGACTCCTCTCCAGGTTTTAGGTCTATGCGCCGTCCCAAACTTCAGTTATTTGCCTAAATGTTTTGCACAAATTTAAAGAGCTCAGTATGGTGCCGCCGTATTGGTGTACCTCCGTGGTACACCAATTGGCGAATCTTTGTTTACAATATTTGCCCCATAAGTGATACAGTTTCTGATGGAAATTCTGAATATTGAAAGGGTATAGCACGATCAACTGTGTCAAGGAATTTGAGCTCGATGTATTGAATAATGTTTGAGCGAAGCGGGTTTAAAAACTCAAAATTTAACAAAGAATGTAAATGCTCATTAGGGCGTTTGCCACCCAGAAATTTGGCGGTCTTTGAAGGCCAATTTCTCCTCGAATATTTCAGCCAAAGAGCCAAAAGTTTCACCAATTACTAAATTTCACAAGCTCTTTAAATTGTTGTAGTCAATTCGTGTCTAGCGTGATACCTTCTCCGTGCATAGTAGTATGTCAATGAGGAAAAATGTAAAAAAATGACCTCAGCAAAGATTCGCCAATATGGCAGCCGGAAAATAGTGTGACAATCTGGATCTTCTTGGTTATCTAGGCCATTGATTGCCTATTCTGCACAAACCAACATATGAACACTTAACTGCTACTTTTATTTACGAAGGGCTAAAAATCATGAGATAAGTATATATTTTTCGACAAACGCGATGTTCCGCACTGCCATAACTCTAAAATTCAAAATGCACTTGTTACCAAACGAAGGACACCATTGCGCTGAAATGCTGTCAAGGTGTATAATTTTCGCACCTCTTATGCCTGATGAGGATAGAAACTCTGGTGGTTCTTTACGTTTGGATTTAAACGCTTGATGACGTCACATGAAAACGTTCCACTGAAGTGAGCATAGAATAATTAAAGTTGCCTTATTCAGATCTAATCATTAATTAGTTCTACAATAATAATTAAGACAAAATCCGAGAGGAAATCGAGCAATTTCAGTTTTTATTGGACAAAAAGCTCCATCCAGAGTAATTCTAAGTATCTTGCAGTCCTTTCTGCATTTTCTAAAAGGTTACGATATAAATAGTTGCTTGAAATAACACCGAAAACCATTTCCCATGGAAATGTGGGAAAATAAGTTTCAAAGTTTAGAGAAATTGTGCAAGCAAAGGTAAACCTTCATCATCAGTTTCATTTCACCAGTAATTTCAAGTATTTCATATGAACTTCAAAATCTGTTTCAGTCGACATTTGGTGTCGTTAGAAATAATTTCCTTTGAGAAGATGTTTAGAACAGTCGCACAGCCGTTTGCAATACGATGTGAATAATCTCGGTACAAAGTTTTTTTCCACTTGTTACTCAAACGTCTTGTAGATTCCTTCTTAATTGCTCGGAGGAAGATTATTGAATGAACTTGGTGAGCAATTGTAAAAGGAGACCATGAAACAACTTTCATACCGTTACTGGAATTTGTTAACACAGGATTTGGCAATGTGACTTCTACCAGTACCAGAGTATACAAGCTTATTGAAGTGCCTTTGCAATTAATTCTCAACTTGTTTTTTTACTTGCAGAATGTTTACATTAATGGAGCCCTGAGTAGTTTCTTTTTTCATCACGGCATGCTTATGAAAGCACGTAAGGATACTTGTTTGAATATTTTAACCGACCCACCCCTCCAAAAGAATGAAAAACGGCCAAAATATATAGGGACTTTCAGAATATATTTAGATGATTTAGATTTATTTTGCCAAATCGCTCGCATTGTGGGCTGAAATAGCGCCACAAAACACCCGCAACAGATTGTTTTCAGTCGTGTGTCGTGACGAAAGCTGACTCTATGCATTGTTAAAGAGGAGGCTAGGTAGAAGAAATGTACAATTTACCATCTCTTTGCGGCGTTCTTATTGGAAAAGGTCAGAGAAAAGAATTGGATTTACGTGTTTGAAAACTTTGTTTAAGTTCAATCTTGACACCAAAATTGCAGTACATATTCAAGAAGGGAAATCGATGCCCCCAGAATAACCATTACGTTTGATTTAGGAATTCTGGCTTTATAAATTACCCACAGACAGGTTGTAAGAACTGTTCCTGTGGCATATTGTGTAGATTTCATCTCGATACAGTCGCATTAAAGAGCATTAAATGAAGCGGCTGCAATTTGTGGCAGCTCGACTTAGCATGTTTTTTTAAAAAACTAAATCAGTGACGACTAAGATGTTCAACGACAAAATAGGAAAAAAATTCCAAAGTAATACCAGGAGTGCGAATTTAATTCCTTACATGGTACAGTCACATCAAAAATGATAAGGAAAAACAGTACTTTTGTTTTAAGCATCCTGTACAAAAAAAGTTAAGGTTGTGAAGTTCTTAACCAGTGATTTGTAGAAGAAAAAGTGAGAAACTTGCTGAACTGTAATTCAGAGGTGGATTGTTTATAAATTCAAGAGAAAGATATCTTTGCCATTTCGGTGCAAACGAAGATGTGATTTTCCAGCATACGCTCCGCTCCAGTTTTCACGTATTGTTCCTAGAAAACGATAACAAATTCAAGTTAAAAAGTCGTTCATCACTGAAACGTGTTATGTCGATTATAGAAATGAACTCTATTATTTCTAAGAAATAGTGATCAACAGCTCATTTCTCCTTTCACCAGATGATGAGAATTTCAATTAATTTCAGTTAATTACAATAATATTAATTTCAACAAGATGATGAGAAAAAAGGAAGTCATCAACTTTGGATCATTGTCTTGCTGGAGCAGTGAATTGGCCATTTCCGAGTTTACCTTGTCCTTCTGTTTGAAAACCACTTTTGCGATGGAAGGCAAATTTCACTCTCGATTTCTAAATTTTTTCTAATTTCTTTGTGTACGATGACAATTAAAAAATAAGATGGTCAATACGCAGACACGTGAGTTAAGTTATAATTATCCATTTCCAACGTTCAATAGTGCTGCCCACTTTGTTGCAAAAGTAAACAAGAAGTAAAGTTATATTATTCCATGATGATGATTAGTTTTCGATTTTCCATTATTTTATTGTAACCAGAAATAATTTGGCAACACTCTGTTAGAAATGCTGCGGGATAGCTTAAGGCATTTTAAAATTATTCAGTACCTTTAAGATTCCTGGAAGGAATATAGCCTACAGTAATAAAATATTTCTGTTTGTCGTGAACGGATATTAAATTTTCCAGTTAGTACCGATAAAAAGTGGTAACTCCATACATGTTTGGAGCGTTTCTAGCTACGGTCTTGAGAGAGGTGTCGGCAAGACATCAAATTCCCCAACAAACCCGTTCTCTGTATAAAATGACTTACTATACACGACAAGTTCAGTGAGAAAATAAAAGCACTCTGTTTAATATTTTCGACAGTGTGAAACTGACAAGCGAGATAGTTTACAAATCTGATTTTGCCATCAGTCTCCAAAACGAAATAGAGCTTTTCGTCTACCAATTTTGAGTTTAAAATATGTTTCTTCACACTTCAGTTACACAAATAAACAGTAATTTGAGGCTCACTTAAAGAATGGCTTGATTTAGCTCGAAAGATCATTTCATGGGCACTGTATAAAATAGTAAATGAGTCGAGTCAAATGCTGTCTTACGGATAAAAAGGGTTTAAAATTGATAGGGGAAGAGCAACGTGTTCGTCACGTATAAAATAGCGGCAAGATAGAACTGAATGAACTTTTCAATTCTCAAGAACTAGAAATCAACATACAATTTCTCCTAGCTGTTTTTAAGGTAGCTGAAGTAGATCTACAGTTCTTATTCATTTTAGCAGAACACGTTGTTAACTTGACTTTCTATAGAATGATAATAGAATCCTGGTTAACGGATTTTGTGATAAAGAAGCACCCAAATATTGATGGCATCCTATCAAACCCAAACGATATGAATAGCTTGTGTATATGAAAAGAAATTAAAGAAAGAAAAAACTTGACATAGAGATTTGAAATTTTTGCGCTCATTCTTGTTAAACCAGTACAGTTGGCAAATTAGCATATAACGTCTCAGTGCACGTATTTTCAATTGTCTAGATAGCACTTACACTTGCCTTCTGACTGATCAATAATGATAATTCTTGTCAACAGGATCACAGATATTAGACGGATCCGTTAAGAAAATGGACTGCAACACTTATCAATATTACATTCAATCACCTTAGAATAGTGTTAAAAAAGGAGGTCAGCAAGTCTTCGAAAAGAGTTAAACATTACTGACTTTTTGAAAGCTATTTCATCAATAAACAAGACTTGCAAGGTAGCTTTCATCAGCATTTTCTTCTCTGAAACAATGTGAATCAAAGTATAATACTTAAGTGAAATTTCGCAAAGCCTTTCCTGGTGTTAAGAAGGTGTAAGGGCTAATTAAAGGACTCACAAAGAAGAGCTCTTGAAACCTTCTACAACATTTGATCATTAAATAACGAAAACAACATATATAAACAAGCCGCAAACTAAGTTTCCGGCCAAATCTTGTGTCCTTGTCCATTACTTCAAAACTTAAACGGTGTGTTAATAAAGAAAGATCTAACCCCCCCCCCCCCCCCCAATGATCGCAACATGTCAATCCAACATATCATAACATTTTGTGCGTAACATCTTGCACGCGCTTGGCCACCCTCTTGAGACATGTTCAATCATATTACATGCTGATGGCTAATACTTAACCAAAACAACAAACATATTGCAACACGGTAGACAAACGCACACAACATGTTGGAAGGAGGTAGTATGGAGCAAGATAACTCTTTTTCCCTCCTTCCTCCTCCCAAGAGAAGGTGGTAGGGAAAAAGAGTCATCTTGCTCCCTACTACCTCCTCTGGGTAGCAGGAAGGAGAGAGCAAGATGACTCTTTTTCCCTCCTTGCTCTTCCCCAGAGGAGGTAGTAGGGAGCAAGATGACTCTTTTTCCCTCCTTGCTCCTCCCCAGAGGAGGTAGTAGGGAGCAAGATGACTCTTTTTCCCTCCTTGCTCCTCCCCAGAGGAGGTAGTAGGGAGCAAGATGACTCTTTTTCCCTCCTTGCTCCTCCCCAGAGGAGGTAGTAGGGAGCAAGATGACTCTTTTTCCCTCCTTGCTCCTCCCCAGAGGAGGTAGTAGGGAGCAAGATGACTCTTTTTCCCTCCTTGCTCCTCCCCAGAGGAGGTAGTAGGGAGCAAGATGACTCTTTTTCCCTCCTTGCTCCTCCCCAGAGGAGGTAGTAGGGAGCAAGATGACTCTTTTTCCCTCCTTGCTCCTCCCCAGAGGAGGTAGTAGGGAGCAAGATGACTCTTTTTCCCTCCTTGCTCCTCCCCAGAGGAGGTAGTAGGGAGCAAGATGACTCTTTTTCCCTCCTTGCTCCTCCCCAGAGGAGGTAGTAGGGAGCAAGATGACTCTTTTTCCCTCCTTGCTCCTCCCCAGAGGAGGTAGTAGGGAGCAAGATGACTCTTTTTCCCTCCTTGCTCCTCCCCAGAGGAGGTAGTAGGGAGCAAGATGACTCTTTTTCCCTCCTTGCTCCTCCCCAGAGGAGGTAGTAGGGAGCAAGATGACTCTTTTTCCCTCCTTGCTCCTCCCCAGAGGAGGTAGTAGGGAGCAAGATGACTCTTTTTCCCTCCTTGCTCCTCCCCAGAGGAGGTAGTAGGGAGCAAGATGACTCTTTTTCCCTCCTTGCTCCTCCCCAGAGGAGGTAGTAGGGAGCAAGATGACTCTTTTTCCCTCCTTGCTCCTCCCCAGAGGAGGTAGTAGGGAGCAAGATGACTCTTTTTCCCTCCTTGCTCCTCCCCAGAGGAGGTAGTAGGGAGCAAGATGACTCTTTTTCCCTCCTTGCTCCTCCCCAGAGGAGGTAGTAGGGAGCAAGATGACTCTTTTTCCCTCCTTGCTCCTCCCCAGAGGAGGTAGTAGGGAGCAAGATGACTCTTTTTCCCTCCTTGCTCCTCCCCAGAGGAGGTAGTAGGGAGCAAGATGACTCTTTTTCCCTCCTTGCTCCTCCCCAGAGGAGGTAGTAGGGAGCAAGATGACTCTTTTTCCCTCCTTGCTCCTCCCCAGAGGAGGTAGTAGGGAGCAAGATGACTCTTTTTCCCTCCTTGCTCCTCCCCAGAGGAGGTAGTAGGGAGCAAGATGACTCTTTTTCCCTCCTTGCTCCTCCCCAGAGGAGGTAGTAGGGAGCAAGATGACTCTTTTTCCCTCCTTGCTCCTCCCCAGAGGAGGTAGTAGGGAGCAAGATGACTCTTTTTCCCTCCTTGCTCCTCCCCAGAGGAGGTAGTAGGGAGCAAGATGACTCTTTTTCCCTCCTTGCTCCTCCCCAGAGGAGGTAGTAGGGAGCAAGATGACTCTTTTTCCCTCCTTGCTCCTCCCCAGAGGAGGTAGTAGGGAGCAAGATGACTCTTTTTCCCTCCTTGCTCCTCCCCAGAGGAGGTAGTAGGGAGCAAGATGACTCTTTTTCCCTCCTTGCTCCTCCCCAGAGGAGGTAGTAGGGAGCAAGATGACTCTTTTTCCCTCCTTGCTCCTCCCCAGAGGAGGTAGTAGGGAGCAAGATGACTCTTTTTCCCTCCTTGCTCCTCCCCAGAGGAGGTAGTAGGGAGCAAGATGACTCTTTTTCCCTCCTTGCTCCTCCCCAGAGGAGGTAGTAGGGAGCAAGATGACTCTTTTTCCCTCCTTGCTCCTCCCCAGAGGAGGTAGTAGGGAGCAAGATGACTCTTTTTCCCTCCTTGCTCCTCCCCAGAGGAGGTAGTAGGGAGCAAGATGACTCTTTTTCCCTCCTTGCTCCTCCCCAGAGGAGGTAGTAGGGAGCAAGATGACTCTTTTTCCCTCCTTGCTCCTCCCCAGAGGAGGTAGTAGGGAGCAAGATGACTCTTTTTCCCTCCTTGCTCCTCCCCAGAGGAGGTAGTAGGGAGCAAGATGACTCTTTTTCCCTCCTTGCTCCTCCCCAGAGGAGGTAGTAGGGAGCAAGATGACTCTTTTTCCCTCCTTGCTCCTCCCCAGAGGAGGTAGTAGGGAGCAAGATGACTCTTTTTCCCTCCTTGCTCCTCCCCAGAGGAGGTAGTAGGGAGCAAGATGACTCTTTTTCCCTCCTTGCTCCTCCCCAGAGGAGGTAGTAGGGAGCAAGATGACTCTTTTTCCCTCCTTGCTCCTCCCCAGAGGAGGTAGTAGGGAGCAAGATGACTCTTTTTCCCTCCTTGCTCCTCCCCAGAGGAGGTAGTAGGGAGCAAGATGACTCTTTTTCCCTCCTTGCTCCTCCCCAGAGGAGGTAGTAGGGAGCAAGATGACTCTTTTTCCCTCCTTGCTCCTCCCCAGAGGAGGTAGTAGGGAGCAAGATGACTCTTTTTCCCTCCTTGCTCCTCCCCAGAGGAGGTAGTAGGGAGCAAGATGACTCTTTTTCCCTCCTTGCTCCTCCCCAGAGGAGGTAGTAGGGAGCAAGATGACTCTTTTTCCCTCCTTGCTCCTCCCCAGAGGAGGTAGTAGGGAGCAAGATGACTCTTTTTCCCTCCTTGCTCCTCCCCAGAGGAGGTAGTAGGGAGCAAGATGACTCTTTTTCCCTCCTTGCTCCTCCCCAGAGGAGGTAGTAGGGAGCAAGATGACTCTTTTTCCCTCCTTGCTCCTCCCCAGAGGAGGTAGTAGGGAGCAAGATGACTCTTTTTCCCTCCTTGCTCCTCCCCAGAGGAGGTAGTAGGGAGCAAGATGACTCTTTTTCCCTCCTTGCTCCTCCCCAGAGGAGGTAGTAGGGAGCAAGATGACTCTTTTTCCCTCCTTGCTCCTCCCCAGAGGAGGTAGTAGGGAGCAAGATGACTCTTTTTCCCTCCTTGCTCCTCCCCAGAGGAGGTAGTAGGGAGCAAGATGACTCTTTCCATGGTTAATTTATTCATATATTCAATTTAGGTAATGACTCCAGAAATCGTAATAAACAAGGGGGAAATGCTTTTATTATTTTCCTTTACTTTGCTTGGAAGGAGAATTACTTTGCATTTAAATTTAGTTGAATCCAAGATACATTTTGTATTCCTTAAGCGGAGCGCAATGCCTCAAGAAAATCGTCAGTGAGAGATACCCCTACACGATATTTCGGGCACAGTGGTTTATCTTTTGTCCAAAATTCCCCAAAATCTTACCGGGGAATATTGTTAGAAGAGCATTTATTTCTGTTCCTCAAACCTCCACTCCACTGAATGAAACAATCACGCGTGAGGAATAAATTTCTTTTATAATCCTTTACTTTTTTAGGAAGGAGATTTGGAGGGAAGTATATGTCTTAACCATAATCTCTTAATCTTTCCTTTTAAAGTCAAAAGTGGTTACATTTTCAGTAAAACTTCCTCCCAAAGTAATTTTCTTTAAGATGGTCAAGGTTTAGGAAACGGCTGAAAGACTAGACTGCTTATTTATGCCCATAGTGTCGACACAGTGTAGTTTAGTCTTACCGCTACTTCTTAACCTTTAACCCTCTCAGAGAAAAGTACTTTGGGAGGAAGTCTACCTCATATTACAACCCCTTTTTGAACTTTAAAGGGCGAGTGGAGGATTATGGATGAGAGTTAAACTTCCTCTCCAAATATTCTCTCCAGGAAAGTAAAGGATTATGGACGAGATTTAATCCTCCTTCGCGATTGTTTCATTCAGGGGAGTGGGGGTTTTGGGGGACAGGAATTAAGACTCTTCGAACAATCTTCCCCTGTAAGATGGTGGGGGATTTTTGGCCGAAGATAAACTACTGTGCACAATGGCTCGTGTAGGGGTATCTCCCGATTTTTTTATTATCTGACGATTTTTTTCTGGCATTGCCCTCTGCTTTGGGAATGAGCAATGTTCATTGGATTAAAATGAATTTAAATGCAAAGTAAAGGACAACGACACAGGTTTAACCGCACTCACCTTTCTGGTTCTGCGGCATATTTTTTTCTACAGCTATTTTCTAAATAATATTTTATCACAGGAAGGTGTAAGAGCTTATTGGATTCTAGTCTTTAATTTGCTCTTTGCACCTTCCTTACATCAGCTAAGTTTACTTTCGTTATTTGCGAAAATCTCTATCTTTTTATTCTTCCCTCATACAGACTTGATATTATATATATTCACGTCCGCTTCATTTGTTAATCAACTATTCCATCGTAACTTACTATGAGGATCGACAGATTTACGATAAACGGAGTACAGGCGCTTTTCTTAAAGTTTATTTCCAAGTTCAAAGAGAGTTTATTTGAAAGTGTTTCTGCATTTGTCTTTTAGCCAGTTGTTCGCTGTGGTGTATCATTGTTCACTTTCTTTACTACTCCTCAGGCTACCTGTTGATCGAATCAAATATTAACAGTTCATCAGAATGTGTCACGCAGAATCAACATGTATTATTATGGGCTGAACTGTGGGAGTGAGGGTGCTGCTGCGATACCCTCCTACTCGTTCTATATTTTCTTTCCAAATAAAACTTACGGTGCTTACATACATAATGAAATGTTCGCAAGGTAAGGTTAGCTTTTGGCTTCAGAAAAAAATAAACAAATACTAAGCAAAATAAACTAGTCGTTTAAATATAGAACTCTTACTAAATGATTGCCAATTAAATCTCTACACTTTAAAACGTCGCCATAGTGTTATCGAGCGCAGAATGAACTGTCTTTTGAGTCCATCTTTCAGCTTTGTCCGAGCGATTATCAGTTTTTTTTCTAAAATTTCGAGTGCTGTGACAGCAAATGGCCTTGTTTCACTGAGCCTTCTGGAGAATTTGATTATCCATTCAATATTTCTAAATCCTCTTCCGAAACTTCGGCGAGACGAGAAAAAATGTCCCTATTTTGCAGACTATCTTCAACCACTGAATAGTAATGGATGATCGTACAAGATATACCTTAGCCAATCAAAATGCGGTATTGCATTAGTGTAATCCGGTAGATTTGTACTAATGATAAACAGATTACTGTACCGTTGTCAAGCACAATATCTGTTGGTTATTAATTCTTACATAATGATCAAGAGTGATCACAATAAAACGTTTTCATGAAATCATTATGAAGACTGATTGACTTTGTGAATTCTTTTGTTAGAAAACATTTTTGGACCTAGAAATTTTAAAGTTAAAATTGTGAATTTCATTTTCAAAGTTAAAACTTTAACTTTGCAGCAACTATTTACTTCTGCTGGCATGTTGACACGACCTTGTTTCCTTACTTATGATCAACAACACGCTTTGCCTCGATCTGAACCAGTAGGGAAGAAATGACTTGCATTTAATGTCTTTTTTCAGGTTTTCTGAACTGTACTTAACAAATCTTAAGAAAGAAACTGACATATTCATTTCCACTTGTCTTATTCGCATCCTTGGATGGACCGTGGCTCAATATTTCTCTGCAAACTGAAGTCGAGTGATACAAAACTTAAGCCCTACTCCGCTGTGTTAATACTTGGTTGGATTATCGCTTACAGAAAACAGCACCTCTTGTCAAAGATAGTTTTTTATGTTTTTGTATCCTTAAAGGGACACAGTCGGCTTTGGGACCGCGCTGACCTGGACACTAGTTTTCTCACTTTGAAAAAGTTCACCTCAACCTGAAATCAAAGATACTCGTCGAGTACATCTAGAAATCCGCTTCAATCTTCGCAGTGTTTTGCTTGATTTTCAATCGTTTACTGAAAAACCTGTTTTTGAGTGGGCTTTTGCTCATCCTATGTTTTGTATCATATTTGGTTAAAAACAGTATGGATCGTGTCTCTGTGATATGCAAATTAACTATGACATCAGATGGTATCTAATGCGCATGTGCTCCAGCTGACTGTGTCCCTTTAACTTGTAATAGGGTACCACTGATTCATGCTTCAAAAGTATTCATATTATTGATAAAAGAACGTAAAACCGAAAAATCAAAAACAAAGCCTCTCCAGTCTTTTCAAGGTACTGGACGTTTTTTTAAGCTTTTCGAAATATATGAACTGATTATGTCGTTCTCAAACCTTTTTATCAGCCTAGCGTTTTTGTCAGTAGTCCGACATCACCAAGTCCAATTACATCCTTTACAGGGAGAGGATCCGGTACTTCTTTTTTTATTACGTTACGTCGGTCCTTGCAAATTGACCTTGTGTTTTCACTGCTTACCAAAGCGTGGCTTATTTAACTATCAGAAACCATAGTGCACTTGCCTGCCAAGGAGTTGAAAAACAAATATTGCTTCGGAAACAACATCAAAACTCGATCTGCTATTACCGACCAGCTACGAAATAGACTGACAAATGCCGGGTAAAAATACAACCTTCATCAGCAATGATGTGAAATGATTTCCTGCTGCAAATTATTAACGACCTGTTAACATGTCCACGACTAAATTTCCTCACGGTTACGTGTTTGATTCTCGGTTCCAGTTTCTTATAGGTCATCGATACAATTTCAAGCATATCCTTAAGACAGTTGCATTTGTTCAAATCATAGTTAACAGAGGGAATGGTTAAGGATCCCAGCAAACATCAAAAAAGCAAACAAACAGGCTAAGAGTTATGTTGGAAGGTCTTTGACCCTGTACATCTTTTTGTTTTATGCTCCTAGACTGTGCATGAATTACGTAATCGCAATGTTTCTATTGGTTAGCTGTATGAGCACACATAACAACTTTTTGTATTTTTCCAGATTTTGGGCAGGGTTAACCTCCCTCCCCCGCCCCAAACAGCCAACAAAAACATACAACAAAGAAATTTGCCATGATTCATAATCATTTCCCTCTATTAACCATGTTCAAATGTATCGTGTTTAAGTACTTTCTTATCTCACTTTAATTATTAATTGCCAATGCGTCTCGAAACAGTATTTAGGTCAATGCTCTTTCCAGTATCTTGATAAAGTGAAAACATTGGAAACTGACGCAGATCAATATAAATAACTAAACTTGGTAACTCCTTGTTAAAACAATCAGGGAACGTTTTGTTGTGTCAATTAGTTCACTGCTTTTCTTGACGCTCCTGTGGCAAACAAGCACACTCAAAGGTGTTTTATGAATTTTGGTGTACTTTTCTAAGCTCAAGTCCATGTTTTAGACATTTTTATGGTTTTTACAAAGTCTTAATTAAGAAAAAAAATTGAATCGCCATATTGTTTAGTATTTTCAAACTTTTTGACATATTTGCAAATTTTGAAATCCAAGATGGAGGTCCTTTTTAAAAGCACGATATCAGTTTTACCTGACAAGTTATTGCACGAAACTTAACATTTCTAGATGATTTATCACCACATACTGCATATATGTTTTATTACTATACCGCATTTATAATTTGATGAACATGGAAAGAGACGCTCTGAGTTAACCTTCACCCTTTGCAGGTTCTAAAATTTGTTTCATTTTTAAGAACTCCATATAAGAGATAAAAAGGATAGACGAATATGATTAAAATTCAAAAGGTTTGTTCAAAAGTTCCAAAGCAAAAATTAAACCTTAATGATAATTATGTCTTGAAACCTTTCCTCAGGAATACTGCTTGCAAATACTTCTTGTAAAATCACGGTTCCTGCACTAAGTGAGACTAGTTTCTAACTTCTGATAATAACGTTTTCCAATGCAATAACTTTGTACTAATCTTCCTTATGTCGAATCGATGTAAAACTTTTACACTGAGTTGCTAAAATGAGCTTAGATCAGGAGCCATAATCGGGGACGGAGGCCGTAAGCACGCGCCATTTCTAGTATTGGGGCTGTCCCTATGATATGGGACAATTTTTCTATTTTTAGAACAAATTGCGCCATCGTGTGCGGAAAGCGCGCGTACACGCTGCGAGGATTTTTGCGGTTGTAGCGCGGGGGAAATGGCATCCGAAATTCCAGACATGTTTTATGCTTTTGGCCCACAACTCAATACGTTTATGTCTGTTGGAATTTTGCTCAAATATTTTCGTCGTAAGCTGCTCCAATTCGACTGAAGTAAGGCAGTGTCGAATTTAGTTATGTCCCGTTTTATATCACTCAGACCAAGTTGCGTTCCGCTGCTTCTTTTACAAGAGTTCCACATTACTCCACTATAAATTTCACATATGCTGAAGATTAACAGCTTTTCCGTAACACAGCAAAAAAACTAGTTGGAAAAATTTGGATATTGCAGCGTTTTAGGACTTCAAAGTTTCCCTCCTCTTGCCACACGCTTGGGGGATTTCGCCAGAGTCTATCGCCACCGAAAAGTAGTAAACAATTGCAAGTTTGCATTTCGCCTGAATTGTAAGTAACACTTGATATTTCATCAAGGCCCAATAAGTTTACGTCTGTAGACACGGCTAGGCTTTGTTTGTGTAAAAATTCAATAAATTGTCTGTTGTCGATGAATAAGAGCGCCCGCCGATCCATGTTTTTTGCAGTCAGTAAACATGACAAATTGGACTTCCGCAATAATATCTCTAGTTTTTAAATATGTTCAAGGTTGATAAATGTTTGAGAACATATTAAACTGCTTAGCTGAAAATATGTGAATACAGCAGGAATAATCAGCAAAGTTACGATGACGCTTTCTTTAATCAACTCGAATAACGATTTCGATTTTGTTGGCTGAGTTATCAAAACTCCTTGTCTATTTTATTTTCGCAGCTGTGTAAAATTTCACTACGTTGAAGAAACACACATGATAGTAGCCTTTTGGCGTTAGTGAAAATTGTTGCAGAATCGCAGCACAAAAGATAACGAAAGAAATCTTTGTCAAGATTTGTTGCCAATTAGCTACAATTGAAAACACAGACTCGGACTTTAAAGTGCACGCCCTGGAGCTACTTGTACGCGTCAGACGTTCCTTCCAAAACTTGCCAAACGAGCAGAAATAATAAGAAACTATCAAAAACAGGTTTTGGTTATGATTAAGCACTGTTTGAGAAATTCACAAATTACCTCGATACCAGAGTAGAGAGATTTCTTACATAAACTTTATTCTTTAGACAACATCCACGCGAGAACCCATGACATGTGCGTGGATCCGCGCGGATGTATGTCCGAGTCAGGGTGGCGCAATTTGTTCTAAAAATAGCAAAAGTGCCCCATATCATTAGGTGCGCGCAGATCCCGAGACTTACGGTCTCCGTACCCGGTTATGGCTCTTGCTTAGATTGAAGATTGTTTATTTTTTACGGAAAACGACATTCCAAGGAAGCGGGAGACTGCGCGTGCAGCAATTAACATACTATGTAAATTCAAAGCTTTCTAAAGTTTTCGGTTCTATTTTATTTATTTTCCATTTCACTATTACATTTCATAAGTGTAAACAGTAGTTTTGATACCTTTTGACCTGTGTACTTGTTTTATTTATCTATTTTTCTCTGGGTCCATTTTTATTTATTTATTTATTTATATATTTTTATTATTTTTTTTTTTTTGCTGTTTGTTTCAAAATGTTTCGACCATTACTTCAGTTTATCATTACAGCTGGAATGTTATTTGTTTGCTGTTTGCTTGAATACTGACACAAAAACTTTATTCACATGCAGCAAACTGTTGTTTTCTTGAGAAAAAGAAAATACTCAAACTACACTTTGAAATCTATGTCAGTGAGACATCGCTACATCGAAAACATGACATTTCTCTAAAGGCTTGAGCCCACTTGTGCCCGGACACATGCAAGTACGTATCGAAACCAAACAACGCTCGTAAATATTTTCAGCCACCTGTTCTCTGTTCTAAACGTTAATTTTCCATGTTAAATGGTGTAGCAAGACACTAATTTGCCCTAGGCGATGATATTTTTTCATTCACCTCCATGTTTAACACTGTACTTATATCAGTTACACAGACGAAAAAGTAGTGCATGCTTATATAGATTGGTCAAGCTTCGAACATTGATGACCGAAAAATGATCGTGTTTGGCAAAGCGCAATTAGAATTGTCATGCCGATAAAGTCATGAGCTCTATCAGTCGTTATAAATTAAGTTGCTGTTCGTTCTTGAATGCCTGACAATACTATTTTAAAACACATTTGATTTTGAGTAATTCCTTCTCTAAATGAATCGCCTTTAAAGTTCATTTGCGGCCTCGTATAAGGAAAGCATTGTTCGCACTGCAAATTATCATTGTACTATTAAACTGGAATTGTTCTCGTAAATTGTCGTACATGCTTCTCTGTCTGCAGCGTAAGTGGATCACTTCCTTAAATCTTCGTTCGCAAAGCCAAGCCGAGAGTAAGCTGAAATGCTACGTTAGAATCTTTGTTTTTCACAATGTTTATATCAAAATAAATTTGTAACAATTTCTAGTACCACCACCACGTTTTTATTCTGTTAAATTTGAATTCAAAATGTTAGGAAAAAGCACTTCAATTTTGCATTGCGGAGAATATTCGGCCGTTTCAAGTTGTCCTTTAAAATAATAAATTGCGATGTTCAACCTTCCACTTCAGTCTCGTACTCAAAATATTAATTTTCCCAATTGATTGTCATACATTTCTTTTGTTGTTAGTTTATGAATTTGTTAACATTGCCTTTGTAACATACTTGACAACGCAACGAGGTACGATGTTATATTTTGATCACTCTTGGACTGAATCCGTTAATGGTAAACGACTAGAGAAACAAGAAAACGACTTATCTGAAGTAAGATATTTCCAGGCCAGGGTCCAAGAGCCAGTACACTGCTATCCAAAATGACTACACATTTCTTTGAAAGGGCATTAAACCTAGAAAGAAAGGAAACATCAACAAAATAGCTGGTTAATATTGATTGTATCACTTAACACTTACTGTTTTCACAATGTTCTTACGAAGGTTATAATGATTAACACCAGCATGTTTTATTCTGTAACTTTGATTCCATTATGTCACTGGACAAGTCTCCAATCTTCAAGTAAAATTCTTCTTACTAGTTACAATATATCCTGATTCCAATATTTTCTCTCCAACTGAAATGCTTATAACAAGGGTCAGGAAGGCATTTACATGGTCAGACTCTGATCACTCTTTGGACTGAAACCGTTCAATGGTAAACAGAGAAGAAAACGACTTACCTGAAAAAAGGTGTTTTACTGGCTGTCAACTTGAACCAGGCTTCGAGAGCTTACACACTTTGATCCAGCATGGCTACACTTTCTATTGAAACGATGTTTGCATTCAACCTGGTGATAAAAAGAGCAGAAAAAAACAAATTAAATTACTTTTCAACGATTATCGGATCTCCAGTTGTGTTAATTTCGAATATTTGCCCCTAAATACACATTTACAGTGCTTTTCTAAGGCATTACTTTATTAAAATGGATGAACAAATCTCTCGCAATCGTGTACTTTTAAGAATTCGTTCGGACATCAGAACAATTCCTCGTTGCCCAACCGGTATGTAAGAGTTTATGGGTTCGAATCCCGTCACGGACGGAGATGTTCAATTCTTTGTCCCAAACTCACCACACGATCAAAATTTCATCTTTCACTACTCCCGATTAGATTTCTTTACAGGATACTTGGAATGACACAGTTATTAAAGTGGTCGACGACAAATTCAAGTAAAATAAGGAAAGGGTGAACTTATCTGAATTAAGATTTTTCCAATATGTCATATATAGTGCACCAGCGTTCAAGAATTACACACTGCAATCCAAAATGGCCTCACTTTCTCTTCAATATCCGAGTTCACCTGGCAAAAAGGGAGATTAAACATAAAACGAACTATTTTTTTCATCAACAAATTCGAGACGTGTTTATAAATTTAATAACAGACAATTCTGCAGTGACTTCTTAAAGCAGGTATCAATACTGTACGGTAAAATTATTTAAGAAAACACTAAATTTTTGTTGGCTGGCAAATCTCAAACAAACTTCCTGGTTCTGCCGAGGACATTAAAATAGTTAAAGATTTTCTCTGCAAGATACTTTAAAATGTATTGACATGGAAAGAGATTTTATTAACTTTAGACTGAAACCGAAAAACAAGGAAAATTTGAGGTGCTGGACTTATCGTAGAGAAAAAGCGTTTCCAGCCATTAGCAAGCAGTGAACTACTGATTGAAACCACCGAGTCCAAGAGCTAACGAAGTTGTTTTTCTTGCATTGGCGAATTTTCAGTGCTTCGTTTCATAAATTTTCCAGAAACCAAGTGAGGCAAGGTGCAAATAAATTTCTAACACCGGCAAAAAATATTTTATGAACGTTACTGCTGAGCTTTGGTGGTACATTTAGACAACATTTCTCAGTTAATGAATAGAAAACTGCGAAGATAATATCTGGTCTATCCGAACCAAGATGTTTGCAATACTTACATTGTACCAAAGAACATTAGAGCCACGCAGTGTCGTACAAAATGGACTTGTTTTCTCTCAGCATATCTTTTTTAAAACCTGCATGAAAAAGAAAAGAGGAAGCTTTGATACACTGACTTTTAAAAACTGCGTTAGGCTTAGGAATTTGGTCAAAAAAATGCAGAGCTAGCGGTTCACAGAGACATTTAAAGCATAAATACTATTCAGGCAGCGTTTAAACGCACAAAGCAGTATAAACTTATTATTTTTTTGCTACGTGAAGACAATTCATTTGGTTATTTCCCTCAGGATGTACTCTACATAATAAAAGAAAATCAATTATTTTCTTCCTTGGACTGATACTGTAAATGGTATAAGACAGAAGAGTTAAGAAAATGAGAACGAACTTATCTGACTATAAAATCTTTCAGATGTCGTCTACTTGCATCGAAGCGAAGGGTAAAACACTACAATCCAAAATGGCTGCATTTTCTTTCAATGCACGTGCACCCTGTGTTCAACCTTGGAAAAAAGAGAGCAAATGTCAATAAATGAAGTAAATCTCCTTTATTCAATAGAACAGTCTTGTAGTTGTACGATGTTGCTATTTTCAGGCATATTACATTGTATTCGCTAGCCTGAAATCAAGAGACTAGAGAAATGCATTTTATAGTGGTGACTGGCTTTCTTTTCGCTCAGAAAATTTACTGAGTACAAACGTGTTAGGTCTGGGATTCTGGTGGTATATTGTATTTCGATCAATCTTGCTCTGAATTAAATCGTTTACCAGGAAAACGACGAACAAATGACAAAACTACGATGTACTTATCTGGAATCAGTCATTTCCTGTAGTCAACTACCAGGTTGCGCTAGAGCCCAAGAACTAGAACAAAAAAATCATAAAATTGCAGCAAGGGTCAAACTGAACCATAGCAATCAATTTATCGTGATAGCTATCTTAGTCAGAATTTTTAAATCAGACTTTGCAACAAGGTCAGATCATACTTGTAAAATAAAGATAAAGTAAAACCTAGAATTTACCTGAAATTGGAGTTGATCGCAAAATGAAGAGACTGATAAGGAGAGAACGTAGCTTCAAAGCTGAACACGGCTGCTCATAATAGACTACGAGTAGTCCCTCTTTCACTTAGTCCGTCGTGCGTGACGCGAAAGAAATTCGCGAGAAAAAAATGGCCGCACGATATCCTAAGGGCTAGGAGCGCGCAAAAGGAGGGACTACCGCCTAAGCCCAAGGGTTTGCCCTTTCACGGCCGAGTGATTTTTCGGTGTAGGATTTCTCATCTTGACGTCCTCTTATTTTCGCCTGTTATCAATAGCCCAGGGAGATCTGAATAAAATTGCTCTACTCTACTCTTCAAGTAGCCAGGCAAAAACATATGCCGTGAGAAGTATATCTTCGTTCAGTGTTCGTTCAGCGAAACTGCCAAAGAAGTTTTAAACAGAAGACGGCGAATGAGGCCTCTTGTAAGGATTTTCGCTGCGTCTAAAAGTTATTGCGAAAATTTCAACAGAGTTTCAACCGAGAATTTACATTATACATTATACATTATACATAGGAGATCATCCAACTGCGGTGAAATGTTTGCCGATAGCAGCGGAAAATTTCAGGTGAATGTCCGGTTTCAAGTGAGAGTCCGGATCAATCTTTCAAATGGGCGGCAGAAAGGCCAAGTTCAGTAAATTGATATTCGCTGACTTAGACGATGCTGTTGAGCGGCGAAATCACTAACACGCTCGCAGTCGGGTTGGAGGCAGAAAGCTTTGCGAAACAAAACACTGGATGAATTTAAATCTTTCCAAAGCCTGTTGGCAGATTCGCAAGAACATCACGGCTTGCGAAGCGCGATTCCAACGCTTCGATTTGCTCTGGTACCGCTTCGATTTGCTCCGGTTCCAAAACATTCCTGCAAGACGTCACAGGTATCTCGAATGTTGACAACACGTTGTCAACGCGCCTAACATAAGCCAATCATATTTTTGCGTTGTGAGAGCAACGCATATAATTCAAACTCTTGGGCTTAGGCGGTAGTCCCTCCTTTCGCGCTCTCCTCGACTCCAGGATTTCGCGCGGCCATTTTTTTCTCGCGGTTTTCTTTCGCGTCCCGCACGACGGACTAAGCGGAAGAGGGACTATTCGTAGTCTAGCTCATAATGGTTACATTTCCTTTGGGTTCCCCTCTGTTCGTCTAATGCCAGAAGGAGAGAGGAAACTGTCAAAAATATATCACCTTTGAGTTTGAGGTCTTATCAGTCGGTCAATCAGTTTGGTAGTTAGAAACCGGCCATATAACATCGGACAATATCGCCTGCATTAACAAATTTCTTAATGTTCTCTTAGGATTATTTTCTCGCCAGAATTCAACGCAAGTTTGCTCAAAATTGGTTCCATTCGTCAAGTAATTTCTGATTTCACGAAAATGTGAACAATTATCAAAACATGAGGATGAATGAAGAAAAGCCACAATACAATTATAACTCAAATCTGCCTTTATTTCTAAAATTCTAACTAAATATTTTGATATTACTTACCCGAAAATGTATCAGAAATCAATCGTGCGGCGAAGGACAAGGATGGCTGTATAACATCTCAACAAAGTCGCTCTCAAAGTAAAACCGACTAAATTAAACTCCAATTAAAACATTCACGAGCAGTAAGTTCAGCGGTTGTATGGAAACAAACTGTTCCTGCATGAGAAAAGAATTTCAATTCTCAGGGAATATTATTGACGTAACTTTAAAACTGTTCAGTCAGATCTTCATACCCTTAGCAACTCAGAGCATCGGAACAATGGACAACAAGCCGGGTCTAAAACACAGGTCACATTCCACAGGTCAAGAGTAGAAATCCTTACTCTACTGATGAATAACTATGCCAAAAGTTTCCCCTCGATCTAAAACAACATTTACGCAGAGTGCTAGGGCTAATTAGGGCTAGGAGACTGAATCTTGGTGCTGTTTATTTATCTGCAACACAGTGACTCTGTACTCTGACTTGTGGAATGTGACCTGTAGTTCAGACCCATCGTGGACAACATTAAACAGTTACAAATACGACGAACAAGAGAGCTAGTATTTCTGAAATGTGGTATTCAGTAAGAAACTTTCAAACCTGCTATTCCGATGTGCTTGTCTAAACGAACTTGGTAATTCTTTATTCCGAAAGTTTCACACCCTCCCAGTATTCAACAATTTCTTCACTGTGTGGACGTAAAAAATTGCTCAACGAACTGGTTATACTAAACCACTTAACTGCGGAAAAGGGCAAGCGTAGCGAAACGAGGCGAAAAGCGAACAAGGTCAAGAAATGCAAAAACGAAAGCGTATACTTATCTGCGAAGGGGAGCACATCGACGAAGATACTGGTTCACCTTCACAACACACGACGCTCTCTGACACTAAAATGAACGGGATGTCCTTTGAGACTTCCTTACATACTTGATTAAAATTCATTCCACCCACTAGAAAAGTGTTTGCTGCATCAGAATATTTCATTGAGATTTCTGTGCGTCAAACAATAGAGCATACAATGATATCAATAGAAAAATATCGAATAAAGCACGCACTCAGTCGCCAGTTATTTTCTTTTACAAAAGCACAGGTATTTCAAATGAAATTCGTTGAATAGTTTTCAAGAAGTTGACTCTTGAAGTCCTTTGTGATATCACTTAAAACCCCAAGGAAAGACTGAACATGTGTCTTCGGGAGCTTGAAATTCATCGCCGCGTTTTAAATGCACAACGTGTCTTATTCTCAATTGTGGTGGCATTTTACAGAGCCAAGCCCTGAAAACTAAAGGTGTCAGGTGTTTACCATGACAGGCACGGAAGGCAGTGCTCGGACTATTCGGTGACAACACTGGGACTCTAAAATTTTGTAAAAGCAAAAAATATAAACATATCAAAAATAATTCTGATAAATGTATCTAACATCAGTTCTGTCTTGAATTCCAAACATGATTTGTTACCCACAATGCAAGGATTTGAGTTAGAGACAAAACTAGAGGTCCAGAACAATGCTTTTCTCTGACTTTCCCTTGATAAAAATAACATTTCTCTAACCAAATAAACAACAGACATAGTAACGGTTTTTAACCTGCCCTCAGGGGCAGCCCTCCTTTCCGCCCATTCATTATGACTGACAAGTTTTTAACAAATCCTTTTTTATAGGGAAAATGTCTTTTTCCTGACCATTTCCTGACCTTTAGCAGGGTGTCTAAAAAAACTCGATTAGCGAATAGTGCAGTGGTGAACAGTCATGGATAGTGGCGAATAGTCGTCAATAGTCACCGCTTTAGTTCAGCACTGATCTGGGTTCGTTGAAACTGATCACGTGAAAAAAAAATAAAGTAAAATAAAATAAAATACGAATGTGAGGTAAGTGCTCTGTGATTAGTTTATCAGCTGAAAAGACACAAACGAGCTGCTCTGATAACCGGTCATAAAAACAACAACATCTAAGCTACATCTTGCGTTAATTGATTATCCAAACCGGTGGCCAAAGTATATGTTGTAAGCAAGTATGTCAATATACATAGTTTAGGTCAGCGGTTTATTATCAAAAGGCTCGGAGCCATTCCTGTAATTAACGTCATGTTGCAGGCAGGAGTAGGCAAAATTTCCTATTTTCTTGTCAAAAGTTTACACAGTTGTGGAGAATACACATGGCTATACTGCATATGACCTGAATGGAGGGTAAAAGTGTTTCTTCAAGGCTGTCTACGAAAGACGAATGGACATCTCAGGTAGGCTGCCAGGAAGATACATTTTCACTTATAAGCAGCTTTTTTTTTTTTTTTTTAAAAATAAACTACTTAGTAGCTGAAGCTTATATATGGTATGTATTTTCCTAATATGAGTGTTTTGAATTATATGCAGATTGCAGTGCAGCCGTTGGATGATATTAAGTTAAAGGGCTCGCTACGCGCATTGAAGGATTTAGTTCAGACAGCGCTTGGACCAAATGGAAGGTAATTTTAAGTTCTTACATATAAAATCCCTAACTATATCAATGTAAGCGTAAATTTATTGTAATAAAATAAAACACTCAATTCTGATTGGTCCTCCCCACGTTTTAGTGGTCATTGTATTTAATTTGTTACTTGCATTGTAGCTTAGCCAATAACATGCTGTCAATCATGTTTACTGTAGTGTCGGCTGACACTATAGACCGATATATTGACCGATATATTGACCGACACTCAGCCAATACAAGGCTGATACAAGGCCGATACCTGGCTGATGTATCGACCGAGTATCAGTCAATATATTGGTCAACAGTATCAACCTGCACCACCTAATGTAAACATGATCCCATTTTGTTAATATCCCAGGTAATGAAGGGTTTAGTCTGCTAGATACCCTGGTCCCTGGGGTTTTCTTTCTTCTTCTTCTATCACAAAAAGCCATCTTTGTGGTGGTCAAAAAGAGTGTAAAAAGACATGTACTTCAGGGCACAAATTCGACCATTAGGATATGAAGAGAGCAAGAAAACCTCTGGAATCAGGATATCTTCTCCAAAGACCTAGCAATAAATAAAGTTTGCTGATTCATGACCTGTATTTGACTGATTTGATAATGTACATTGATGTCAAACCCAGGAGAGGGGACCCTGGCCATATGTGAGAATTTGACATCTACTACACATCATCCCACCCCTTCAATTATTTTAAATACATGACATTTGTACATGTGGGGTCCGGGCGTGAGGGTAGGGATGCTTGACTTTGTGAGAGGAGTACTGAGCTTGAAGCCTAACCATATGTAATTGTTGGATCATCTTGGGAATAAAACCCATGACAACTGTTGGAAGGGAAGGGTTTGGTTTCCGTTATGCCTCAGTTAATTTATAACTGAAGGTAGATAAATATCCATTCTGCCAGCTAGGTGGCAATGGAATCTAGTGTCACACTGTACAAAGTAATAGCTGTACAGATACAACAATAATTTCATTCAATACTTTTCACTACAATACATTTGTCTTTATTTTAAAAGCATGTGAAGTTTCCCATCTTTATACTCGTCTGATACTCAGGTTGAAGTTCTTCCAGTCATCCTCTGGTGGTCATGTGACTGTAACATCAACATCAGGCAAGATTCTTCACAGCTTGTCTGGCTTGTCACACCCCATACCAAGGTTGATACCATCTGCTGTGAAGGGCCATCTTGAAGGCTACAGTGATGGTGGTTTGAGAACAGCACTTCTCTTACTAAGGTGCCTATTAACCTACATGTAATTGCATTTCATCTATCAACACATACAACACATTGCATCCATCCATGAAGCGTAACAAATTAAGCACACAGTTTTACTTTTCAAACGTTTCAACAACACGCACCATGACTGGTACAAAGGAATTTTAAAAGAGAGATTTGTCGCGTAAGATTTTAAATTTAAATTTATCTATGACATAATTTTTTATAATATCAATTATTAAATTCTTGAATTTATGAATTTACTTCCATTTTCAACAATGTTATATTGTTATATTTTTTATTGTAAAAAAGTCATTTTAATTTTATGTACTTACATTTTAGCTAGGTTGTATTTTCTTTGTTTACTTGTTTATCAATTAATTTATATTTATGTTACTTACTTTAAGAGTGGGCTTCCTGCAAGGCAGGTTTATGGCTAAGCGCAGTTGGTACTATAAATATAGAATTGTCTTATCTACATTGAAAGTTTTGTCTGTTATGTATCACATGCAAAAATGTTAAATTATACTTCTCTTTCAAAGATGAAACTAGTAAGATGAAAGTCCCATATTTAGTACAGAACATGTACAAAAAATGTAATGTAGTTGGAATGATTGCAACAACAACTTGCTCACACCTTGGGTTTAACACCTTAAAAAAAGGGTGGGAAGAAATGCTTTGAAAGTAGAGAGTTGTATGAGACCTCATATAATCTTGCAGTTATAGTCAGGGACCAAATCTGCTAGTTTATCTTTTTTTGTAGAAAACTGTTACTGGTAATTGTAGAGGTGTGCATAGATTTATTGATCCTTATTGTTTCTCTGTTATAGTCTGATACAGTCATCCCTTGATCTGCCTGTCCCAAGAGCCCTCATCACTCAGATCAGTCAACATTCACTGGAGGTCATTACCAGTCACCTACAGTCATGTCGATGGAAAATGAACATTGATATTGGTAACATGAAGACCATGCTGTCCATTGTAAACAGCATAATTGGAACAAAGCCTGCTTGTTGTCTTAGTGAATCTGAGAAACAGTATTTAAGTGTGCTCGTCATCAAGGTACAGGATTTAATATTTTTTGTGTGTTTATCTAGCGGTGGATACATGTTCAAGGTGCCAATGCACTCACTTAAGTACAAGTTTTTATTAATACCTCAAACATGACTTACACAAGCTAAAGAGATATAACTACCCAGGCCAGTGCTTCAATCATTGAATGTTTGTTAACATGCTATATGGTGGCTTTACTAATAGACTCAAACTTAGAAAAACACATGTTTGATGTGAAATTTGACTCTGATCAGGGATAGTAATAAGAGGACGTAAGTGGTGTTAACTTGTGAGAATCGTTACAAGCTTATTGCATGCAAATTATAAAGAAAATCTAATTACTTTATTTTCTACAAATAAACAAAACCGATTTTAAAGGCCTGTTTATGTTTATTCATGTTGCCATGGCAACGGCACATTCGTCAGCTTAACCATCAAAGAACCAAAGTTTGTGTTGTAAACTTGCTTGCTGCCATTTTTGGCGACCGAGGGATCAAGGGTTTTAGAGAAAAAGGTGAATGAAACAAAGGTATCAAAAACTGTGCTCAGCCACCTTAAAGTGCACCTAACCCCAAAATTTTTTTTCGCTAAAATGAATCCACCTACTGTTAAAACTAATTCGGCGAAAAATTTTTGAATTTGGTTGAATCCTCAAGTTGCTATGGCCCGCCGAAAACGCGAAAATCGCCCTAAATCGGCGCCGTTTTGTTTCACGACCGAGTTCTGGGGGGAATGGGTCCAGCGGCAGTTGTGACGTCTACCCAGGAACGAAACGTGTTTCGCCGCTAGTCATTTCACTGTAGTGGCTGTGTTGCTCGTGAAGAATTTGCAGCTAAAATGCCTACGAGGTGTGTTGCAGGCGGTTGCAGCAACACCCCAGACTTAGAAAATGGAATAGCGCTTCACTGTATTCCATATTTTGGTGACGATCGGCCACAAGCGAAAAAAAGACGAAAAAGTGGGTGGACTTTGTAAAGCAAGAGAGAGCGAAGTGGGAGCCTTCGAAGAACTCGGCCATCTGTTCAGTGCACTTCAAGCCAGAAGATTTCCACCTCAGGTATGAAGTTTATATCAGAGTCATCTGAATAAAACTCATCTCTGACTCTGAGGAGGAAGACATCTTGATCTTCTAGCGAAAATTTGGGCGTTTTAGAGCTAAAATATGCAAAAGCGAGTATTCTACACTACGACGTCCAAAGAAAGCAAAGAGAAATGACTGAGGGCTGTTCTATTCGGTACCTGGGTAGACGTCACAACCTTGCTCGACCCAGACTCCCTAAAACGCGGTCGTGAAACATCTCGAGCACAACTTTGGCGGGCCATAGAAAATTGAGGATTCAACCAAATTCGAAAATGTTTTCGCGGAATTAGTTTAAACAGTAAGTGGATTCGTTTTAGCGAAAAAAAAATTTGGGGGTTAGGTGCACTTTAAGCCTCGCGGAGCCAAGTTAGAATTTTAATATATCAAAATTGGCCTATTAACAACAAACATAGCATAGTCGGATCAAAATTCCTTTCAGGTGCGTGTTTTTCACAATTCAAAGCACATAATCTTAACGTGGGATGCATTTCTTTTGTTCAAAGCATAATTCTCGTGGCTGTAATGAATTTTAATGTGGGTATATATAAAGAAGTGTAGAATGACACACCCATTTTAGCGTCGGTTGCCGTTGCATTGAAGGCAGGGGCGAAGACATCTTAGTCGCTGTGCTCCCCTCAGGCAAGTCCATGTTTTCTTTATTTATCGCCGTTGAATTGAAGGCAAGGGCGAAGACATCTTAGTCGATGTGCTTCCTTCAGGTAAGTCCACATTTTCTCTAGCTAGTTACGCGTCCTAGCTCTTTCCCTCGTCTTTCAATTTGATCATTTAATGGTATAATAAAACTTTCCTCAATGCTGTGAAAGCTTCGAGGTGCATGTGTTTTTCCTTGACACCGAAGACTGTATTTAGGCGAAGTTGAAAAACCGAATAGCAAACATTTCTCTTGTGAGTAACTGAATGGATTATTTTTAATAAAATGTTTGTTTACAGCTTGATGATCTGCTTGGTTTGCCGTTTGACTTTGTCATTCGCAATTTGTTTCGTCACCTCGGAGCGCCACCATGTACACTCTTTTTAACTGTTACACAAACAGAAAATTCCAACCGCCTTTGCCTTTGCTCTGATACGAAGAGAACAGTTATGTAGTTATATCAGAACCTATAACTAATCTTCAGTTCGTTCCCACTGCATGCACCACTTTGTTGGTAGTCGTTTAAAAGTGTTATTCCTCATTTTGAGGGAGTTTTGTTACGTGCAAGGCCGATAGACGTCCGTTAACTGATACTAATACTCAATCAAGTCAGTTTTGCTTGAGTTAACACGCGAAAAACTTAACCATGACTTTCCTGTTTGTTCACAAGAATTGACCACAGGCAGCAAAGTTGTATCCAAAGGAATTGAATTGGAGTGACAGGCGTCATTCTTCAATTCAAATGAAGTGTAGCACGACCAGCTATGGACTCCTGGCAAGTTTCATGTTGACGACAACTCCGTTGAAGTTCAGATAAGTGAATCACAGTTGTCGCTAGATTTTATTTAATATAATCCTTTGAAGTTTTGCAGCTAAGTCCAGTTTAGGGGCATTCAGACGTAACATTAGAACCGGTTTGCAATTTAATAAAGAATGTGATCGACTTCAAAATGAGTGCATGTCGCTGGTAATTTTGTATGCCTTGGTGCTGAATGTTTCGTAATTTTAATGGACGAGTCTCGTGTTTGGACGTATTTTTGCTTAAAATTAACCCACAGACAAAAGTGACACGTATTATGTATTTCGTACTATTAAGTTAAAACATTTTTCATTTATCTTACAAATACAGGAAATCGACGACCGAGTCTAAGATCTTGCGATTTGGTAGCACTAAAGTTTTACTGTTTTTTGTTTTGTTTTGTTTTGTTTTGTTTTGCTTTTTTTTTTTACATAATCCATTCGTAGAATGCTTCAGTTTATCGTCCTGCGATCGTGTTCTTCTGTTGAAAAAAAGAATTTTTTGAAATCCATAGCAAGAATCTAAGAACTTCTAACTTATTGACTACACTGGCAAATTCGTTTATTAATTCTAAAAAAAAAAAATTATCTGAGCTGAAGCTAACTGACGAGCCTATAGGCGTAGTTCAATGAGGAAAATGAGTAAAAAATAGCAAAATTCTCAGCGCAGGAAAAGATTTGCAAGCTCGTTAGGCTAGCTATATTGTTATTTGTTCGCCAACATGAGAGCAATTGGCTTTTGAAACAAAGAGCTGTTTGGTTGTACAAAAATTGAATTCAAAACAATTGACGTCAATGTCTGCAAGCAGTGAATATTGCTCTTTATCTCTGATCCGTTGACAGAAAAACTTATTGGCAGAATGTTGTCATGGAAATCAAACGCAGATGAATCCGATGGATTGACCACACACTTCCCAAGGTTGCCTAGAGGCGGACACCAACTGGCAACAGCGAACCTGGTTGGCCAAAAACCACCTGGCGCCTGTCATGAGCTCAATGAGGAACAACATATCGTACAAAATAGAGATGTAGATGGATTGTGGCTGCCTTGTGTCCCACAGAGAACGAAGATGATTAATTAAAAAAGTAAGTAAATCTCGTTATCAACCTTACAGCAAGTCTTTTATCGTAAATGGCGGCTGTCCTTCATTATCAACTCATTCTTACGCTACCAAGTTGAATAGAAATACATGAAAGATGAAGAGTTGTTCCAAATCGATTGTCTTAATTTGTGACGGCCATTTATTATGGTTCAACTTTCTGACCACAACATGCGAACAAGTTTTTGGAGTGAGCAAGTTATCTGTCCATGAAATAATCATAAGCAAACCTAGGTGATTAAATAACTAAAGTTGCTGCCGTTTGCTCTGCTATATCCAGGATGACCAAAGATGTGTTAAAGGACAGTTCACGAGTTTCTGGATTTATTCATCAACCTTAATTAATTGAATTTCATCAACGTTCACTGAATTTTGGATGGCAGTGTGCAGAGCTTCACTTCTAGCGTACGATCGATGACTGTTGGAAAAACATCTCAGCTCAGATAAGTAGATTATGGTTTTCCTATCTTTACACTCCAAGAGTGTCAAAAATCTTGATTCTGATTGTAAAATTGATAGGTTTTCAAGTTTCGTACCATTGCTGCATATAAGCGTACGGTTGTCTTGTTGTCCAGAAAATACCATAATTTATATCAGTACAATACACGTACACTGTGTTATGTTCGATAATAATTATTATAATGAGACTACCGTTTGTTTGGAAGGACTTTGGGTCGAACTTTTGTTGGCTCAGATCATTTTCGCGTGGGTGGTGGAGTTATTATGTGAAGGAACATCTTGCACTTTTCATTTTACGTTCTTGGAATTAAGCGTCTGAAAACGTTTAGGTGAAGAGGAGAATACCACGACGTAAATAGTCATAAAAAAGATATTTTAATGATCATTAAATCCAATTTTGATAGCTAGCTTATATTATAACCAAGTTAGAAAGCATTATCCTTGATTCTTAGAAGCGCGAACAATACAACCCATCTTGGATTCCATGGGAATTCTATTTCATTTTTGAAGAAAATGCTAAAATTCGAAAACACATCAAAACACTACTGTTTTCTGAAAAGTTACATAGTTATCAATTGAATCTAACACTGCTGTAAATTTATTAGTTGACAAGGTAGTGTTGATTGAATATTCTTTTTTCTCTGTCTCTCTCGCTCCAGGCGGCTGATATATCACTGTTGACAGAAAGGGTACCCATCTTGGATCGCAATGTACTGTTGGACTCTGGCACAAGTTGACTATTGGAAACATCAAATCTCAGATAAGTACATTATTTCTACTCTCGTTAACTTTTAACAGTTTCGGCGTAAGAATTATGAAAATCTCAGAAACTGATTAACTAGAAAATATTGTCTTGATGAAGAACCAAATTCTTAGAACTAATATTAACAACAATGTGAGAAAATCAGTAACGAGAATACACATTTTGAGCATGGGATGTACTTAAGAGTTACCACTTTGAAAAACTAAATTCTCAGAGTTAACATTTTAAACAATATGAGAAAACCAGTAATGAGAATACACATTTTGAGCATGGGATATGTTAAAAGTTACCACTCAGTTCGTTATGCTGAAGGTCAACCTGAAACCATCGAATATTATTTCTCGTAATTCTTGTTTTTTTCAAGGCATTGATGAAGACCATAACCAAAAGTTGTGGAAATTGAGATAAGGGGAAAAAAGTATTTTGCTAAATTGAGAACAATGGTGGTTTCTTTTCGAGAAAAATTTAAATGAAGAGGAAGGGGTACTAAGTAATTAATACATGGCCGCAGCTTATCAATAAAATCATCTTGTGAATGCTCACTAGTTTTCCCATTAAGCCGAGATAAATGATACATCGAACTGTCGTTTTGCATGTATATATCCTTTGCATTTGAGTAGTATTCTCGACAATAAAAAGGTGAAGTATCTCAATTGAAAGATTTTAATCTTCCAGTTCGTCACTTCTCATACATTGCAAACTTCATGTAAGAGTACTGTTTGTACAGCCGTGTAACTCTTGACGGTATCACAATGAGCCAAATTAAAAGTAAGATTGCTCTAAAAAGGACTTCTTCTGTTTTTTGTTTGTTTGTTTGTTTGTTTGTTTGTTTTTGTCGAGTAAAGAAGGATTTTAAATCTTGAAAAAAATCTTGGAAACGCACAGCTAGTCAGATAGCCGGACTACAATAGATCGTTTTCACTGTCGTGCAATAGAAAAAAAACAAGGATATTTGATCTTATTGAAGATAAATAAAGAAGACTCCTCTCCAGGATTTAGGTCTATGCGCCGTCCCAAACTTCAGTTATTTGCCTAAATGTTTTGCACAAATTTAAAGAGCTCAGTATGGTGCCGCCATATTGGTGTACCTCCGTGGTACACCAATTGGCGAATCTTTGTTTACAATATTTGCCCCATAGGTGATACAGTTTCTGATGGAAATTCTGAATATTGAAAGGGTATAGCACGATCAACTGTGTCAAGGAATTTGAGCTCGATGTATTGAATAATGTTTGAGCGAAGCGGGTTTAAAAACTCAAAATTTAACAAAGAATGTAAATGCTCATTAGGGCGTTTGCCACCGAGAAATTTGGCGGTTTTTGAAGGCCAATTTCTCCTCGAATATTTCAGCCAAAAGTTTCACCAATTACTAAATTTCACAAGCTCTTTAAATTGTTGTAGTCAATTCGTGTCAAGCGTGATACCTTCTCCGTGCATAGTAGTATGTCAATGAGGAAAAATATTAAAAAATGACCTCGGCAAAGATTCGCCAATATGGCAGCCGGAAAATAGTGCGACAATCTGGATCTTCTTGGTTATCTAGGCCATTGATTGCCTATTCTGCACAAACCAACATATGAACACTTAACTGCTACTTTTATTTCACGAAGGGCTAAAAATCATGAGATAAATATATATTTTTCGACAAACGCGATGTTCCGCACTGCCATAACTCTAAAATTCAATATGCACTTGTTACGAAACGAAGGACACCATTGTGCTGAAATGCTGTCAAGGTGTATAATTTTCGCACCTCTTGTGCCTGATGAGGATAGAAACTCTGGTGGTTCTTTACGTTTGGATTTAAACGCTTGATGACGTCACATGAAAACGTTCCACTGAATTGAGCATAGAATAATTAAAGTTGCCTTATTCAGATCTAATCATTAATTAGTTCTACAATAATAATTAAGACAAAATCCGAGAGGAAATCGAGCAATTTCAGTTTTTATTGGACAAAAAGCTCCATCCAGAGTAATTCTAAGTATCTTGCAGTCCTTTCTGCATTTTCTAAAAGATTACGATATAAATAGTTGCTTGAAATAACACCGAAAACCATTTCCCATGGAAATGTGGGAAAATAAGTTTCAAAGTTTAGAGAAATTGTGCAAGCAAAGGTAAACCTTCATCATCAGTTTCATTTCACCAGTAATTTCAAGTATTTCATATGAACTTCAAAATCTGTTTCAGTCGACATTTGGTGTCGTTAGAAATAATTTCCTTTGAGAAGATGTTTAAAACAGTCGCACAGCCGTTTGCAATACGATGTGAATAATCTCGGTACAAAGTTTTTTTCCACTTGTTACTCAAACGTCTTGTAGATTCCTTCTTAATTACTCGGAGGAAGATTATTGAATGAACTTGGTGAGCAATTGTAAAAGGAGACCATGAAGCAACTTTCATACCGTTACTGGAATTTGTTAACACAAGATTTGGCAATGTGACTTCTACCAGTACCAGAGTATACAAGCTTATTGAAGTGCCTTTGCAATTAATTCTCAACTTGTTTTTTTACTTGCACAATGTTTACATTAATGGAGCCCTGAGTAGTTTCTTTTTTCATCACGGCATGCTTATGGAAGCACGTAAGGATACTTGTTTGAATATTTTAACCGACCCACCCCTCCAAAAGAATGAAAAACGGCCAAAATATATAGGGACTTTCAGAATATATTTAGGTGATTTCAGAACATATTTGCACATTGACCATTCAAAATCTGTGCAATGTCTTCTTTGGGGGGTTAAATCTTTCACGGACTCGTAGATAGATCAGAAAGAGAAAATGTTTTTAAAAAAAAAATTGCTAGGAATTAATTTAGGTCTATGGGTTAAATTTCACGGAGAAAACGTTTTTTCGCAATTTGCGATGAGTTCTCTTTCATCAAATTTTCTCTCATCAAATGTTCGTGATACAATGTTAACCGAAAACTGAAGTTCATTTAAAAATTTAATAAAGCAAAATTGTACTTATTAGAGTGTTTCATGTGAAAAAACGTTTTGAATGACATTCCAATGGGGGAAAGGAGCATTGTTGACTGGCCGTATTATCTATTGGACGAAACTTTGTGCTAAAATATTCAGAAAATACAAATTTTAAAGAAGACTCATGAATTATTATAACTGATCATAAAACGTAAATTGAAACTGTGTTAACACAACAATATTAAAGACATGATACAAGGTCAGCTAGACGTCGAACTGGAAATCCTTGAAAAAAAACGCGGATGATATAATTAATAAATGGAATTTCTGTCGCTTATTTAAATCGACTTGAACGATTCTACTTCTTGACTGGTTTTAAACTCACTACTTTGTTTTCAATTTCATTGGAAACTGCATGCGAAAACCTCTGTTTTTTATACATGAAAGAATGAATTTTGAGTTGTGGATAAGAAATGAAATAGTTAGCTTAAGCAACGACGATACCTACGCCAGGGACGACTCCTAGAAAGAAAATTGATATTTCTAATCTCGTAACAATCTGGATATCTGCTCCGTACCCCAATCAGTACTTGAAACTTGCTCAAACTAAATATGTAATGCCAGCGATCCATTCCAAAAACAAATACAAAAAATTTGCCATCCCGACCTACGTTCTTCAAAATGCACAGAACCTGTTTATGTCACATTACGGCTACAAAATGCACAAAGACTTAAAACGCACGCGCACAACCACTGTTCTACTCAATAAACTTTTTGTTTGGTGACGTTTTCGTTGCTGTTTTATGTTTTTTTTTTCTTCATTTGGGATTTTTTATTTCCACAATTACATCAATTACAATCCTTTTTTTAACAATTAATTTGCAGATGAACGAATAAAGTTTGGTTTACAGAAGTTAACAATGACACCATATTGAATTAAGAAAAAAGATTTTGTCAATTCTTATCTTCATACTTATTTAACTTAACGATTTTCCTTAATGATAGCGTTGTCTACTATAATTATTAGTTAAAATTGCTTCCTCAAAGATCTTCTATTATTCTTTAAACAATTTAGTTTTATTCGATTTGAAATGTGTTTTTCAGTTACATATTTAATTACCTAAATTCTTATGAAGTGGCTCAAGGAAGGTAATGTTTCTCTACATCGACAAGTCCACAAGAGAGATTTTCCTAAAATTACTATATAATTAAATAGATCCATCTCCTCCTCAAAAGACCCAACAATAACATTGCAATATGTAAGCGAGAGGCTTCTGCAACTCTTGATTGTGCTCAAAACCTTTTTCATTAACCTCATGCCAAAAAGAATATGAAAAAGAACAACCGAACAAAATATGGGATATTGTTTCCGTTTGCTGATTACAGATGCAGTTGGGACTAGAAACGTATCCTATTTTACGCAGGCGGTCATTAGTAAACAGAACAGAATTCAACACTTTGTACCGAAAGGAGCGTAGATACGGTTCATTAGCGGCCCTCACTGGCAGAAGAAATGCCTCTGAAACTTGCTTGTCATCAAGGCTAAATTCTTTCTTTAGCTTGACCCATTTACTTGGTTTTCCAATTTTTGTTTTATAGGAAAACAATAGTCAAAGTCACATTAGCGTTTGCCTTTACTGTGCCAGGCAATGTTAGAAGATTGGAAAAAAAATAAGCATTCATTATCAACACAATATTAAGATTAATAAATTTCTACGTGACTGAGACTGCCCTTCCGTCCAAAAAATTTTCGTTGCCGTTGCCGTCGTGGTTTGCTTGAGCTCCCTAATGTCCGGAAAGTTAGAACACACGGGTAACTGGGAGCGTAAGGCGGTGTTTCGTAAGACATTTCCGTAAATTCAAATTTATAATCATATTACCTTTGTGGGATAACTGCTTGCAAATGATTTGTTTCTCCGCCTCTTTTAGCGTAATTCCGAGAGTAGTTAACGCAATTTTCCTGTGTTTATTTTTCTTCCGTGACATCAGACAATAAGTGTTTCTGATTTTCGTGAGTGGATAATTTCCAGCTAGAACTGATACGAAAAGTAAGTGTTCCGTGAGTGGTGAATTCAATGTTTGGGCGTTAACAGGGTCTGAAGACAGATGTCAGCGAGGCATCAATTCTAAACCAAACCCGGTTGTTCACTGCATCACATGACTAAAAAATGTATTATGGTTATGTTTGACAAAGGGAAATTGTGACAGGCGAGAGAGTTTACAAAACTGTTTGGCTACGTATATACCAGCCCAAAGGGAAATAAATAGACGGCTTTCTTGTCAATTTCAAATTAAAAACTGACTCTTCGTATATCACTTGCACAAAAAAGTGACTTGACTCAGCTCGAAAGCTCATTTCAAGGACACCGCTTTAAATATTGCAAATGAGCCAACGGATAATAAAGTTATAAAATTGACAGTGGATCAGCAATTAAATCTCTTGACTGAATTAAGACATTGCCAACGAGTCAGGTGATTAGAATAAATAGTAAATCAACCATGACATATTGTCTTGATGTCAAACTTTACAATATTTATTGCCAAATTTTCATCTTTCGCACACAAAAATCTACGAGAAAGAATGTAGCAACTAAGTATTGAATGTTTCATACTTTTAAGTGGAAAAAATATCAAACGTAAGATTTATTTTGCCAAATCGCTCGCATTGTGGGCTGAAATAGCGCCACAAAACACCAACAACAGATTGTTTTCAGTCGTGTGTCGTGACGAAAGCTGACTCTATGCATTGTTAAAGAGAAGGCTAGGTAGAAGAAATGTATAATTTACCATCTCTTTGCGGCGTTCTTATTGGAAAAGGTCAGAGAAAAGAATTGGATTTACGTGTTTGAAAACTTTGTTTAAGTTCAATCTTGACACCAAAATTGCAGTACATATTCAAGAAGGGAAATCGATGCCCCCAGAATAACCGTTACGTTTGATTTAGGAATTCTGGCTTTATAAATTACCCACAGACAGGTTGTAAGAACTGTTCCTGTGGCATATTGTGTAGATTTCATCTCGATACAGTCGCATTAAAGAGCATTAAATGAAGCGGCTGCAATTTGTGGCAGCTCGACTTAGCATGTTTTTTTAAAAAACTAAATCAGTGACGACTAAGATGTTCAACGACAAAATAGGAAAAAAATTCCAAAGTAATACCAGGAGTGCGAATTTAATTCCTTACATGGTACAGTCACATCAAAAATGATAAGGAAAAACAATACTTTTCTTTTAAGCGTCCTGTACAAAAACAGTTAAGGTTGTGAAGTTCTTAACCAGTGATTTGTAGAAGAAAAAGTGAGAAACTTGCTGAACTGTAATTCAGAGGTGGATTGTTTATAAATTCAAGAGAAAGATATCTTTGCCATTTCGGTGCAAACGAAGATGTGATTTTCCAGCATACGCTCCGCTCCAGTTTTCACGTATTGTTCCTAGAAAGCGATAACAAATTCAAGTTAAAAAGTCGTTCATCACTGAAACGTGTTATGTCGATTATAGAAATGAACTCTATTATTTCTAAGAAATAGTGATCAACAGCTCATTTCTCCTTTCACCAGATGATGAGAATTTCAATTAATTTCAGTTAATTACAATAATATTAATTTCAACAAGATGATGAGAAAAAAGGAAGTCATCAACTTTGGATCATTGTCTTGCTGGAGCAGTGAATTGGCCATTTCCGAGTTTACCTTGTCCTTCTGTTTGAAAACCACTTTTGCGATGGAAGGCAAATTTCACTCTCGATTTCTAAATTTTTTCTAATTTCTTTGTGTACGATGACAATTAAAAAATAAGATGGTCAATACGCAGACACGTGAGTTAAGTTATAATTATCCATTTCCAACGTTCAATAGTGCTGCCCACTTTGTTGCAAAAGTAAACAAGAAGTAAAGTTATATTATTCCATGATGATGATTAGTTTTCGATTTTCCATTATTTTATTGTAACCAGAAATAATTTGGCAACACTCTGTTAGAAATGCTGCGGGATAGCTTAAGGCATTTTAAAATTATTCAGTACCTTTAAGATTCCTGGAAGGAATATAGCCTAGAGTAATAAGATATTTCTGTTTGTCGTGAACGGATATTAAATTTTCCAGTTAGTACCGATAAAAAGTGGTAACTCCATACATGTTTGGAGCGTTTCTAGCTACGGTCTTGAGAGAGGTGTCGGCAAGACATCAAATTCCCCAACAAACCCGTTCTCTGTATAAAATGACTTACTATACACGACAAGTTCAGTGAGAAAATAAAAGCACTCTGTTTAATATTTCCGACAGTGGGAAACTGACAAGCGAGATAGTTTACAAATCTGATTTTGCCATCAGTCTCCAAAACGAAATAGAGCTTTTCGTCTACCAATTTTGAGTTTAAAATATGTTTCTTCACACTTCAGTTACACAAATAAACAGTAATTTGAGGCTCACTTAAAGAATGGCTTGATTTAGCTCGAAAGATCATTTCATGGGCACTGTATAAAATAGTAAATGAGTCGAGTCAAATGCTGTCTTACGGATAAAAAGGGTTTAAAATTGATAGGGGAAGAGCAACGTGTTCGTCACGTATAAAATAGCGGCAAGATAGAACTGAATGAACTTTTCAATTCTCAAGAACTAGAAATCAACATACAATTTCTCCTAGCTGTTTTTAAGGTAGCTGAAGTAGATCTACAGTTCTTATTCATTTTAGCAGAACACGTTGTTAACTTGACTTTCTATAGAATGATAATAGAATCCTGGTTAACGGATTTTGTGATAAAGAAGCACCCAAATATTGATGGCATCCTATCAAACCCAAACGATACGAATAGCTTGTGTATATGAAAAGAAATTAAAGAAAGAAAAAACTTGACATAGAGATTTGAAATTTTTGCACTCATTCTTGTTAAACCAGTACAGTTGGCAAATTAGCATATAACGTCTCAGTGCACGTATTTTCAATTGTCTAGATAGCACTTACACTTGCCTTCTGACTGATCAATAATGATAATTCTTGTCAACAGGATCACAGATATTAGACGGATCCGTTAAGAAAATGGACTGCAACACTTATCAATATTACATTGAACCACCTTAGAATAGTGTTAAAAAAGGAGGTCAGCAAGTCTTCGAAAAGAGTTAAACATTACTGACTTTTTGAAAGCTATTTCATCAATAAACAAGACTTGCAAGGTAGCTTTCATCAGCATTTTCTTCTCTGAAACAATGTGAATCAAAGTATAATACTTAAGTGAAATTTCGCAAAGCCTTTCCTGGTGTTAAGAAGGTGTAAGGGCTAATTAAAGGACTCACAAAGAAGAGCTCTTGAAACCTTCTACAACATTAGATCATTAAATAACGAAAACAACATATATAAACAAGCCGCAAACTAAGTTTCCGGCCAAATCTTGTGTCCTTGTCCATTACTTTAAAACTTAAACGGTGTGTTAATAAAGAAAGATCTAACCCCCCCCCCCCCCCCCCCCAATGATCGCAACATGTCAATCCAACATATCATAACATTTTGTGCGTAACATCTTGCACGCGCTTGGCCACCCTCTTGAGACATGTTCAATCATATTACGTGCTGATGGCTAATACTTAACCAAAACAACAAACATGTTGCAACAGGGTAGACAAACGCACACAACATGTTGGGAGGAGGTAGTATGGAGCAAGATAACTCTTTTTCCCTCCTTCCTCCTCCCAAGACAAGGTAGTAGGGAAAAAGAGTCATCTTGCTCCCTACTGCCTCCTCTGGGGAGGAGGAAGGAGAGAGAAAGAGTCATCTTGCTCCCTACTACCTCCTCCCAACATGTTCTGTGCGTTTGTCTCCCAGAGGAGACCTCCCTCTAGGTACGTAGTAAGGAGGTAGTAGGGAGCAAGATGACTCTTTTTCCCTCCTTGCTCCTCCCCAGAGGAGGTAGTAGGGAGCAAGATGACTCTTTTTCCCTCCTTGCTCCTCCCCAGAGGAGGTAGTAGGGAGCAAGATGACTCTTTTTCCCTCCTTGCTCCTCCCCAGAGGAGGTAGTAGGGAGCAAGATGACTCTTTTTCCCTCCTTGCTCCTCCCCAGAGGAGGTAGTAGGGAGCAAGATGACTCTTTTTCCCTCCTTGCTCCTCCCCAGAGGAGGTAGTAGGGAGCAAGATGACTCTTTTTCCCTCCTTGCTCCTCCCCAGAGGAGGTAGTAGGGAGCAAGATGACTCTTTTTCCCTCCTTGCTCCTCCCCAGAGGAGGTAGTAGGGAGCAAGATGACTCTTTTTCCCTCCTTGCTCCTCCCCAGAGGAGGTAGTAGGGAGCAAGATGACTCTTTTTCCCTCCTTGCTCCTCCCCAGAGGAGGTAGTAGGGAGCAAGATGACTCTTTTTCCCTCCTTGCTCCTCCCCAGAGGAGGTAGTAGGGAGCAAGATGACTCTTTTTCCCTCCTTGCTCCTCCCCAGAGGAGGTAGTAGGGAGCAAGATGACTCTTTTTCCCTCCTTGCTCCTCCCCAGAGGAGGTAGTAGGGAGCAAGATGACTCTTTTTCCCTCCTTGCTCCTCCCCAGAGGAGGTAGTAGGGAGCAAGATGACTCTTTTTCCCTCCTTGCTCCTCCCCAGAGGAGGTAGTAGGGAGCAAGATGACTCTTTTTCCCTCCTTGCTCCTCCCCAGAGGAGGTAGTAGGGAGCAAGATGACTCTTTTTCCCTCCTTGCTCCTCCCCAGAGGAGGTAGTAGGGAGCAAGATGACTCTTTTTCCCTCCTTGCTCCTCCCCAGAGGAGGTAGTAGGGAGCAAGATGACTCTTTTTCCCTCCTTGCTCCTCCCCAGAGGAGGTAGTAGGGAGCAAGATGACTCTTTTTCCCTCCTTGCTCCTCCCCAGAGGAGGTAGTAGGGAGCAAGATGACTCTTTTTCCCTCCTTGCTCCTCCCCAGAGGAGGTAGTAGGGAGCAAGATGACTCTTTTTCCCTCCTTGCTCCTCCCCAGAGGAGGTAGTAGGGAGCAAGATGACTCTTTTTCCCTCCTTGCTCCTCCCCAGAGGAGGTAGTAGGGAGCAAGATGACTCTTTTTCCCTCCTTGCTCCTCCCCAGAGGAGGTAGTAGGGAGCAAGATGACTCTTTTTCCCTCCTTGCTCCTCCCCAGAGGAGGTAGTAGGGAGCAAGATGACTCTTTTTCCCTCCTTGCTCCTCCCCAGAGGAGGTAGTAGGGAGCAAGATGACTCTTTCCATGGTTAATTTATTCATATATTCAATTTAGGTAATGACTCCAGAAATCGTAATAAACAAGGTGGAAATGCTTTTATTATTTTCCTTTACTTTGCTTGGAAGGAGAATTGCTTTGCATTTAAATTTAGTTGAATCCAAGATACATTTTGTATTCCTTAAGCGGAGCGCAATGCCTCAAGAAAATCGTCAGTGAGAGATACCCCTACACGATATTTCGGGCACAGTGGTTTATCTTTTGTCCAAAATTCCCCCAAATCTTACCGGGGAATGTTGTTAGAAGAGCATTTATTTCTGTTCCTCAAACCTCCACTCCACTGAATGAAACAATCACGCGTGAGGAATAAATTTCTTTTATAATCCTTTACTTTTTTAGGAAGGAGATTTGGAGGGAAGTATATGTCCTAACCATAATCTCTTAATCTTTCCTTTTAAAGTCAAAAGTGGTTACATTTTCAGTAAAACTTCCTCCCAAAGTAATTTTCCTTAAGATGGTCAAGGTTTAGGAAACGGCTGAAAGACTAGACTGCTTATTTATGCCCATAGTGTCGACACAGTGTAGTTTAGTCTTACCGCTACTTCTTAACCTTTAACCCTCTCAGAGAAAAGTACTTTGGGAGGAAGTCTACCTCATATTACAACCCCTTTTTGAACTTTAAAGGGCGAGTGGAGGATTATGGATGAGAGTTAAACTTCCTCTCCAAATTTTCTCTCCAGGAAAGTAAAGGATTATGGACGAGATTTAATCCTCCTTCGCCATTGTTTCATTCAGGGGAGTGGGGGTTTTGGGGGACAGGAATTAAGACTCTTCGAACAATCTTCCCCTGTAAGATGGTGGGGGATTTTTGGCCGAAGATAAACTACTGTGCACAATGGCTCGTGTAGGGGTATCTCCCGATTTTTTTATTATCTGACGATTTTTTTCTGGCATTGCCCTCTGCTTTGGGAATGAGCAATGTTCATTGGATTAAACTGAATTTAAATGCAAAGTAAAGGACAACGACACAGGTTTAACCGCACTCACCTTTCTGGTTCTGCGGCATATTTTTTTCTACAGCTATTTTCTAAATAATATTTTATCACAGGAACGTGTAAGAGCTTATTGGATTCTAGTCTTTAATTTGCTCTTTGCACCTTCCTTACATCAGCTAAGTTTACTTTCGTTATTTGCGAAAATCTCTATCTTTTTATTCTTCCCTCATACAGACTTGATATTATATATATTCACGTCCGCTTCATTTGTTAATCAACTATTCCATCGTAACTTACTATGAGGATCGACAGATTTACGATAAACGGAGTACAGGTGCTTTTCTTAAAGTTTATTTCCAAGTTCAAAGAGAGTTTATTTGAAAGTGTTTCTGCATTTGTCTTTTAGCCAGTTGTTCGCTGTGGTGTATCATTGTTCACTTTCTTTACTACTCCTCAGGCTACCTGTTGATCGAATCAAATATTAACAGTTCATCAGAATGTGTCACGCAGAATCAACATGTATTATTATGGGCTGAACTGTGGGAGTGAGGGTGCTGCTGCGATACCCTCCTACTCGTTCTATATTTTCTTTCCAAATAAAACTTACGGTGCTTACATACATAATGAAATGTTCGCAAGGTAAGGTTAGCTTTTGGCTTCAGAAAAAAATAAACAAATACTAAGCAAAATAAACTAGTCGTTTAAATATAGAACTCTTACTAAATGATTGCCAATTAAATCTCTACACTTTAAAACGTCACCATAGTGTTATCGAGCGCAGAATGAACTGTCTTTTGAGTCCATCTTTCAGCTTTGTCCGAGCGATTATCAGTTTTTTTTCTAAAATTTCGAGTGCTGTGACAGCAAATGGCCTTGTTTCACTGAGGCTTCTGGAGAATTTGATTATCCATTCAATATTTCTAAATCCTCTTCCGAAACTTCGGCGAGACGAGAAAAAATGTCCCTATTTTGCAGACTATCTTCAACCACTGAATAGTAATGGATGATCGTACAAGATATACCTTAGCCAATCAAAATGCAGTATTGCATTAGTATAATCCGGTAGATTTGTACTAATGATAAAGAGATTACTGTACCGTTGTCAAGCACAATATCTGTTGGTTATTAATTCTTACATAATGATCAAGAGTGATCACAATAAAACGTTTTCATGAAATCATTATGAAGACTGATTGACTTTGTGAATTCTTTTGTTAGAAAACATTTTTGGACCTAGAAATTTTAAAGTTAAAATTGTAAATTTCATTTTCAAAGTTAAAACTTTAACTTTGCAGCAACTATTTACTTCTGCTGGTATGTTGACACGACCTTTTTTCCTTACTTATGATCAACAACACGCTTTGCCACGATCTGAACCAGTAGGGAAGAAATGACTTGCATTTAATGTCTTTTTTCAGGTTTTCTGAACTGTACTTAACAAATCTTAAGAAAGAAACTGACATATTCATTTCCACTTGTCTTATTCGCATCCTTGGATGGACCGTGGCTCAATATTTCTCTGCAAACTGAAGTCGAGTGATACAAAACTTAAGCCCTGCTCCGCTGTGTTAATACTTGGTTGGATTATCGCTTACAGAAAACAGCACCTCTTGTCAAAGATAGTTTTTTATGTTTTTGTATCCTTAAAGGGACACAGTCGACTTTGGGACCGCGCTGACCTGGACACTAGTTTTCTCACTTTGAAAAAGTTCACCTCAACCTGAAATCAAAGATACTCGTCGAGTACATCTAGAAATCCGCTTCAATCTTCGCAGTGTTTTGCTTGATTTTCAATCGTTTACTGAAAAACCTGTTTTTGAGTGGGCTTTTGCTCATCCTATGTTTTGTATCATATTTGGTTAAAAACAGTATGGATCGTGTCTCTGTGATATGCAAATTAACTATGACATCAGATGGTATCTAATGCGCATGTGCTCCAGCTGACTGTGTCCCTTTAACTTGTAATAGGGTACCACTGATTCATGCTTCAAAAGTATTCATATTATTGATAAAAGAACGTAAAACCGAAAAATCAAAAACAAAGCCTCTCCAGTCTTTTCAAGGTACTGGACGTTTTTTTAAGCTTTTCGAAATATATGAACTGATTATGTCGTTCTCAAACCTTTTTATCAGCCTAGCGTTTTTGTCAGTAGTCCGACATCACCAAGTCCAATTACATCCTTTACAGGGAGAGGATCCGGTACTTCTTTTTTTATTACGTTACGTCGGTCCTTGCAAATTGACCTTGTGTTTTCACTGCTTACCAAAGCGTGGCTTATTTAACTATCAGAAACCATAGTGCACTTGCCTGCCAAGGAGTTGAAAAACAAATATTGCTTCGGAAACAACATCAAAACTCGATCTGCTATTACCGACCAGCTACGAAATAGACTGACAAATGCCGGGTAAAAATACAACCTTCATCAGCAATGATGTGAAATGATTTCCTGCTGCAAATTATTAACGACCTGTTAACATGTCCACGACTAAATTTCCTCACGGTTACGTGTTTGATTCTCGGTTCCAGTTTCTTATAGGTCATCGATACAATTTCAAGCATATCCTTAAGACAGTTGCATTTGTTCAAATCATAGTTAACAGAGGGAATGGTTAAGGATCCCAGCAAACATCAAAAAAGCAAACAAACAGGCTAAGAGTTATGTTGGAAGGTCTTTGACCCTGTACATCTTTTTGTTTTATGCTCCTAGACTGTGCATGAATTACGTAATCGCAATGTTTCTATTGGTTAGCTGTATGAGCACACATAACAACTTTTTGTATTTTTCCAGATTTTGGGCAGGGTTAACCTCCCTCCCCCGCCCCAAACAGCCAACAAAAACATACAACAAAGAAATTTGCCATGATTCATAATCATTTCCCTCTATTAACCATGTTCAAATGTATCGTGTTTAAGTACTTTCTTATCTCACTTTAATTATTAATTGCCAATGCGTCTCGAAACAGTATTTAGGTCAATGCTCTTTCCAGTATCTTGATAAAGTGAAAACATTGGAAACTGACGCAGATCAATATAAATAACTAAACTTGGTAACTCCTTGTTAAAACAATCAGGGAACGTTTTGTTGTGTCAATTAGTTCACTGCTTTTCTTGACGCTCCTGTGGCAAACAAGCACACTCAAAGGTGTTTTATGAATTTTGGTGTACTTTTCTAAGCTCAAGTCCATGTTTTAGACATTTTTATGGTTTTTACAAAGTCTTAATTAAGAAAAAAAATTGAATCGCCATATTGTTTAGTATTTTCAAACTTTTTGACATATTTGCAAATTTTGAAATCCAAGATGGAGGTCCTTTTTAAAAGCACGATATCAGTTTTACCTGACAAGCTATTGCACGAAACTTAACATTTCTAGATGATTTATCACCACATACTGCATATATGTTTTATTACTATACCGCATTTATAATTTGATGAACATGGAAAGAGACGCTCTGAGTTAACCTTCACCCTTTGCAGGTTCTAAAATTTGTTTCATTTTTAAGAACTCCATATAAGAGATAAAAAGGATAGACGAATATGATTAAAATTCAAAAGGTTTGTTCAAAAGTTCCAAAGCAAAAATTAAACCTTAATGATAATTATGTCTTGAAACCTTTTCTCAGGAATACTGCTTGCAAATACTTCTTGTAAAATCACGGTTCCTGCACTAAGTGAGACTAGTTTCTAACTTCTGATAATAACGTTTTCCAATGCAATAACTTTGTACTAATCTTCCTTATGTCGAATCGATGTAAAACTTTTACACTGAGTTGCTAAAATGAGCTTAGATCAGGAGCCATAATCGGGGACGGAAGCCGTAAGCACGCGCCATTTCTAGTATTGGGGCTGTCCCTATGATATGGGACAATTTTTCTATTTTTAGAACAAATTGCGCCATCGTGTGCGGAAAGCGCGCGTACACGCTGCGAGGATTTTTGCGGTTGTAGCGCGGGGGAAATGGCATCCGAAATTCCAGACATGTTTTATGCTTTTGGCCCACAACTCAATACGTTTATGTCTGTTGGAATTTTGCTCAAATATTTTCGTCGTAAGCTGCTCCAATTCGACTGAAGTAAGGCAGTGTCGAATTTAGTTATGTCCCGTTTTATATCACTCAGACCAAGTTGCGTTCCGCTGCTTCTTTTACAAGAGTTCCACATTACTCCACTATAAATTTCACATATGCTGAAGATTAACAGCTTTTCCGTAACACAGCAAAAAAACTAGTTGGAAAAATTTGGATATTGCAGCGTTTTAGGACTTCAAAGTTTCCCTCCTCTTGCCACACGCTTGGGGGATTTCGCCAGAGTCTATCGCCACCGAAAAGTAGTAAACAATTGCAAGTTTGCATTTCGCCTGAATTGTAAGTAACACTTGATATTTCATCAAGGCCCAATAAGTTTACGTCTGTAGACACGGCTAGGCTTTATTTGTGTAAAAATTCAATAAATTGTCTGTTGTCGATGAATAAGAGCGCCCGCCGATCCGTGTTTTTTGCAGTCAGTAAACATGACAAATTGGACTTCCGCAATAATATCTCTAGTTTTTAAATATGTTCAAGGTTGATAAATGTTTGAGAACATATTAAACTGCTTAGCTGAAAATATGTGAATACAGCAGGAATAATCAGCAAAGTTACGATGACGCTTTCTTTAATCAACTCGAATAACGATTTCGATTTTGTTGGCTGAGTTATCAAAACTCCTTGTCTATTTTATTTTCGCAGCTGTGTAAAATTTCACTACGTTGAAGAAACACACATGATAGTAGCCTTTTGGCGTTAGTGAAAATTGTTGCAGAATCTCAGCACAAAAGATAACGAAAGAAATCTTTGTCAAGATTTGTTGCCAATTAGCTACAATTGAAAACACAGACTCGGACTTTAAAGTGCACGCCCTGGAGCTACTTGTACGCGTCAGACGTTCCTTCCAAAACTTGCCAAACGAGCAGAAATAATAAGAAACTATCAAAAACAGGTTTTGGTTATGATTAAGCACTGTTTGAGAAATTCACAAATTACCTCGATACCAGAGTAGAGAGATTTCTTACATAAACTTTATTCTTTAGACAACATCCACGCGAGAACCCATGACATGTGCGTGGATCCGCGCGGATGTATGTCCGAGTCAGGGTGGCGCAATTTGTTCTAAAAATAGCAAAAGTGCCCCATATCATTAGGTGCGCGCAGATCCCGAGACTTACGGTCTCCGTACCCGGTTATGGCTCTTGCTTAGATTGAAGATTGTTTATTTTTTACGGAAAACGACATTCCAAGGAAGCGGGAGACTGCGCGTGCAGCAATTAACATACTATGTAAATTCAAAGCTTTCTAAAGTTTTCGGTTCTATTTTATTTATTTTCCATTTCACTATTACATTTCATAAGTGTAAACAGTAGTTTTGATACCTTTTGACCTGTGTACTTGTTTTATTTATCTATTTTTCTCTGGGTCCATTTTTATTTATTTATTTATTTATATATTTTTATTATTTTTTTTTTTTTGCTGTTTGTTTCAAAATGTTTCGACCATTACTTCAGTTTATCATTACAGCTGGAATGTTATTTGTTTGCTGTTTGCTTGAATACTGACACAAAAACTTTATTCACATGCAGCAAACTGTTGTTTTCTTGAGAAAAAGAAAATACTCAAACTACACTTTGAAATCTATGTCAGTGAGACATCGCTACATCGAAAACATGACATTTCTCTAAAGGCTTGAGCCCACTTGTGCCCGGACACATGCAAGTACGTATCGAAACCAAACAACGCTCGTAAATATTTTCAGCCACCTGTTCTCTGTTCTAAACGTTAATTTTCCATGTTAAATGGTGTAGCAAGACACTAATTTGCCCTAGGCGATGATATTTTTTCATTCACCTCCATGTTTAACACTGTACTTATATCAGTTACACAGACGAAAAAGTAGTGCATGCTTATATAGATTGGTCAAGCTTCGAACATTGATGACCGAAAAATGATCGTGTTTGGCAAAGCGCAATTAGAATTGTCATGCCGATAAAGTCATGAGCTCTATCAGTCGTTATAAATTAAGTTGCTGTTCGTTCTTGAATGCCTGACAATACTATTTTAAAACACATTTGATTTTGAGTAATTCCTTCTCTAAATGAATCGCCTTTAAAGTTCATTTGCGGCCTCGTATAAGGAAAGCATTGTTCGCACTGCAAATTATCATTGTACTATTAAACTGGAATTGTTCTCGTAAATTGTCGTACATGCTTCTCTGTCTGCAGCGTAAGTGGATCACTTCCTTAAATCTTCGTTCGCAAAGCCAAGCCGAGAGTAAGCTGAAATGCTACGTTAGAATCTTTGTTTTTCACAATGTTTATATCAAAATAAATTTGTAACAATTTCTAGTACCACCACCACGTTTTTATTCTGTTAAATTTGAATTCAAAATGTTAGGAAAAAGCACTTCAATTTTGCATTGCGGAGAATATTCGGCCGTTTCAAGTTGTCCTTTAAAATAATAAATTGCGATGTTCAACCTTCCACTTCAGTCTCGTACTCAAAATATTAATTTTCCCAATTGATTGTCATACATTTCTTTTGTTGTTAGTTTATGAATTTGTTAACATTGCCTTTGTAACATACTTGACAACGCAACGAGGTACGATGTTATATTTTGATCACTCTTGGACTGAATCCGTTAATGGTAAACGACTAGAGAAACAAGAAAACGACTTATCTGAAGTAAGATATTTCCAGGCCAGGGTCCAAGAGCCAGTACACTGCTATCCAAAATGACTACACATTTCTTTGAAAGGGCATTAAACCTAGAAAGAAAGGAAACATCAACAAAATAGCTGGTTAATATTGATTGTATCACTTAACACTTACTGTTTTCACAATGTTCTTACGAAGGTTATAATAATTAACACCAGCATGTTTTATTCTGTAACTTTGATTCCATTATGTCACTGGACAAGTCTCCAATCTTCAAGTAAAATTCTTCTTACTAGTTACAATATATCCTGATTCCAATATTTTCTCTCCAACTGAAATGCTTATAACAAGGGTCAGGAAGGCATTTACATGGTCAGACTCTGATCACTCTTTGGACTGAAACCGTTCAATGGTAAACAGAGAAGAAAACGACTTACCGGAAAAAAGGTGTTTTGCTGGCTGTCAACTTGAACCAGGCTTCGAGAGCTTACACACTTTGATCCAGCATGGCTACACTTTCTATTGAAACGATGTTTGCATTCAACCTGGTGATAAAAAGAGCAGAAAACAACAAATTAAATTACTTTTCAACGATTATCGGATCTCCAGTTGTGTTAATTTCGAATATTTGCCCCTAAATACACATTTACAGTGCTTTTCTAAAGCTTTACTTTATTGAAATTGATGAACAAATCTCTCGCAATCGTGTACTTTTAAGAATTCGTTCGAACATCAGAACAATTCCTCGTTGCCCAACCGGTATGTAAGAGTTTATGGGTTCGAATCCCGTCACGGACGGAGATGTTCAATTCTTTGTCCCAAACTCACCACACGATCAAAATTTCATCTTTCACTACTCCCGATTAGATTTCTCTACAGGATACTTGGAATGACACAGTTATTAAAGTGGTCGACGACAAATTCAAGTAAAATAAGGAAAGGGTGAACTTATCTGAATTAAGATTTTTCCAATATGTCATATATAGTGCACTAGCGTTCAAGAATTACACACTGCAATCCAAAATGGCCTCACTTTCTCTTCAATATCCGAGTTCACCTGGCAAAAAGGGAGATTAAACATAAAACGAACTATTTTTTTCATCAACAAGTTCGAGACGTGTTTATAAATTTAATAACAGGCAATTCTGCAGTGACTTCTTAAAGCAGGTATCAATACTGTACGGTAAAATTATTTAAGAAAACACTAAATTTCTGTTGGCTGGCAAATCTCAAACAAACTTCCTGGTTCTGGCGAGGACATTAAAATAGTTAAAGATTTTCTCTGCAAGATACTTTAAAATGTATTGACATGGAAGGAGATTTTATTAACTTTAGACTGAAACCGAAAAAAAAGGAAAATTTGAGGTGCTGGACTTATTGTAGAGAAAAAGCGTTTCCAGCCATTAGCAAGCAGTGAACTACTGATTGAAACCACCGAGTCCAAGAGCTAACGAAGTTGTTTTTCTTGCATTGGCGAATTTTCAGTGCTTCGTTTCATAAATTTTCCAGAAACCAAGTGAGGCAAGGTGCAAATAAATTTCTAACACCGGCAAAAAATATTTTATGAACGTTACTGCTGAGCTTTGGTGGTACATTTAGACAACATTTCTCAGTTAATGAATAGAAAACTGCGAAGATAATATCTGGTCTATCTGAACCAAGATGTTTGCAATACCTACATTGTACCAAAGAACATTAGAGCCACGCACTGTCGTACAAAATGGTCTTGTTTTCTCTCAGCATATCTTTTTTAAAACCTGCATGAAAAAGAAAAGAGGAAACTTTGATACACTGACTTTTAAAAACTGCGTTAGGCTTAGGAATTTGGTCAAAAAAATGCAGAGCTAGCGGTTCACAGAGACATTTAAAGCATAAATACTATTCAGGCAGCGTTTAAACGCACAAAGCAGTATAAACTTATTATTTTTTTGCTACATGAAGAAAGTTCATTTGGTTATTTCCCTCAGGATGTACTCTACATAATAAAAGAAAATCAATTATTTTCTTCCTTGGACTGATACTGTAAATGGTATAAGACAGAAGAGTTAAGAAAATGAGAACGAACTTATCTGACTATAAAATCTTTCAGATGTCGTCTACTGGCATCGAAGCGGAGGGTAAAACACTACAATCCAAAATGGCTGCATTTTCTTTCAATGCACGTGCACTCTGTGTTCAACCTTGGAAAAAAGAGAGCAAATGTCAATAAATGAAGTAAATCTCCTTTATTCAATAGAACAGTCTTGTAGTTGTACGATGTTGCTATTTTCAGGCATATTACATTGTATTCGCTAGCCTGAAATCAAGAGACTAGAGAAATGCATTTTATAGTGGTGACTGGTTTTCTTTTCGCTCAGAAAATTTACTGAGTACAAACGTGTTAGGTCTGGGATTCTGGTGGTATATTGTATTTCGATCAATCTTGCTCTGAATTAAATCGTTTACCAGGAAAACGACGAACAAATGACAAAACTACGATGTACTTATCTGGAATCAGTCATTTCCTGTAGTCAACTACCAGGTTCCTTTAGAGCCCAAGAACTACAACCTGCAATCCAAAAAGGTTTCTGGTGCATTTTAATTTAAATTACAATACACTAGAACAAAAAAATCATAAAATTGCAGCAAGGGTCAAACTGAACCATAGCAATCAATTTATCGTGATAGCTATCTTAGTCAGAATTTTTAAATCAGACTTTGCAACAAGGTCAGATCATACTTGTAAAATAAAGATAAAGTAAAACCTAGAATTTACCTGAAATTGGAGTTGATCGCAAAATGAAGAGACTGATAAGGAGAGAACGTAGCTTCAAAGCTGAACACGGCTGCTCATAATAGACTACGAGTAGTCCCTCTTTCACTTAGTCCGTCGTGCGTGACGCGAAAGAAATTCGCGAGAAAAAAATGGCCGCACGATATCCTAGGGGCTAGGAGCGCGCAAAAGGAGGGACTACCGCCTAAGCCCAAGGGTTTGCCCTTTCACGGCCGAGTGATTTTTCGGTGTAGGATTTCTCATCTTGACGTCCTCTTATTATCGCCTGTTATCACTAGCCCAGGGAGATCTGAATAAAATTGCTCTACTCTACTCTTCAAGTAGCCAGGCAAAAACATATGCCGTGAGAAGTATATCTTCGTTCAGTGTTCGTTCAGTGAAACTGCCAAAGAAGTTTTAAACAGAAGACGGCGAATGAGGCCTCTTGTAAGGATTTTCGCTGCGTCTAAAAGTTATTGCGAAAATTTCAACAGAGTTTCAACCGAGAATTTACATTATACATTATACATTATACATAGGAGATCATCCAACTGCGGTGAAATGTTTGCCGATAGTAGCGGAAAATTTCAGGTGAATGTCCGGTTTCAAGTGAGAGTCCGGATCAATCTTTCAAATGGGCGGCAGAAAGGCCAAGTTCAGTAAATTGATATTCGCTGACTTAGACGATGCTGTTGAGCGGCGAAATCACTAACACGTTCGCAGTCGGGTTGGAGGCAGAAAGCTTTGCCAAACAAAACACTGGATGAATTTAAATCTTTCCAAAGCCTGTTGGCAGATTCGCAAGAACATCACGGCTTGCGAAGCGCGATTCCAACGCTTCGATTTGCTCTGGTACCGCTTCGATTTGCTCCGGTTCCAAAACATTCCTGCTAGACGTCACAGGTATCTCGAATGTTGACAACACGTTGTCAACGCGCCTAACATAAGCCAATCATATTTTTGCGTTGTGAGAGCAACGCATATAATTCAAACTCTTGGGCTTAGGCGGTAGTCCCTCCATTCGCGCTCTCCTCGACTCCAGGATTTCGCGCGGCCATTTTTTTCTCGCGGTTTTCTTTCGCGTCCCGCACGACGGACTAAGCGAAAGAGGGACTATTCGTAGTCTAGCTCATAATGGTTACATTTCCTTTGGGTTCCCCTCTGTTCGTCTAATGCCAGAAGGAGAGAGGAAACTGTCAAAAATATATCACCTTTGAGTTTGAGGTCTTATCAGTCGGTCAATCAGTTTGGTAGTTAGAAACCGGCCATATAACATCGGACAATATCGCCTGCATTAACAAATTTCTTAATGTTCTCTTAGGATTATTTTCTCGCCAGAATTCAACGCAAGTTTGCTCAAAATTGGTTCCATTCGTCAAGTAATTTCTGATTTCACGAAAATGTGAACAATTATGAAAACATGAGGATGAATGAAGAAAAGCCACAATACAATTATAACTCAAATCTGCCTTTATTTCTAAAATTCTAACTAAATATTTTGATATTACTTACCCGAAAATGTATTAGAAATCAATCGTGTGGCGAAGGACAAGGATGGCTGTATAACATCTCAACAAAGTCGCTCTCAAAGTAAAACCGACTAAATTAAACTCCAATTAAAACATTCACGAGCAGTAAGTTCAGCGGTTGTATGGAAACAAACTGTTCCTGCATGAGAAAAGAATTTCAATTCTCAGGGAATATTACTGACGTAACTTTAAAACTGTTCACTCAGATCTTCATACCCTTAGCAACTCAGAGCATCGGAACAATGGACAACAAGCCGGGTCTAAAACACAGGTCACATTCCACAGGTCAAGAGTAGAAATCCTTACTCTACTGATGAATAACTATGCCAAAAGTTTCCCCTCGATCTAAAACAACATTTACGCAGAGTGCTAGGGCTAATTAGGGCTAGGAGACTGAATCTTGGTGCTGTTTATTTCTCTGCAGCACAGTGACTCTGTACTCTGACTTGTGGAATGTGACCTGCAGTTCAGACCCATCGTGGACAACATTAAACAGTTACAAATACGACGAACAAGAGAGCTAGTATTTCTGAAATGTGGTATTCAGTAAGAAACTTTCAAACCTGCTATTTCGATGTGCTTGTCTAAACGAACTTGGTAATTCTTTATTCCGAAAGTTTCACACCCTCCCAGTATTCAACAATTTCTTCACGTGTGGACGTAAAAAATTGCTCAACGAACTGGTTATGCTAAACCACTAAACTGCGGAAAAGGGCAAGCGTAGCGAAACGAGGCGAAAAGCGAACAAGGTCAAGAAATGCAAAAACGAAAGCGTATACTTATCTGCGAAGGGGAGCACATCGACGAAGATACTGGTTCACCTTCACAACACACGACGCTCTCTGACACTAAAATGAACGGGATGTCCTTTGAGACTTCCTTACATACTTGATTAAAATTCATTCCACCCACTAGAAAAGTGTTTGCTGCATCAGAATATTTCATTGAGATTTCTGTGCGTCAAACAATAGAGCATACAATGATATCAATAGAAAAATATCGAATAAAGCACGCACTCAGTCGCCAGTTATTTTCTTTTACAAAAGCACAGGTATTTCAAATGAAATTCGTTGAATAGTTTTCAAGAAGTTGACTCTTGAAGTCCTTTGTGATATCACTTAAAACCCCAAGGAAAGACTGAACATGTGTCTTCGGGAGCTTGAAATTCATCGCCGCGTTTTAAATGCACAACGTGTCTTATTCTCAATTGTGGTGGCATTTTACAGAGCCAAGCCCTGAAAACTAAAGGTGTCAGGTGTTTACCATGACAGGCACGGAAGGCAGTGCTCGGACTATTCGGTGACAACACTGGGACTCTAAAATT